>NC_033796.1:59000383-59000925 GCF_001876935.1 Asparagus officinalis
AAACACCTTTTTGGCGTTTTGAGAAAAGTGTTTGATTTTTAGATTTTGTAAAGGGACATGTTAAAGAAAACACATCGGTTACCAAACGCGTTTCTTTGTTTTTATTAGAAAAAAAACAGAAACGGTAAAAATGCCACGGTTGCCAAACGCTCCCAGTTTTTAGCTTTGATTTTCAATTCCACATCCTACAAACCCCTAAGCTTCATTTGATTATCTCTTGAATCCATGCCATAGGATTGTTGTGAGAGGGTTTCTTTTATTCATCTTGTATTGTGCGGAAAGCTTGATCTCGAGGACATCATTATGTGGATTGTGAGATCTTGGGGAGATCATTGTGAAGAATTTCTGACTTCCAAACCAGGTGTTATTATTGGATTGCCATCGAGAGAGGTGGTCGAGGACATAGGTCGAGAGGTTCAAACCTCGTGAACATATCGACGTGCAATTTGACTAACCATTCTCTTACTCTCTCTTATTTATTGCCATATTTAAAATTGGTCTTTTATTGCATTGAATTTTATTATTTGCACATTTGATTATCT
>NC_033796.1:59000935-59019937 GCF_001876935.1 Asparagus officinalis
ACCAAGGTCTTTTGGTTGATGGAATGTCTTTGTTTTACTCATAAATGATACTAAGGTCTTTTGAGTTGCCCACAATGTTATGTGCCTTGGTTTTATCCCGACAATGTACTAAGGTCTTAGAGTATGAGTCGGCCCGGCTAGGGACGACTCGGTTCCCTATTTCTGTGAAGACTTATGACACTACAAATGGACAACATAGTGAAATAGTTAGAACTCAAAAGATTTTATTTCACATGTGGGTTTACAATCAATATTACTAAAAGTATATTCTGAGATGTTATATGTTCCAAGGATATTGCATGATCCTTCTATCAAGACTTTTTAGCCGATGCTGGCTCACACTTCCTTGATGATTGTTTAGGGTCCTTCCCAATTGTCGGCTAACTTGCCACACCGAGCGCCTTTGTCAAAGATGGCCTTCTGAAAGACAAGATCACCAATGTTTAATCTTTGGGGATAGACCTTGTTGTTGTAGTATCGAGCAATGAGTTGTTGATTAATGACTTGGAATCAGAGAGATTCCTCGCGAACCTATTCGATGAGGTTGAGCCCGATTGGAAACCCTTCTGAAATTAAGTCTTCATCGAAATGTTGTATTCATATTATGGGCATGCCGACTTTAACTTAAGCGATCGCCTTGGCTCCATAAGCCAGCTTGAAGGTGGTTTCTCCCTTGAAGCTCTTATGAGTAATGTGATAAGACCATAGTATCACTAGCAATTCTTCAACCCAATTCCTGAATGCTTTGTCCACCTTCTTCTTTAGAGCTTGGAGGATGCACTTGTTGGCGACTTCTGCAAGTCTGTTGCATTTCGGATGTGCCACAGAGGTAAAAAATTGAGTCGGATATTCCATTACTGACAAATGCTTCGACAGTCTCTGATGTCGAATTGAGTTCCATTATCAGTGATAAAAAGAGAGGGGAACGTCTATTGGACCTCCACACAAATTTGTTGACATTGCTCTCCTTAAATTTGGCTAACAGCTCAGCTTCGATCCATTTGATGAGGTAATTAATAGCAACAATCGGGAACTTTCGTTACCTTGAAGCTATTGGGAGAGGCCCTAATAAGTCTAATCCACATTGAGCAAATGGAAAAAGACTCAAGATGGGTGAGTTTGGTGGCTAAAATTCGTGGTATGCTTGAGAAGAATTGTCACTTCTTACACTTAGAAACGAGCCTCCTGTACTATGACAAGATGGTAGGACAATAATATCCTTGACGGATTACTTTCATCAAGAGTTCGAGCCCTTGGGTGATTCCCAAAAGCTCCTTCATGGATCTCTCTAAGAACGTAGCCAGCCTCTGCCACTAAAGACATCGGGGAAAGAATACGACATTCGATAAAGCTAGTTATCATGTATGAGATACCGTCGAGCATTCCGTTACAGACTCCTGACTTCAATATCATTCTCTGGTGAGGTCACCATGTTAGGTACTAGATGAGTGGATCCATCCAACATGGTTTTGATGTAGTCTCGGTCTGCATAACCGGGTTTAAAGTTTCCATGATGCCAGGCGCTCGAGGGTGTTTGTGAAAGTACCCTAGTGGGGGTGAATAGGGTAATTGCTAATCTAATCTGATTACAATGCTAAATTAAAACTTATAAATCAATACCCTAGAAAAATTATATACAAAGAGATATACAATGATAAACAATGAGACAATATGCGATATAAACACGAACACAAGATGTAAAGAATAATAGTGTGCCAAATCGTAAACATAAGATATGATCACGGAGTTTGGTCAACCCTTAACCTACGTCTCTACTCCTCACCTTGAGGAGATCTCCACTATCACTCAAAAAAAATCTATACAAAATGGTTTCCAAAGATCACTGATAACTTTTACAATGCACACAATGTCAATCACATAAGCTACACTTTTCTAAGTGTTGGACTACCTATTATGGTGTTCACTCACCCATGATAGAGTATTGGTAAAATGATACAATAAGAGTCCTTGTCAACTCTCAAGAGTTCTAGGCATTCAACTTCTAAGCCGAATAATAAGCCCTTGGCTCTTTATCAAGGTGCACCCAAAGCACAACATTTAGTTAAATCCTCTGATACAACTCGATCATTATAGCTAGATTACAAGACCTTAGTACCTTATTAAGGTATAAACCCAAGGCACGATTACAGAGGCCTCGGCCCCACCGACTCATTAGGCCAACACTCTGGTGCCAATACCAGAGGTGATATTAGTCAGCACGAAAGATCTTGTCCTCCTAGACGACTCAACATCTTTATATTGACTCGAAAGATGATTATTAGCTGAGACAAATTGACATTCCAATAGTTGAATAGGCTGACACTCCTTAGTCGATGTGAAAGGCGGTGCCGGTCAACCCTATCGTCGAAGACGACCCTATTCAGGGCACTTGATCACTCATTAGGTATTTCTCAAAAATGACTTATTGGACATTCCCTGTTGTCGACTAAGTTGAGAACTCGACCCCGGTCTCAAGCCTCTCCCCCAGAGCATATATCGACATCTCAGTCCACCTCGGATAAGCCTAATCCAGATTTTGACCTCATAAGTCTCCATGACTTGTCAACTCAATCACTTCCCTAAGAAGGTGGAAGCATGCCCTCCCATAAATGAAATGACTTCCCCTCCAGTCACCAGCCAATACCTGTAAAGTGTGGGATGATTCAATATGCCTATGTTCCCTCTACCACGTCCATCTATCACTTTCTCGATATTGCGGAGACATCTTCTCCCATAACGAGGGGACTTCCCCTTTTGATCGCAAGCTGGCATCTGTTAAGGGGGAACAATCCTGTTATTAGCCCACCTGGCCACTTGATATAAGGAGGAGGGAGGCTGGCGAGAAGGGAGGCGACTCCTCTCCTAAAAGAAAAAAAGAAAAACTCTTACTCATGGGGATGGACCTCAGATAAGGGGTACTAACTCTCTGATCTTCCCCTTTCCTTTCCACTCATACTTCACTAACTTGACCGTCGGAGGAACCATGGGGAAACCGATCCCCACCCTACGGATTCCTTTCTTTTGTCCATAGAAATGGACACTAAGCCCTTGATCAAGAACTAGGTATAAAGTTGGAGAAGGGAGCGTGCCCTCCATCTTCCCTCATCACCCCGCAACAATCCTTTTCTGGATTAACAGTCTGTTTGATATCAAGCATCAATACTACTCGTGTTAACTTCCTTAAGTGTTTGGAATTACAACATCTCCCTAGGATTTACAATCAACCCACTCCTCTTAGAATAGACCCAGTCTTTCCCAACCACTTCTCTAAGTGTTCTTTTGTATTATAACATGTTTAATCAATAAGTGTGAATAAGGAATTTGTTCTCTAAACAGATGAGGACAAAAAATAAGCTCTCTCAATGAATTACTCTCACAACCCGATTAGACTAGATGTGGAATACTTAAGCTCAAGTGGGTGTGCGTGAAAACAATGAGTAAAACAAAATTAAACTCAAATAAATCTAGCTTATATATGAGAATCAAAATATGGATTAGCTAGAGGAAGAGTTTAGAAAACTTCACCAAAACAAGCAGAGATGAACGCTTCAAAATCAAAATTGAGATCTTTTTCTTGTAAAACTCTTTTTTCACATAAACAAACACACTTCTCTTTCTCAAACAACGTGCAGCCAAAATGGCAAAACTTTCTTGTAAAACTCTTTCCTTCAAATAATTTTGAAGGATATTTATAGCCTCTCAAACAGATCAAAACAAAAACTAGTTGTTACAGATGATCAGTGGACTGATGGTATATCGGTCGACTGAGAATTTGACCGTTAGCTAATTCTGGGAAAAAATAAAACACAGTCGGTCTACTAAAAAACACTTGGTCAGTCGACTGAAAACACAATTCGGTCAACTAACTCTATTGGTCGATCGATTGATCCACTGTAACTAAAGGATGCTGTAAAACTGCGTTTGCCAACTCGACTGAGTTAAACAGTTGGTCGACTAACCAGAGAGAATTTTAGGAAAGCAAAACAACCTGATTGGTTGACTAATATACTTGTTCGATCGACCGCCCAGAGATCATATGTTAGACATAACATATACCTGAAATACTAAAAAGTTGATTTTCTAAATTCATTTTAAAATAGTAAACAATTCTAAAAATAGTAAAACTTGGGAGAATGTTTATACATATGAAAATGAATGTGTTTGAAGAGGAATTTCTAAAATAACACTTTTTATTTGTGAAAACTCATTATTTTGGAAAATATACGAAAATGTTAAATATGATTAACAGAATCGCCAAGAATAAGAAATCATTAAACACATGATTCTGATGAAATCATTTCAAACAACTTATCCACGAAGATATTCTAAAAATCCTTTAACAAGGCAAAATAAACAATGAAAGTAATAAATCAAAATAATGTGTGTGTGTGTGTATGGTTTGAGATTTAAGTATAACACATAAAGAAAACACCTAAGCTACAAAACTATACCCAAGCTAAGAATCTTCGTGAAGCTTGATCTTGGTAGCAGGGATGAAGCGCGATAGTATGTCTTTGACTTGAATGGTGACAGTTTCATTCTAATTTTTGCCAATCTCCAATGGGATGTCATTGTTAAAGTACAATTCCACCCAACCTCCAATAGGATGTTTGTGAGGATACTTAGCGAGCAAATATAAATACTCAAAAACGATGTTAGGAATTGTTTATCAAAACCAGATTAGACAATAGACTCATAAACATGAAACCTAACAATTTGTATGTACAGGCCCTGAAGTGCTTCCCGAGCTGGTCGACCTGAGCTTGGAAAAGTCGTCCTCCCGTGCGCTGAGAGCGTGAGTGAATTGGAAGATCCTAAACTCTGTGAAATTCTTTAAGATCTCTTTGATCGCCTTCAGATACATGATCATCCTTGAGTCCTTGGCTGCATACTCACCTTTTACTTGGTGGACCATCAGTTGGGAGTAGGCTAGGATATAAATGAGCTCGGCCTTGACTGCTAAGGCGGCTTAAAGACTTGCTAAGAGGGCTTCATATTCGGCTTCATTGTTAGAGGCAGAAAATTCAAAAGTGATGGAGTGCTCGTGCGTCGACCCATTGAGGCCATGTAGGACTACTCCACTTCTGCTACCTCCTTCTCCGGAGGACCAGTCCACATTCAGCAACCACCAAGAGGTGAAGTCGGGTGAGTCATGCTCATGGAGGCGATGCTTCTAAGAAGTAGGCGCCTTCACTATTTAGGATGTTGAGGGCTTCAGTTGAGGAGCCATCACAGGTGAAGATGGCTCATCTTGTGCTGTTATCGACTCTATCAAAAAACTAGCCAAGGCTCAGGCCTTTATGGTCGTCCTCGGCTCAAATTGTACATCATATTCCCTAAGCTCGACTAACCAGGCCACCATCCTTCCAGAAGTTGTTAGGCTACCGATTGCCTTCTTCAAGGGTAGAGTCGTCCATACCACTATGTTGTGTGCTAGAAAATAGGGGCGAAGCCTCTTAGATGTAGTGATAAGAATGAATGATGCTTTCTCAAAAAAGTGTAGTTGAGTTCAGCCGCCTTCAAGATTCGGCTAACATAGTACACCCACTTCTGGATAGTGTCCTCTTCTCGAATCAAGATGGAGCTGATGTATGCCTATCCAACTGCGCCAGCCCGGCCCGGGCTGGGCAAAACCCGTGACGTAGACCTGGGCTCGATTAGCCCGAGCCGGCCCAGTCATTTTTTTCTTTTTCTTTTTTGCTTAAAAATTTATTTTTTAGTTAAAAAATTTCAAGAGTAAATAAAAATAAATTATATGAAATTTTGATAAAAAAATCAATCATATTATTAATCACATGTAATTATGTAATTTACAAATACAAAAAATTATAGAAATTAAAATAATAAAAATAAATTCTTTATTAATAATCATTAACAATTAAAATTTTATTTCAGAATTTATCGTATCATAATAGATGAATACATCCCAACTAGGTTGGCACCTACTCATCTATATCACTATCATTTGCAACTTATTCCAAACTAATTCATCACAAATTTTTAGCTTGAAATAAAAATTACAAAGTAATGAGTACTTCTATAATTCTACTCTTTATATCTATCCCCTATTGCTAACTCGTCAAGTTTATCTTCAATACTAGCCATCTGATTGATGTTTTGAGTTTTCTTCTTGTACCTTCACTAACCTTGTAGGCATATTACCGCCTGTACGGTAGATGGATCTAGCGGTGTCCTGTGGTCCTCGATCAAACATTCTGATGTGCTGAAGGTGGATTCCGAAGCTACCGTAGAAACCTGCGCTGTTAGTAAGTCACGAGCCATAAAGGAAAGTATAGGTTATGAAACTGTTCCATATACTCCCCACCATTGTAAAATACCGAAACTATTATTTTAACTTTTAACAAAAAATACAGTTAAATATTATTCAATTTTAAAAACTTCCATTGATGATCCAGATCCACTAGTTAGCAGAGCTATCATTAATTCTCTATCAAAACTCTTACCTTTGCCCCGACTTGAACTAGTGGAAGTAGAAGTTGTAGACTGATGTATACTTACACCATATCTAGCTGCATACTCATCATAAAATCTTTAAAAATAAGTTCTAATAGTATTATGATGAGTAAGAGCAGTAATAGTTTGACCATCATCAGTGTCTATTATCATGTTACCATATAAAAAATTTAACAAATTTCAAAGACCAACATCCTTCAAACATGGAACAATAAGAACCCCCAAACCAAAAATAATAGGAATATGCCTAAAATACTTATTAAATTTACTTTCTATTTAAAAAATTATATTTTCAAAATAATTATCTATACGATAATTATTAAAAAAATTTGAATATTTAAAACTTGTAAAGCATGCTTGAATAATACTTGGATAATAACAATCATATAATAACATAGTAGCATCATAAAAAAAACTTGTAGCATCTCTTTTACATTATATATAACTAATCATTCACCCTCAGTTATTCCATACATACTACGGGTAACTTAATGAGGTCTAAGCTCAAATTTAGTTCCCTTGACTTAGGGTAGCTTAATGCAAGATAGGATTGCATCAACACATATCTTGAAGAACCTTAGTATTAGGATTATCCATTTCTTCGAAAATTGTTACAAAATGGATTAAACGATTGGTATTATCTCTAATTCAACCTCGCATACACCAAGGGAAATTCATTTTGTATTTTAAATTTATTTAACTAAAAAATTCTAAGAAAAATAAAAGTTTGTTTTTTAAGGAATACTAAAAAAATTTCTAAAAGATAATTAGAAGGAGGGGAAAGCTAAAATAAAAACCTAACTAAAATACATCAAAAGCAATTACTTGTGACAATCACTCCAAATTCTAGGGTTAATCCTAAACTCAGCTAGACCAACTCCTAACCGAAAACTCTCTTAGTGAAAAGATTAAAGTTCACTTGGTCAATTAGCCATGTAAGGATAGTACTAGAGGGAGATCAAAAATTAATTAAGTACATCGTTCCTTACGAAGCGCTTTATGCAACTCCTAAACCTTGCTTTAGACACCAACTAATTCAAGTAAACTTGAACCGGTTCACTTAGGGAATTTTTGTTCCTTAATGAGCTCGAATCTTTAGGGGCTAACGTCTAATGAGTTTTAAAAGGCTTGAATTTGTATGGTGATGAATTAGTGATTTATAGGCTAAGAAAAGGATGATGAAATCTCTCACCTTATCTTGATTAGGGGATTTTTTTCCCTTAAGAATGTTTTTAAGTGTGTGTCAAATTAAGATGCTCAAATCACTTGGGTGAATTGCTACTACTATATGCAATGCAACCCTAGGAATTAAAAACAACTATAAATGATGCAAAAAGAAAATCTTTTTGTTTTTTTAATTAAGGTTAGTAATCAAGCAGATGTGAGAAAAGGAGATATTATTTAAATTTATTATCTTATTAGTAAATGTCCAAGTGGAGGGTGAATTTTATTATGGTTGACAAAAGTAAAATCTTTTTTTTAGATCCTAATTATCGCTAATTATGAAAAACTAACCAAGGATGGAATTGAAAATACTAGAAAGAGGAGTTACCCAAGCAAAAGCGTCCTAGCCTTTTGAAGGGAATTCTTCAATTTTTAATCTTCAATCCTTGATCTTCAAACTTCAAAGTGGTTCCTTCACAAGAAATCACACAAATTAAAGAACCAAAATAAAAAAAATCCTATTTATAAGCACCTTCACCAGCAACGGCGTTAAAAACTTAACGGGGTATAAATGTATAACTCTAAAGTTGTAAGTACATAACCGTCAAGTTATAGTATAAAAAGTTATCGATCCCACGAGGAAGGTGTTTGTAGTAGAAAATCAAAATTGATTCTTATGTTGTGTGTGTGACAAATAGGACTGATGGATGTGATTGTGGAGAGATAGAGAGAGCGAGAGTGATTGTATGTAAATAAAAGAAAATGAGATTGAGAGTAGAGAGATAAAGAGTGGATGTGAAAAAGTGTAAATATAAACAAAACTTAACAAAAGGGAAGAAAGAAAGAAGAAGAAATTAAATCAAGAAAAAAATGAGAGAAAAATCAAGAATAAAGAGAAAAATAAAGAAAGTAAAAGATGGAGGATTCAATTAGAGATATGAGGAATCCAGAATTGAATCCACTAGCTACTTTTATGTAATTTCTAAAGTTCCCACAAGTATTAGTTTCACATATTTAAAAAAAAGGACAATTTCCTAGAGGGTTGTAGCCTCAAGACGAATCAAAGAAAAGAAAAATAAACAAAAATAAAAATTAATCCCAAGAGGGTTCTAGCCTCAAGGCTAATAGTGCAAGTAAATAATATCTAAACTATAAAATAAATTATAAAAATCTAAACTACAAAATAAATGTAAGAATTTAAGGTAAGGAAGTAAAAATATGAAATTAAATCTACTCTACAAGTATGAAAATAAATCTAAGACAAGAGGGTTCAGCATCTTAGCTATTTAAATAAGAAAAGAAAGCAAAAGTTAAATTTATTAACAAAGAAAAAATTTACATCCCAAGAGGGTTCTAACCTCAAGGTGATAACAAACATTCATCTTCATCTTCATCTTTATCTTTATCTTTATCTTCATCTTCATCTCACCTTCATCTTCATAATCAAACAAAGAGAAGAAAAGAAAAATATGAAGAGGTAAAAATATTTCTTTATTAATTGCAATAAAAAGTTTCAATTTGGAAGGTCTTCTCAATTAAGAGTAACCCTCCTCTTCAAAAGGAGTTTTTACAAAATATTCGCACCCAAACTCTCACTCTCTACCCCTATTTATAAAGTATTACAGCTAATATCAACCCTTGGATTAAACTTAATTCCCATGTTAATCAATTTCAATCTTTAATCCATAACAGTAAACTTAGTATCGATACGGGTATCAATACCACTATCGACACATGTATCGATACGGGTATCGATATCACTATCAGTATGGGTATCGATACAAGTATCAATACCGCTGTCGATACCGATGTCGATACTCAATCATCCTGTTCTTCGGCTGATCTTTTCTTATGTGTATGGGCTTGGACTTCTTGGGCTTTTTGAGAGATGAGATGTTGAGTTCTTTGGGGCTTCATTAACCTACAATGAAGATTAAACATGCTAATTAGTAACATTTTTATTTAAATCAAATAGATAATAAGGGTATAAAAATATGATTATCAATACTCATCATATAATCTTTGAAAATAAGTTCTGATAGTATTATGATGAGTAAGAGCAGTAGTAGTTTGACCATCATCAGTGTCTATTATCATGTTACCATACAAAGAACTTAACAAATTTCAAAGACCAACATCCTTCAAACATGGATCAATAAGAACCCCCAAACCAAAAATAATAGGAATAGACCTAAAATACTTATTAAATTTACTTTCCATTTAAAAAATCATATTTTCAAAATAATTATCCATATGATAATTATTAAAAAAAGTTTGAATATTTAAAACTTGTAAAGCAGCTTGAATAATAGTTAGATAATAACAAACAGATAATAACATAGTGGCATCATAAAAAAACTTGTAGCATCTCTTTTACACGATATATAACTAATCATTCATCATCAGTTATTCCATACATACTACAAGATCTAAAACTAGAAGTATAAAAAAGTAATAAAATTATTTATAATTTCTTTATACTCTATTGCTACATTTAACATTGCATAGGTAGAATTCCACCTATGGTCAACATCTTTTGGAATTAATCTGGATTTAAAAAAAATTTACATGATTATTTCCATCTTTCAAGTCTTTATTCAGAAGCATTATAAACATAAGCTATTATACTAACCTTTTCTATCATGTATTTAATTTCACCAAATGCACTTTAAACAATTAAATTAAAAATATGACACATACATCTACTATTAAAAATATCACCATCACATTAGCAATAGCCAAGATGTTTTGATATGATCTACAACTATATTATTATTACTTACATTATCTACAAAAAGAGAAAAAAATTCTAAAAATTCTAATTTTATAAGCTCTTCTATTATTAAATTTGCAATATTAATACCATTGTGTGAATTTTTAAATGCAATAAAAGAAATAATACTTTCAAACATTTATCAATTATTATCAATCTAGTGTGTTATGTTATATAAATAACCAGTTTGTACTCTAAATGTCTAAATATCAGAAGTTAAAGAAAATCTATAGTTTAAATTTTAAAAATAAAAAATTATTCTTGCTTGTTTCTCGTGATAATATTTCAAAATATCACGTTGACAAGATTGATGAGGAATTTTTTTTTAATGTGGGATAAAAACCATCTGTAATTATATCTCCAAATTTATCATCTTCTACTAACTTAAAAGGAAGGTTTTTAAGAACAATAAACATATTAACGCATTTCACGGCTTTAATTGCTTTATAGTTCCGACTACCGAGACTACCGCAGGATGATGATTAGGAGAGTAAAGATTGTCGGATATTACCTTAAGGCATTGCCTAACCTCTGTTGTGCTTTTCTAAATAACGTTTTGAGGTGGTTGATACCGCTTTTATGATGAGCTTGGAAAATTTGGTCGCACAACGCACACTTAGCCTTCTGGGTGAGAAATCTATTCTGTTGATCCCTGGTGACTTCTATCTTCTCGAAGAAGTTCCACACATTGCATCTCGGCCTTTTAGGAGCTCTAGATATAGAATCATCTCTACCGGATTCGTGATCAATATCGGTAGGAGAAGTAACTGTAGCTCATGTAGTAGGAGTATTTGGCCTCTTTCATGTCAACATTGGGAGTTAGGATTTTCCCTTCATAATTGGAGGAGGAAGTCATTTGATTAAAGAATTAGAGAGTAAAAGTGAGAATAAAAAAGCATTAGAGAGAAGTAGATGAGTTTTGGATGAGAAAAACAAATGAAAACGCTCTCTATTTATAGAGGTGGCCCCCTAGCGAGATGACCAAAACACCCTCAAATTTTAGCTTTCTTTGACCTTTTTTGGTCAAAAGCTAAAAAATGACCGTTATGGTCGTTCGGACCAGGCCAGCATGGGCTACCCGGACATTCGTGACCGTTGGACCATCGGGCCCGGAGCCCAGCTTGGCCCGTTCGAGCTATGCCCGGGCTAGGCTTATGCCTAGCAATGCCAGTCCGATGTTGATCTACTACAGGAGCTACAGTTACTCCTCCTACCGATGTTGATCATGAATCTGATGTTGGCCTTCTTGTTTTGATGATGTTTAACAAACAATTTACCACTAATGTTGTTTGTCTAGTATTTGTGTTTTCTTATTTATTATAGACAAACAACGTTGTTGGAGGATGGATGGAATAGAGCTTCAACGATGATATCCAATGGAGGTTGGCGGAATGTCGGTGAAGCCTTGCTATTCAAAGTTCAAGATCCAAGTTAAAGCTTCATCCGAGAGATTACCTAGAAGAGCTTATTGAAGATCAAGATCTAGCTTGGGTAATTTAATTTAGGGTTTATATTATGTGTGTTTAATACGTTAAGCTCAATATCTATACACACACATTTTATTGGTTTCTTCGTATATATATATAATTATATTATATTATATATATATATATATATAATATTATATATATATACTATACTATACTATATATATATATATTATATATATATACATACATAAGTTTTGCGCTTTCTATGCCATATATATATAGTTTATATAGTATACATTACAGTGTTTTTTGGAGTTCTTTATTCATCACTACTATCCATTTATGAAAATCATATTATTTCATATTTTTCTATCTGCTGTTTTTGAAACATTTGCCACTAGAATCATGCCTATTTTGTGAAAATACTTATTTTATCAGTTTATAAGACTTTCAATTATCACGCTTCATACATGTTTTACTTAAGTCTCAATAATATCATATTTGTTTAAAAGTTTCAAACGAGTTGCTTTAGCCAACAATGTCACAAATTCACATGGTTCCACGAGTGTTAAATTTTCTGTTTTGGACATATTTTGCTAAATGATGATATTTTTTCATTTGGCAAGTCCTTTTTCCGAAACCATCATTATAGGCATGTTTATTATCCATCGTCTATCAATTCATTCCCCAAAGTTTTACATTTTCGCGTTAATTTATTTGATATTTTATAAACAGTGTTTACAAAATTCAGATGATTACAACTTTTCAAAAACTGTTTTTTAGAAGATTATCAGTATTTCGGTCGACACCGGTCGGCACCCGAACCTTGATTTCATATGTTTCACTTGGGCAACAGAGAGTCTGCTCGGTCGACCCGGTATCGTCGACCGAAAAAACTCCATCGCCGTCGCACCGCACCACGGTCGACCGACGATGCGTCCTAGAATGTTTTCCTCGTGTCTTTTGCTCTCATCGGCTCGACGACAATTTATCGGTCGACGACAATAGATTCCGTTGGGCACAACTAGCTATTTTCTCTGAGGAGCCTTTTCTGGGGGCTTGTAGTCCTTGGCTGGCGGTTTTTGGCCCCCATGAGTTGTGAGAGGCGTATAAATACCCCATTGTCTTCAACTCTCAAGTTGTCTAAGAATGCTTTTAAAACGAAGTTTTTAAACAAAGCGTTTAAAAGCAGTTTAAGCCTTGTTTTAGCTTGTTTAGCGATTTCGTTCAAGCTGTTTTGCGTTTTCACAAGTGGCAGGACGCATTATCTTTTCTTGTGGCGCTCCATTCTCCATCTTCTCCCATCTGCATCTAGAGAAGTGTTTCTTAAAAAACTTCTCTAAGCAATTTAATATTTGCATTATAATATTCCATTAAGCCTAGCATTTATATTTGAGTTTAGCTTTAATCTATCTTTATTGATACTCTTTGTTCACACACACCTACTTGCAGCTTATTGCTATTTTACATTTCGTAGTGTATAATTTAGGTTGTTTGCGTTGTGACATTGAGCAGTGAGCTTAAATTGAGCTTCTCACCTTGTTTTGAAGAACAATCATTTGTCCCATATTTGTTTTTTTTTTTTTTTTATTTTTTTTTTTTCTTTTTTTCTGCTCTATATGTGAGAATCACATATGTAATACACTTGTACACCAAGAGGCAGTTTGTGGTGAGAGCCGGCGGATCGTGCCCAAGAGGCAGTGGCGTCGGTTGGACGTGCCTAGGAGAGGCTTGTACCGCGAGCACCTTGAGGGCAGACACGGCTTAGCGCTCCCAACACTTAGCTGCGCGTGTAGAGTTGATTGCCAAGAGTCAGTCGAGTTGCTAGAGTTTCGCCGCTTAGCCCTAGCCACAAACGAGTGTGCTTAGAGAACGTTCCGGCCTATTCAACCAGCCGGATTGTGCTTAGCTGGATTTCATCCCGGCGGAGTTGGGGAGCGGAGACGTAGGACGGGCAAGTCCGAAACTCCGTATCATATGCTTTGTTTGAGTTCGTCTTTGGCGTTAAGTCTATTTTTGCATTTACCTCTTATATCGCCAATATGTTGCATTTCTCATCCTTTTTCATGATCCACTATCTAGTTTATATTGTTTACTTGTGTTAGTTTATATACTCCTTGCCATATATATTTTGCCTAATATTCTCTTTGCCTAGGATATATCATATTTAGTATATTGCTTATCCTAGCTCATATATTATTTATGCATTCATACTTGCTAGGATATACTTGCTTAATTAGTTTTTAATGGCATTTAATCTGGATTAGATTAGCATAAGACCCTAATCACCCCCCCTCTTAGCGGTCTATATAATTGGTATCAGAGCTTGGCTGGCTCTTTGATTTAAGGACTACCCGCCTTGATTAAAGATCCAAGTTATCTTTTTTGCTAATCTTGCTTTGACTTTATTTGTTATCTTGCCTTGCCTTTTTATATTATGGATATTGCCAATGGTTTTAAGCGTTATTGCATTAATATTGCTCCTAGGTTAGATAATTTCCCTTTAATGCCCAATGGTGCTGATTAGATTTACAACTTTTTGTTCAATCTAAACACTCTTGATTTATGGGAAATTATTCAGATGATGCCCTATATTGTGGCCACTATGGAGAAATCCAAGTGCGAATAAAAATGATCATCGCTTATGTTTACTTATGAACATAATTTTGTTTAGAATATTTTGCTAAATGCTTTTAACTCATCTATGTCTAACAAGTTGTTGTCATGTTGATAAAGTGCTTACACCTTAAATGGAAATTAATTGAAGCACATGCAAGGGGACTTGCGAGTCATCCACCAAGCCTTTGAGTGATCGTAACTTCAAGCTTCATACGGAAGCCAGACATGCACACGGCCACTAGCGCCGATTAGCCCTAGTGAGGTTTGCCGAGTTCGAACCGATAATGATTATCTAGTGATAACTTGGCTTGTGCTAGTGACATAAATTATTGCATTGCCTATAACAAATTGCAAAATAATGTTTAATGATTTTTAAAAAGCCTAAGCATTGATGCTTTTAAAATCCGCATCATGAGCAGCTAGCATGTCCTAAATTTGCATGTCCATTGAAAATGTCAAAATACTATGCTCTAAAGAAAGACCAATGCACTTATTTAAATTTGCCGAAAATGGGAAATTTGCCAATTTCATCTATTTGCTAGCCTACCTTATGCTTAAGATTGATTGCCATGATAGAAAAGTAGAGAACATAAAGAATGATTACAGCTTCTTTACTAAATAACTATTTATGTTTCTACTTCCAAAAATGCATATGTGCCTAAAAAATGAAAGATCTTGAATCTTATTGAAAAATAGTATTTCATCTTTAGATTCAACTTTGAAATACTGCATTAATAATCATAGAGGCTTATAGCGGACATGTGCCTGCCAAGACTAAATCAAAATCATTCCACCATTATGCCACACATGTCTAGCAAACACTTTATAAGCTGTTTATTTGCGGCCGTCAAGGTCATTTAGCTAAGTTTTGCTTATGACTGCCACACAAACATAAGAATTCTTAATGTTCCTTGCTGATCTCATATAGCTTCTTTCATCTTGCTACACTTACACATTCACATTGCCTCATTTTCTCACAAAGTTCATCATAAGCCATGCTAGTGTGATTCAAGTGTGATTAATTGTGGTCGTTTTTGGTCATTTGCCAAATTATATTTGCCTTTTGATTTGAAAAGAAAATTCTTCATTTGCAACAAATGCTTCCAATTAGACACATGTTTTAAATGTTGATGTTATTGGTAGGCTTTTGGACATCTTGGCTAAATTTTGTTTTGATATACAAAAAACTTCTAAATTGCCAATATGTTCCAAATAGACATTGTTAAGAATGTTTCTCATTTGCAAAATCAATTTTAAAAGAAAATCTTTTATTTGCAAATTGATTCTCGCTGCACGAGCTAAAGGTCACCAAAAACAAATGCGAATCTCTTTCATTGCCCCACAAATTGCCCCAATCGGAAGGCGCTTATTTGATCTTTTTTTTTTTTTTTTTTTTTTTCTATTCTCTTTTCATATGAACATTTTTTGACCTATGCTTAGTGCACCATATGTGCCTAAGAGGCTTCATAACCCTAAGCTTTTGCAGCTTTTAATGCATTAGGCCGGTCATGTCCCTAAATCTTTTGGTATCAAGAGTTCTTGGCTACCAAAACAAAATTAAATTTAAACAGAATTTTAGTATCTTATCTTTCCCTTTTTCTTGCGTTATTTGAAAATTATGCTTTGAAACTTTTTATGAAACAATTTACTTTGGCTCAAATTCTTTTGTTTCAATAATTCCTAGTTCTTGATTTTGATGAGTCAGGTTTTGTATTTATTAATAAACCACTCCCGAGGCTTTCATTGGGTGTTTATCCCAAAGCAAGTTTACCAGATTACTAAATCTGATCATATGGCGTATGGCAAACAAGCTCAAGAGCTTGATTATAATTGTTGCCTGTCTTAAAAAATTTTGTTTTGATCGGTTGCTTTGAATTTATTATACTTCACTTATATGATATATTTATGTTGTTTGTGCTATGGATCATCTATTCATGGCTTTATAAATGTATTTATGAGTGGTATTGCATCAAGTTCTTCATTGATCAACATCGTTTGGATATAAAACTTTGATTATGATCTTCAATTGGTTGACTTGTTCTTCATTTGAAACATTTTTACACTGAATTCTCATGTTCTCTTCTTTTTGATATTCATAAATCTATTTTATACATTGGCTTTTATGCATATGACGACATATGCTTCATCTCTGAGTATATTTATATATGTTCTCATTATCTCTTGTATGTGAGTGCATTTGGCCCATGATTAATTCTATGCTTGCTCACATGACTTTGCCATGATCTTTTATTGTTTATATTTGTCATATGGCTTTTTGATAGCGGGAGCTATTCCCTATATTTGCTTTTATACTCCACCTATGCTTATTGATAGGGAGCCTTTCGCTTCTCTTACATACATTTGTCCCTTTTTGTTGTTGTCAAAGGCGAGAAATCATTGCTGAAGTATATTCTATCTTTGTTTGTTTATATGCATGTGAATTATAATTTATATATTTTTTTTTCAACTCAAAACCTTCCTTTCATGCATATCATCTCTTTTCCGTAAATGTTTGTCATCAATCAAAACAGGGGAGATGTTGGCCTTCTTGTTTGATGCATGTTTAACCAAAACAATTTACACTTAATGTTTTGTTTGTCTAGTATTTGTGTTTTCTTATTTATTATAGACAAACAAACGTTTGTGGCTGAGGATGATGGAATAGAGCTTTTCAACGCATGCAATATGCCAATGGAGGTTTGGCCCGCGAATGTCGGTGAAGCCTTGCTTTCAAAGCTTCAAGATCCAAATTAAAGCCTTCATCTGAGGAGATTACCTAGAAGAGCCTTATTGAAGATCAGATTCTAGCTTGGGTAAATTTAGTTTTTAGCGCGTTTTATATTCATGTGTGTTTAATACGTAAGCCCTCAATTATCTATAACACCACGCACTATTATTATTTGGTTTCTTCCAGTATATAGATATATAATTTATATAATATAGCTATATACGTATATATATATATATTATACTAATATATATATATATATATATATATACCCTATATATATATATATAATTTTATATATATATATTCATAATATATATGATTAATATATATATATATATATATATATATATATATATATATAATATAATATTATATATTATATATACTATATATATATATATATATATACAATATACTATATATATATATGATATATATATATATATATATACATATACATACATAAAGTTTGGGTTTTCTATGCCATATAAATATAGTTATATATATACACACATGTAGTTTGATTTTTTATGATCTATATATATTGAAAATATATATTTCATATTTTCTATTGTCGTTTTTGAAAACATTGCCATTAGAATATGCTATTTTGTGAAAATATTGTTTTATTAGTTTATAGACTTCAATATCAGTTTCATACATGCTTTTAACTAAGCTCTATAATATCATTTTGTAAAGTTTTCAAGAGTTGTTTAGCAAATTATGTCAAAATTCACATGTTTACATTTCGGCTTTTGGACATTTTGCCTAATGATGATATTTTTCATTTGCAAGTCCTTTTCGAAACCAGTCATTTGTAGCACTGCTTTATCTATCATGTCTACAATCAATCCCCAAAGTTTTACATCTTTTTGAATTTATTGATATTTTTAAACAGTGTCAAAATCAGATGGTACAGCTTTCAAAACTGTTTCAGAAGCTATTTCAGTATTCGTCGACCGCACCGGTTTCGACCGCCACCGCGTCGACTGGAACCTGAGTTCATATGTTTCACTGGGCCCGACAGAGAGTCTATCGGTCACCGCGTCCGGTCGACCGAAAAGCTCCATCGGTCGACCGCACCGGTCGACCGACGATGGTCCAGAATGTTTTCCTCGTGTTTTTGCTCTCATCGGTCGACCGACGGAATTTTCGGTCGACCGACAATAGATCCGTTGGGCACAACGGCTACTTTTCTGAGGAGCTTTCTGGGGGCTTTGTTGTCCTTTGGCTTGGGGTTTTTGGCTGAGTTGTGAGAGGGTATAAATACCCCATTGTCTTCAACTCTCAAGTTGTCTAAGAATGTTTTAAAAGAAGTTTTTAAACAAAGGTTTTAAAAAGAGTTTAAGCTTGTTTAA
The DNA here is from genome assembly GCF_001876935.1 of Asparagus officinalis. Lineage (NCBI taxonomy): Eukaryota > Viridiplantae > Streptophyta > Magnoliopsida > Asparagales > Asparagaceae > Asparagus > Asparagus officinalis. Next base: position 59,019,485 of record NC_033796.1, read on the forward strand.
GCTTGTTTAAGGATTTCGTTTAAGCTGTTTTGGTTTTCACAAGTGGAGGAGATTATTTTCTTGTTTGGGCTCCAATCTCCATCTCTCCATCTTGATCTAGAGAAGTGTTTCTAAACTCATCTAGCAATTTATTATTTTGATTATAATTTCCATAAGCTAGATTTATATTTGAGTTTAGTTTAATTATTTTATTGATACTCTTTGTTCACACACAACCTATTGAGCTTATTGTATTTACATTCGTAGTATAATTTAGGGTTGTGGGTTTGTGACATTGAGAGTGAGCTTAATTGAGTTCTCACCTTGTTTTGAGAACAATCATTTGTCATATTTGTGCTTATTGTGAGAATCACATTGTAATACACTTGTACACCAAGAGGAGTTTGTGGTGAGAGCCGGGGATCGTCCCAAGAGGAGTGGCGTCGGTTGACGTGCCTAGGGAGAGGTTGTAAC
>NC_033796.1:59020937-59028724 GCF_001876935.1 Asparagus officinalis
CCCCCCCCCCTCCTTCCTTCATTAGAATGCGATATCAAATACTTGGTTCGAAATGTACGAAGTATCAATCATGTTCAGCATTAATTTTACGTAGACTTTATTGTGTGGAAACTGGTATATTTAAGTTCTTTTTCTTCTCCAGAATCCCACTAAAACCTCTCATGCACCCTTAATCATTTGGAGACGATATCTTCAGCTCATCCATAAATTAACATCAACATCCAATGACCTTCATGAAAAAGAAGGCTTCTATTAGAGTTTTTCGACTAATACCGCTCCTTCAAATGATATTATTGGCTTGCTGCAGACTCTCAATAATGTACAGCTTGACTTTGACAACATCCTATTTGTTGGGGGCCGACACGCCCACTCGCCGCGGAAGCAAATCACCTCGAGAGAAAGCCCTAGCTTTTGTTTTCACAAAACTCAAGCCAACCTCGATGTTCCAGTTTCGATATGAAACAAGAACAGAAGTAAATATCTCAGCGAGGTGAGATATACACTTTTCCCGAAATCAAGTCAAGGTCTGAGTATCGAGGAAACCAACACAAGCAATAGCCAATACACAGAGAACAATAAAGAAGACACGAGATTTATGTGGTTCGGCAAACTTGCCTACGTCCACGGGGAAGGGAGGAGAAGGGGGATTCCACTGTGATGGAGAACACCGACGACTTGCACAACGCACAAGCTCATCCCAAAGACAAGGCTTTAATTTTACCCAAGAGAAGATGATCTTTCTTGTACAAGCAACAAATTGCACTCTCTCTTTTCTCTCCTCAATATCTCACCTTTTTCAGATTTGAAGAACTCTTTCTTTTTCGTTGATGACAGTCCCCCTACACTTTAAAAAACCCTAGGAACGAAGTTCATATTTATATCAAGGAAACATGGTCCAAAACAAAAATAACCCGCCCGCTCCGATTGCACCCGAGACACCCCGAGGTGTCACGAGTACCGAGACACTTCAGGGTGTCTCGGCGGGTGCCAAGACACCTCGAGGTGTCTCGCTTGCTGAGACACTCTAAGGTGTCTTGCGCTCACAATTCTCCACCTCGTACATCATTTGATGAACCTCAAATTTTGAATGAATACCAGAAGAACATCGTGAACATCACAAGAGAGATCTGAAACACCAAACCAGGCCAAAAAACCAGTTGCACCATTATACCATGGCTGTCTATGTACCCTCTGATCGAGATCAAACTAATCGTAGTTCTGCACATTGTTCTCCATATAGTCTCTACCTCATCCCATTACCACCCCGAAGGGCCATGCCCTCTTGGGCAGATCAACACGGGCTGATATGAAGTAAGTCCAAGCAATACTGAAACTCGCTACCTGTTACCACCTTAGTCAACATGTCTGCATGATTCTCATTTGTGTGCACCTTCATGAGAGAAATATCACCTTCCTCTATGACATCCTGCACAAAAAAATAGCTGACGTCGATATGCTTGGTACGAGCATGATGAATTTGATTCTTAGCCAAATGAATCACACTTTGGCTATCGCACCATAAGTTCACACACTCCTGCTCAATCCCCAAATCATCTAGAAGACCCCAAAACCACAATGCTTCCTTCACTCCCTCTGTCATGGCCATATACTCTGTTTCTATTGTAGAAAGTATCATTGTAGTCTGTAGCATCGATCGCTAACTAACTGGAGCACCATGTATTCTGAACACATAACCAGTAGTAGATCGTCATCTGTCTAGATCACCCGCATAATCTGATTCTACAAACCCATCAATATGACATGTATCTCCACCAAAACACAATCTCATATCAACGGTACCTTTCAAGTACCTCAGGACCCATTTCACTGCTTTCTAATATGCATTTCCTGGATTCTCTATAAACCTACTGACAATACTGACTGTTTGTGAAATATCTGGATGTGTACACACCATTGCGTACATCAAACTGTCAACTGCACTAGCATAAGGTACACGTTCCATGTGTGCCTTCTCTTCTGCTATAGTATGAGATTGTTTACTTGAGAGCCTGAAATGTGGAGCCAATGGAGTCACCACTGACTTAGCACTTTGCATCCCAAACCTTGCGATAACCCGCTCAATGTAGCCATTCTAACTCAAGAACAATAGTCGATTCGCCTGCTCTCTTCTAATCTTCATACCCAGTATTTTTTTAGCAGTGCTCATGTCCTTCATCTCAAACTCTTTACCAAGTTGAGATTTCAGCCTATCTATCTCCACCTAGCTTCTCATATATATATATATATATATATATATATATAATCACCTCCACGAAGCTTCCGAATATAAACACAACAGTCATAATCGCTTTTGAAAAACTCATGCTTTAGCATGAATCAAATCACTTGTACCACTGCCGAAGAGATTGTTTCAATGCATAAAGTGATTTCGTCAAGCGACCTACATGATGCTTATTATCCTCAACCTTGTAACCCTCAGGCAGATGCATATAGATTTTTTCCTCCAAGTTTCCGTGCAAGAAGGCCGTTTTGACATCGAGTTGTTCCAGCTCAAGATCACCATGAGCAACAATACTCAATAGCACCCGAATAGAAGTGTGTTTTACCATCGAAGAAGAAATCTCATTGTAATCTATACCCTTTCTTTGTGCAAACCCCTTAGCCACTAGTCTAGCCTTGTACCTTGTACCATCGAGCTCGAAAGGATCCTCCTTTCTCTTGTACACCCACTTACAATCAATAGCTTTCCTCCCTATGGGCAATGGGACTACCTCCCATATTTGTTTCTTCCATAGAGATTTCATCTCTTCCTCCATCGTAGCCAACCAACTCTCACTATCCTTATCCTGAATAGCTTCTTTGAAGGTGACTGGCTTATCATCATCCATCGAGAGTGCGTACTCAACTAAATTTACCTGCTCATAGTGCTCAGAGGCTGATCTGACCCCAGCTTCTGAACCTACTCATATGTTCGCCTTGACCTAGTGGAAGCCAATCTATCTTCGAGCTGTTGTTATTATAGTACTTGTATATTTTCTTGCTGAACCTCCTCTTGTTCAAGCTCATCATCACTCTTTTCCCGAGTGTCTCCATGATCCTCCTCTTGAACACGACTAGAACATGGTTCGTTTTTAGGTTCTATGTCAATCACCTGGGACTTTGAAGTCCCAACAGTCTCAACACCATCATTCTCGGGCGTCCTAGCTTTCGATAAAGCTATCATGGATTTCTCATCAAAGATAACATCTCGACTAATCACAAACTTGGAAGTTTCTGTACACCAAAGACGATAGCTTTTTACGCCTGCTGCATACCCCAAGAATATTTCCTTCTTGGCTCTTGTGTCAAGCTTTCCCTCGTTGACGTGGTAATAGCCTGTACATCAGAAAATCCTGAGCCTATCATAATATGTATGCTCCCCTGACCATACCCGATAGGGTACATCACCATCCAATATCGAATGTGAAGAATGATTCACTATGTAACAAGCTGTAACAACTACTTATGCCCACCATTTTTCCCAAACCAGCATATGATTGCATACTCACTGCTTTCTCCCGCAGTGTACGGTTCAGTCTCTCTACGACTCTATTCTGTTATGGTGTAGACCTGACTGTCCAGTGTCGAGCAATACCCTCCTGACCACAGAACTTCTTGAAAACATCCTCTGTATACTTTGTACCGTTATCAGATCTCTGTGTCTTAAATTTCCTGCATGTTCTGTTCTTAACCATTGCTTTCCACTTCTTGAATGTCTCGAATACCTTATTCTTATGCTTAAGAAAATAAATCCAAGCATACATAGAATAATCATCTATAAACGAGATAAAATACCTGGAACCGTCCTTGGAAGTTGTCGGAGCCGGACCCCAAACATCTATATGCATATAGTCTAATATACCTCTGCTCTTGTGTTTGTTTTTTAGGAATTGAACCATGTCCGCCTTTCCGTACACACAATCATCGCAGAAATCCATACAAGTTTTCTTCATGTTCTTCAGCAAACCTTCCTTACTAAGCAGATCTAGACCATTTTTTGACATGTGCCCAAGCCGTTTATGCCATAACCGAGTGTGCTCACATGGATCTCTACCACTTCCATCAGTTCTAACTGTTGTATCTCCTATCACTGTCGTACTTGAGAGAGTATATAGGTTACCATAACGAATGCCCTTCATCACTACCAAGGAACATCGAACAACTTTATTTACTCTATTCTTTGTTACTATTTTGCAACCACCAGAATCTAAAGCACCAACTAAGATAAGATTCTTCTGTAAGTCGGGGACATGCCTCACATCCGTCAGGATTCTGACCACTCCATCATATAATTTGATTTTGATATCATCAAGCCACACCGTTTTACAAGCATGGTTATTCCCCATCAATACGGTTCCATCATCAATGCTCCTATAGGCAGTAAACCACTTTCTATTTGGACACATATGGTAAGAACAACCTGAATCAAGAATCCACTTACTGGAGATATCTTCACCGCACGTAACGGAATAGCATTCTTTTTCGCTCCCTTTCTTTGAGACATAGCTCGCCTCTTCCTTGCCTTCTCTTCTCTCGTTTTTCTTATTGTTCTTCTTCTCGCATACTCTCTTATTAGGACAGTCAACCTTGAATGCCTAAGCTCATCGTATTTGAAACACAGTCTTCCTATAAAAGATCTTGATTTCGATCTAGACTTTCATCCCTTGCTCTTACAAACAATCCCTGTGCTTGCTCCTTGTTACCACTAGTAGCCATGTTACTAGTTGTAATCGAAGATCATCCGCTAGAAGCGATGTTCTAGTCTCATCCATTTTAAATTGTCACCTACAAGCATCAATGTTTGTATCAGATTTTCATAAGATTTTGGTAAAGAAAGAAGTAGCAGAAGTGTTTGATCCTCGTCTTCTACTTTCACATCAATATCCTTCAAATCCGATATGATCCTATCAAACTTATTGATGTACTTCCGGATTGATGGGCCTTCTTCTATTTTGCAAGTATACAATATGGATTTCAAGTAGATCCGATTTGTTAGACTCTTCGTCATGAAGGTACTCTCTAATTTTGATCACACACCCGCCGTCGTTGCCTCTCCATCCACCAAGAAAGCTACATCCCTCTCAAGGCATAGGACAATCGACGCTCGTGCTTCGAGATCTAACTCTTCCCAATCCTCATCAGACATATCTTTGTGTTTTTTTTCTCTTCATGCTAAAGTCTTGTGCAATTTCTGCGAAATCAACGAATTTTTTATCTGCATCCTCCAATAAGAAAAATCATTCTTCCCATTGAATTTTTTAATCTCATATTTTTTAACTTTAATTGTTTTACGGGTAGACGTCATTCTCTGCTTATTTAGTAAATTTGTTTCTCTCAGGAATTTCAACAAACATCTTGTGTGCACCACACAATAACTAAATTTCTGCGAAATCAACGAATTTTTTATCTGCATCCTCCAATAAGAAAAATCATTCTTCCCATTGAATTTTTTAATCTCATATTTTTTAACTTTAATTGTTTTACGGGTAGACGTCATTCTCTGCTTATTTAGTAAATTTGTTTCTCTCAGGAATTTCAACAAACATCTTGTGTGCACCACACAATAACTAAGCATCACCTCAAATCAGAAGCTTTACCACCCCCAATCTGAAAAAGGGCTCTGATACCAATTGTTGGAGGCCGACACGCTCACTCGCCGCGAAAGTAAATCACCTCGAGAGAAAGCACTAGCTTTTATTTTTATAAAACTCAAGTCAACCTCGATGTTCAAGTTTCGATATGAAATAAGAACAGAAGTGAATATCTCAGCGAGGTGAGATACACACTCTTCCCGATATCAAGTCAAGGTCTGAATATCGAGGAAACCAACACAAGCAATAGCCAATACACAAATAACAATAAAGAAGACACGAGATTTACGTAGTTCGACAAACTTGTCTACATCCACGGGGAAGGGAGGAGAAGGGAGATTCCACTATGATGGAGAACACCGACGACTTGCACAACCCACAAGCTCGTCCCAAAGATGAGGCTTTGATTTTACCCAAGAGAAGATGACCTCTTTCTTGTACAATCTCTCCAAACACTCCCTCTTTTCTCTCCTCAAGATCTCACCTTTTTCAGATCTGAAGAACTCTTTCTTTTTCGTTGATGACAGCCCCCTTACACTTCTAAAAACCCTAGGAACAAAGTTCCCATTTATATCAAGGAAACAGGGTCTAAAACGAAAACAACCTGCCCGCTCCGGTTGCGCTCGAGACACCCCGAGGTGTCTCGGGTGCCGAGACACTTCAGGGTGTCTCGGCGGGGGGCGAGACATATTGCCGAGACACCCCGAGGTGTCTCGCTCGCCGAGACACCCTGAGGTGTCTCACGCTCACACTAATAATGAAGCTTCGATGGGAGATTAGACCATAAAGCTTGTACCATACACACTAGGATAACACGTATGTAACTTTCCTAGTGATTACTGTGCGCTTCTGGAAATTATACCATTAAAAAATTGTGCTACACATTTTGAATATTGATGTATTATCCCATCTGAGGACGAAACATCATGCCATCAAAATAAAATAACTATTAAGCCATCTGAGGGCATGCTAACAATTTATCCAGATACAAACATAATACTGGAGAAAATTGAACCTGGCAAACCTTTATCTTCACTTTGTATAACAATAACAAGAAAGCAAAAGAAAACGGAAGGGTTTCAATGAACATGTCAGGTGCTTCTTTCTTGCTCGGTACAAAAATAAGATAATTGATCCGACATCATGAAATATCTGCTAAAAACCAAAAGATTAAAAACGTTAAATCAAATCATAGAGCTTTTGGTACGTACCACTGAACTGTTTGGCCTGCAGATAAACAATGAGGAACATTGCTGATTTGTAACTCTGGAATCATTGTGTATCGTTTAGCTTACATAGACATTACACCTATATTACTTACATTGCTTTTGACAAGAATACGCTCTTTCAGCCATTTAATATTTGAAAGCATATACAGCTCATGATATTGTAAATTTTCCACGAGGAAGAGATCTGCTGCGTCTGATTTCAGGCTCAGCTGTCTTGTTTCGTTCCTTCCCATTGCGAACAAAACGGATTGGAGGTTTGTTCTCATGCTTCATAGTAGCCAATGGCTCCGAAATCTCAAGAAATGTTCTGGCAAAAAGATCTCCATTTAAGCAGAACATCCCTTAAACGTTTCATAAAAGAACATTATCGTGCACATGAATTATAAGAAATATACCTGGGCTCAATATTTTGAGAGACACTTGTTTCATGGTACTGAAGCTTCTTTTCCTTAAAACTATAGATTACAGGTGAACCGATCACATTGCTGTCATTTTCTGTTTCTGAGAAATCACTCTTCTTTCTAGCCTCTAATATCCCTCCAGTATCCATGCCAACATTTTTACTCACCGCCTTTAACTTCCTTTTGAAAATTGTTGTCCTGAACTGCTCTTCATCGTGCTCAGAAAATACCCTCCTTGTACTTGAAAGCAATGCGGGTATATTCTTGATGGGACTACTAATTGATGTCTTCTCAGGAAAATGCAATTTTTGTGCTAGCTTCTCATCAAGATTTTGGCTCTTGGGCTTGGTTTTGATGACAGTGGCTCTGTCTGAGGATAAAGACATTCTGATTGGAGATGGAGACCTTTTCCTTCTTGACCTCACAAGATTCTCCTCAGCAGAGAAAGGGGATCTGGAATCATGTTCCTTGTCTGATGATATGGAGGGAAACCTAGGTTTTCTCTGCTTCCCAGATGAACAGCTTCTCGACTGCGAAGAATGAGGGGAAAAAAAGATCTAATATTG
>NC_033796.1:59028733-59031070 GCF_001876935.1 Asparagus officinalis
TTTTTTATAATTATTATTTTTTCTGCCCAAAATATTGAATATCAATGCTAAAGATAACAGATGGTTTTATCAGCATGCATTCCAACAATTTAACATAGATATCTCGGTAATTCCTTGAAATGTTTACTTTACAGTATCACATAAGAAAGGAGCGAGATATGCTGCAAAAGCTCAGATCCAGCTCTATCAAACTCTGCTAGACCTTGTACAAGATATATGATAATATGCATTAGGGGCAACATCTGTTGATATTGTCAAAGATTAAAGAAGACAAAGAGCTAAGCATTTTGAACAATCTGAAAAGGTTGTCGCCAGCTCTATCAAACTATTTGACCCTTTTTAATAATCTACTTGGGAGCTATATCTTCTGAACATTGCAAAAATTAACGTGACAAGAATCTAACGTGTATTTTAAGCTTGTGGCAAATTTGGCTTGAAGTTTTCCAATGTGAATTTACATGTATGGTAATTGCAACTGGTTTTGATTCTCAGGTTCATTGTAAGAACAGTTTATTGTACTATCTGGAATTGGATATAGTACGGACATATTCCTAAACTAAGAATTTCATGAAAAGTCTAAATTACCTCAATATGTCTAGCATCAGTTGCTGGCCGCTGAGTACCATCAGGTATAAAGTTTAAGTTGCCACCATGTTTCTGCAATTGCAAAGGTGAAGCATTTACACATGGCCATATTCCTAAACTAAGAATTTCACGAATATTCTAAATTACCTCAGTATATCTAGCATCACTTGCTGGCCGCTGAGTACTATCAGGTTTAAAGTTTAAGTTGCAACCATGTTTTTGCAATAGTAAAGGTGAAACATTTCTCAAGTTTTTCACCTCCATGGCCATTCGAGAACTATAGTCTTTCAATTGTGCTACTTCAGATTCTTTAGACTCCAATGCTGATTTTAATTTAGATATCTGCATATGAAGCATCACGCATGATTTTCTGATATTTAAAATATATGCATTGAATTGCAACAAGTAGAAATAATTAAAGACCTCATCTTTCAAGTCTCTAACTTCACCAGTTTCCTTATTAGCACGAGCTGCTCCAAGCTCAATCGAGGATACGCGTTCTGCGAACTTGAGTGTGCTTATTGTTTCTCCGAAAGAATTGATTTCAGGGTTTATATGTACAAACATCAAAGTCTTAGCTTGCCCACCTGCAGCATAGGTCGTATTAGACAAGATGGAACCAACAGTTTTATGATAACCCACTTCGCACTTTAAGACAATGTTTATAATAAAGGTCCCTTGTTGTACAACATAACAAGAGAGCAATAGTATCAAAAGAAGTAATAAAAACATTGAACACATTTCATACCTAAAGCATCTTGTAGGACTTGAGTAAGTTTACTGTTTCTGTATGGAATGTGGGAACTCTTTTGTGCAAGTGCAAAAATGACGTCTCCAAGAGCAGAGAGTGACCGATTTATATGTTGGGCTTCCTTCAGTCTTTCTCCCGTAGCTTCGGACTTATCTACTCTCTCGCTTCCAGCAAGATCGACTAGATGAAGACAACCTCTTACAATAGATCCAGAGACCAGTTCTTTACCTTGGACATGAATTGTCAAAACACTGAAAGAAATAGTTAGAAAAAGCTAAAGGAAATGAACTATTAAGAGTAGAACACAAAGGAAGTAAACAAATTGGAAGCTATGCTAAGTTAACTTTTGGACCTGAGCTTCAAATTTGTTAAGTCTCAAAATTACAAGATCGTATTTTAAAACATTCTAATAGCATTCTTCAACTCAGTAGAAAGGAAATGAACTATAAAAGTACCTATGAGATCGGCTGCTACGTTCATTTAAGGCAGTAGCACCAACAGCACGATTTCCTTGGCCAACTTTCATTAATTCAAGTACATCTTCAGTACAATTTACTGAAACCAAGCTTGCATCTGGAATATTGAGGCCATTCGGTTGAGAAATATTCATTATTTGTAGCGTGGGAAAGGTTAAGAAATCCCAAAATCAAACTAAGAGTAGGCCTATCCTATATACCAAGTAATGCACAGAACCAAGATTAGAACTAAGACCAAACATGAAGCAAAAGGAAGCATGTCCTATTTCTGAGACCAATCAATAAAATATATCTTGTTAATTAACCATAACTGTACTTGAAAAGGATATCTTCTGTTAGAGCCATCAGCCACCAAAAGATCTCTCACTTGTTCATTGTAAATTTCAATCATCTGAACGCTGATATCATACGTCAACACACTTGTCCTTGACTTCGATATGTTGAATAGATCGTTCAGAGCTCGATAGTTAACACCCCATGTTTCCTCTGTTTTTATGTCAGGTCCACTCTAGAAATTGAAGACTG
>NC_033796.1:59031080-59043697 GCF_001876935.1 Asparagus officinalis
GAAAAAAGTGAAAAGAAATGGAAAAAATAATAGAACTTTGTCTTAGTGCAATGAATGCTATTTGTAGATAGACCGGGTCTAAAATCCTGACGCAGGTCTAGTGAAATTCTATCATGAGGCAAAAAACAAGGAGAATTTTTTTAAAAAGGCTTTTTTAAAAAATATAATTAGTAAAATCAAACTTTTTGTAAAATCTTTTTTGGCCATGTCGTCACGTCTGGCCGAAAAGAGGTCGACTTTCCAAAATATCGACCTTAAAATACATAGGACTAGTAATCCGTGTAATTAGTTCTCGTTAGCTAAACCTTAACCATTTTAGCACAAAGTACACAGGACTACCATTTCAGACTAATCGTAATTAGCGACCACTAATTATATGGGACTACTAGTCCCGTGTTTTTTAAAGTCGATTTTTACAAAATCGACCTCTTTTTGGTCAGCCAAGATGGTGTGGGCAAAAAGAGGTCGATTTTGCTAAAAAATTTTAAAAAACATTGATTTTGCTGATATTTTTTCAAAAATGGTCTTTGTTTAAAAATTCTCCAAAAAAAACAGATCTCCTATTTTCAAAAGTTTACCAGCAACTAAAAAGGAAAATTTTATAGAAGGAACAAAACCAGAAAACAAAGTGCAGAAATTTTCAATGTTTTGGATATTTTGCATACCATTGTATGTGTCTTCCCAGAGCCAGTTTGTCCATATGCGAAAATACAAACATTATAGCCATCCATTACAGACCTAATCAGCGGTTGAGTATCCGCAAACACTTCACCTGCCAAAAATCAATCACATGAATGAAAACTTTGCATAGGAGATATAACTCATTTAGAATATAAAAATTGCACATCAGTACTCCATAGAAGCACCCATCCCAGACAAATATGAAGAATTTTTTTAATTAGTGTTAATCATGGGCAGAAGTCTTTTAGGAGAATGCACTCTTTTATGACAAAATACTATGAGAAAATGACAACCTTGCAATGATGAGTTCGTAAATTTTTCCCTTAAGGGCCTGTTTGGATTCGTAGGGGGTGAAGGGAAGTTAAGGGAAACTGAGTGAAGGGAAGGGAAGGGAAAGGAAGGGAATGGAAGGGAATTCCCTTCCCCTTGGTTACACCCCAATTTGGGGTAACAATTTTTATACTATTAGGGGGTGAACCAAGGTGAATGGAGGTGAATTAACTTCACCTCCTAAGTGTTCCCAAACAAGGTGAATGGAGGTGAATGGTTCCCCTAACTTCCCTTCACCCTCATTCCCCTCAATCCAAACAAGCCCTAAAGGAATTAAAATTTTCCTGTATAACATGAATTTCCTAAAATATAATTCCAGATAAAATCCAAATTTTAGGTAAGTAAACATACCTTGAGTGGTGTTAGCTCCAAATACTTTGTTAAATGAGAATATCTTTCTTGCATCTTTCCCTTGCTTGTGAGGATTTATAATCATAATATTTCCATTTTCACCAATATGATCAACAGTGGATTTGGTATCGGACTGATTTGATAAAAATGGCCTCACTCTACAGTACACTCTAATGTTACCTGAAACAAATCCAAAGTTTATTGTATTTCTCTCAATTACTAATAAGCTAAAGAAAAATGTCAACCACTCACATTAATCATATACCTTTAAGATCTTGCACTTGATTGTAAAGCATACGGTTTTCCTCTAGCAATTTATAATACAGAGAGGCATTGATATTTAGACCTTCCATTCGTTTTTCTGAGGTAATAACAGATGCAGTCAGATAAAAGAATCAAAATTAAACCTCCAAACTACAAACAGTATACTTTTGCATCCTTACCAAACTTTTCTAAGTCTTCTTCCCATTTCCTTTTGCTGCATTCAACTTGAACTCTCATTTCTTGAAACGATAATTTCAACTTCTGAAATCATTAGTGAAAATCAATGTTTTTTCTACCATATATGCTAAAGAAATCTGACAAGCACCAATTAAAATTTGTCACAGTTTAATAGTAAAAACTATACTGTTAAAAGGAAAAAAGAAGGTTATTCTTATTCATAAGAAAATAAATTCATGGTACATAATTGATTGCATTTTTATTTGACATAAATGTGATTTTGTAAATTTTATACTGATTGCACAATTATGTGAGATATTACCACTGTTATTGAGTATTCAGAAAACAAGTCGTTGTTTGTTAGAATTAAAAACAATTGTTATATTTATGCAACTTAATAGAAAAGTACTCTACCTCCTCAAAATACAGGTTTAAGTTAGATTAATTCAACAAATAAGTAAATTAATTCACCAAATAAGTAACATTAACCAAATCTACACAAGTACACAGACATAAAGATCACTAAATTCATGCAGTTTCGACGTTAAGTAACATTAACCAAATCTACACAAGTACACAGACATAAAGATCACTAAATTCATGCAGTTTCGACGTCTCCACCATGCTATTGTTTTACCAACAGTACACAGACATAAAGATCACTAAATTCATGCAGTTTCGACGTCTCCACCATGCTATTGTTTTACCAACAGTTCTCAGCAGGATTTTTACAGCTTTACCAAAATTTGAATATTCCATTAAAAAATGGCAAACTTCCGATCATGGTGGACATAACTGAAAAGACCTCGCAATTTACTAAAAAGTCTTAACTCAGGGAACGTGTGAGTGCTATGTTTTTATAGAGTTCATGGATTCATAAAACTCAAATGAAATATTCACCTCTAGTTGTTTCTGTTGAAGGTCAAGCCTTTCCTCATTGTTTATGTTCGAACCCAAGCTACACTTACAGAAATTTAAACAGGAATCTGAGCCACAACTCCGCAATTTTAGATGTCTAAGAATAGCTTCCATGAACTTCACCTTTGACATATTTCCACTTTCATCCTTCAACTTTTTCTTCAAAAGAGATCCAAGCTGTTGACAATAATAAAAAGTTCATAATGAATTTACTTCTCATGTTATCCTTGGAAATCCTGTCAGCAGAAATCAAATCATCTTAAACATTTACTTGATGTGTCATTGACTGGAATACTACAAAGTTGATTTACTAATTGCAAGTACACCAATGACTTTTCTGGGGGAAAAAAGCATGGGACCAATGAGATATAATCAAAATAAATTGCGAACAACTTACTGCGAAACCATCTATCGTGAATTGTGATGAAAGAATGTTTTGTAAAATTTTCAGTGTTTGAAATTTAGCATTATTTAACTTTCTTTCTTTATCCGTGTAGATTCTACTTTTGTCTGGTGAATCGTTATCCACTAGAAAAGGAGTTGATATAAAAAATTCATAAGAAACTTACCAACTTTCAGCTCCATATTGTATGATTACGGAATTAAGAAAAACTTAGTTTTGTTATTCCTCTTTAAAACAAAATGTTACTCATTTAACCCACAGTTGTTAGGACCCAACCACCTCATGCATTTGCATCCATGTATGAAAGAACATAGGCATTAATTGCCCGCCCATGGTTCCAATTAACAAATTATTACCTGATTTCTTTGAGAAGCAAGCATCAAATAGATCTCTTTAAGAGCTAAGTCCAGCACCAGATCTACCAGCTGCGATATTTTCAACAAACAAACTAAGTCAAGGGAGATTAGCAAAAGCAAACAAAGATCCGCCCTGAAGAAACATTAAATTTCGCGAGCTGGAAAATAAATAAATTAGCTGCAATACATATTCAGAAAATGCATTTTCCAGATATCAATTATGACGTAAAGCATCAAGAAGAAAAAAAAAACGCCCCCTTTGAGATCATGCAAGATAATCTGTTTAGCATAATATGGTGGATTTCCAATGAATGAAATTATGTAAACCGCTAGACTGGATGAGAACTTAATGTAAAACATAATAACAAGTTTTGCCTGACCAGAGCTATGTTAAATACTAAGTGAAGTCGTATTTTACCATTTTACATTTTCTAAGAAATATGAGTTAAGGTTATTGCTGACATTGGTTTAGACTCTTACCTACCATTGGATTTAGTGGCAACTCCTCATCCCCACCCAACTCGGTAAGAAATGCCTGCAGAAGCCGGAGCCCAAATTGATCGAACATAGAGCTGGCTTTGTTTGTTGCTTTCAACTCTTCGACCAAGTCCTCACCCAATAATCGTACAGCCTGTTCTAATTGCTGCTTGTTATCAAACAATTCGTCGCCATTCGCAATCTCAATCAATGGGGAGCTCCACCGGCTTAAAGACGTGATCTTCACAAGTCCACCATATCTCCACACACCAATTCCACCCGCTAATTTCCACTCGTGATATCCTTTGAGGCAAAGAATGCATTCTACTACCTTACTAGATGAACCTCCCTACAAAACGGGGCTAATATGCTACATAAATGTGATCTTCAACAAAACGCAATAAATTCCATTCTATTTCTGATGTGGGACAAAAATCATCGTAACTAATGAAAGAAATCGAAGGGGGGGGAAAAACCTTCTCGAGATCAGAGGCTTCAAATGTCAGCAGCTTCATCTCGGCCACCGCATCAAGAAAGTTCCTCATGTTCTCAAAGTACTGAATCGCCGACTGAGCTGCTGCATCCATCGACTCGACAGCAACAACAGGGTTCTCGACGACCTACCAAGTTCAAAAAAAAAAATATCAGCATCTCATCGAACATCGACTCGAACATTAAAGAATCTTGGCGTACTTTTGAGACAGCGCCTGGATTGACTCTGTTGAGGACGTTGCAGAGGATCAATCCGTTGCGCAATGCGAGGCAAAACTCCTCCTCCGATGGATCTCTGGCTAGGGTTTTCGAAGCTTCTCGGTCCATCTCTCTCAGCCATTGCGCTGCTTGCGATCTCCTCGCAGCTTTAAATAATGCAAAAATGAAAAGAAAAATTTAAAACTGCATTTTGATCGTGAAGAGTGAGCTAGATTTGAGATCGGTACCAGCTTCTTCGGTCTTGCGAAGAGCGAGCTCGTCGTCGTCGATGACATCGCCGGAAAAAGACATTATTTGAAAATCGCCGGCGGCGAGAAAAAAAAAAAGTGGGGAGTGGGATTCTCGTGAGTGTGTTTTGTTTGCGGGAGTGAGAATTTGAATTAAGGGATCGGCGAGGATTATTAATGTTTATAGAGGAGCAGTTGGATATGGCGTTGGATCTGCTGTTTTGGTTCGAACAGGGAGATTATATTTCGACGAATTGGAATTGGGAAGCGGGGTGGAGGAAAATGGGGCCCACTATTTTGCATTGGATATGCTGTTTAGAGTACGGTGGTGGTGAGATTCGGGCTCGATGGTCGAGGCTGTACACAACCTGATTCAAATGCGTTTCACAATATTGCAAAAGAGTTGGGGTTCTAACGGAGAGATAGCGGTGGTTTTCTCCGTCCATTATAATAGCCTCTTTTAATATAAGTGGATAAACTTTAATTCTCTTTTTAGCTCATTCGTACGAACTAATTATGAGTTTTAAACATTAAAGGAATTGCTTTAAATTTTCTGAAAAGATCATCTTCCAATCGTAAATAAGAAAACGTTCTTTCTAATTCTTTTTTCTCATTTCCCATTGTTCTCTCCTCTAAAAAAACATCCTAAAATATGATTTTGTCTTTGTATTCAGCTTGAACTTTCTAAAAATCTATGGGAGTCTTTTTGTAAACCTGTTTGAAGTTTAGAATATTTTTTCTCTAATTTTTAAAACTCATGTCATTTCGTGCAAAACACTCCTAAGTTCAGGGGTTCTTTTAAAAAAAATTTAGGACTGGTTTTTTTATTTGAGATTATTGTAAATAAAACTATTTTAATATTTTATGGAAATATCTTACAAAAAGCAATAATTGGACAACATCCAATCCTCAAATGGATTTCAATATCAACGAGAATAAAAGAAAAATAAAAGATAAAAGTCTCCTCTTTGCAAAAAAAAAATAATCATACCACAATTTTATCATTTTATATTGAACATGTTATCACATTTTGGACCAATAATAGCATATTAGTGCGAAAAAATTGACTATCTGGTACAAAAATAAATAAATATTTTAAATTACAAAAAAATAATTTAAATGTAGTATTAATATTATTTATTATTGGTCCAAAATGTGAGAACATGTTCAATATAAAATGATAAAATTGGGGTATGGGTATTTTTTTACTTTTGTTTGCAAACTTAGTATGTTTCTTTTTTGTCATGTCACGTAACCAAAAATAACAATATTGTTTATGTAGTTTCTTGACATATTTCTTTTTTATCTTTTTCAATATTTTTGTTTCTTTTGACTCTCCCCGAAATAAAATATAAAATGAATAAGACCGTCACTAACGCCGTTTACTGACGGATTAATTTGCTCTCTCCTCGGAGAGCCAGTCGTTTTAAAACATAACCAATGACAAACTGCCACGTATAGTAGTGTAGATGACTGCACAAGATCCGAGACCAGAACAATTAATATTGGCCGTGTGTATTTGAAGCCTAACCGTAGGACGAAGATCGAAGGGTTGGTAATTTTTGGACCCACCAAAAGAGACAAGGTGACAAATTAAATAGATGGGGCCCACAAAATAGGGGAGCAGTTAACGCGGCCTGTTTGTTTGAAATGATCGACCGTTGAAATCCACAAAGTTTAAAATGAGTGAGCAAAAAGCATGCGGGTGCTTATTGTGAAGTAAATGGGAATTATAATTATTTTAGTTTGTCCGCCATTAGAGAAGCAAATTTAAGAGGGAAGGGGGTGATTCTTGATGGCTTTCATTAGAAGCATAAACTTCATTAGAAGCATAAAGAAAAAGTTCCCTCCTCTCAGGTAATGGATTTTGAAATACTTTTTCCCCCCCTTTTAGAACTGATAAATGAGATGTTATTGCAAGATCATAACCAAAGCAAGTTATAATATGGCTCAACAACGCCAGATGAACGTAAATTGAAGCTACCATGAAACTTTTAAGTATTATTTTTGTATTAAATGGAAAATAAATAGAGGTTCTTATATGGTATCTCCTGTTGGATTAAATATAAACTGTGGGCACATATGTGATATTAGTGTGTAGTGCTATCCTTTAAAGTTGACCCGCGTAAAATGGTCAATCAGGTAAACTTGGTCAATGGGTATTGAATGTGTCATTGGCCAGTAGATACCAGATTGCATCTAATTTGATGAGGGGCCAAATTAGAAATTATAATAACTATTTAATAGGTTATGGTCCCTAATCTAATGGCATGTTCCATATTTCTCTTAACACCATCTAGAGAGGAATTTTAGAGAGGTCATCTAGATTAAAAGATCAACCCCTTCGGTAATCTTCTACAAATTAATTCATAGATCCATGTACGCTTCCGCATCTATTGTTAATTTCATCTTTGTATTAATCATGTGTATTAGATTGTTTTTCTAGGGTTTGTTGTTTGATTCATTTCGAAAAGCCTAGAATTATTTTGTGGTATATTTACAACAAGTGGCATCAGAGCACCATGATTAATTCTTTAAGGATCTAAGTTTTAATTTGTGTCTCTTTACCTTCAACTAAAATTCGTATGGGATCAGACTGTTGAAGGAATTACAGCATCAGCAGCAGAATCAGGAAAAACAGGCGGCGGTCGACCGGTCCGGTCGACCGCATTCGTGCACAAGGCTTCCTGTGCGTCTGGAAGGAGGTCGGTCGACCGGCCCGGTCGACCGGAATTGATCGCGGTCGACCGGGCCGGTCGACCGACGAAGCGGATATCAGTTTTTTCAGGTTTTCGACCCGGTTCGTTTTGTAAGTTCTATATATACCTAAACCTGTTTGTTTAGGGTAAGGGGTTGAACGAATTTGAGCAGCCAAAAAGAGAGAATCATTGCATCAAATTTTGAGAGAGCTTTGAGAGATCTAGAGCTTTGTTTTAGGGTTTGGTCTGAGAGATTTGTAACCCTATTTGTATTCTCTTGATTTCTAGTAGAAAGAACTCCCCCCTCCTTGCTCCGTGGACGTAGGCAACTTGCCGAACCACATAAATTGTGTGTTCTTGCTGTGATTGTGTTTTGCATATTGTTTGTGGTTTAGTTCCTAGAAAGCTTCCGCCGCGCACAACAATTGGTATCAGAGCTAGATCGACAACATGGGAGATGCAAGCACGTCAGGTTCGTCTCTAACAAAGGCGATACAGAGTCTGAGCATCAATAACACGAAGATTGATGTTCCGAAGTTTGATGGCAAGATCAATTTTGGATAGAGTCTGAGCATCAATAACACGAAGATTGATGTTCCGAAGTTTGATGGCAAGATCAATTTTGGATTGTAGAGGTGTCAGGTGATGGATGCTTTGGATGTACAGAATTTGGAGGAGACTCTTGAGTTAAAAGAGAAACCCACTGAGTTGGAGGATAAGGTTTGGAGAAAGATGAACAGTAGAGCTTGTGGTGTTATTAGGTCATGCTTGACGCCGGATCTTATTTATGATGTTATGAACGAGACGTCGGCGAAGAAGATGTGGGAAACACTCAATGAGAAATATCTTACGAAGAGCATTGAGAATCGGCTTCACTTGAAGAAGAGATTTTACCAGTTCAAGATGAAGAGAGTGGTTTCCATCAGGGAGCATGTCAACAATTTCACTAAGCTACTTTCAGATATGGCCAATGTTGATATTATAGTTGAGGATGAAGACAAGTCGATGCTACTTCTGTGTTCGTTGCCCGAAGATGATTATGGTACGTTCGTTCTCACTATGATCAATGGAAGAACTACAGTTAGCTACAAGGAGGTGACCTCAGCTTTGGTGAACTATGAGTTGAGGAAGAGTGATGGTGAATCCTCCGAGAAGGCATCGGGAGATGCGTTAGCAGTTCGAGGCCGAGATCCAAACCGTCGTCAGTTCAACCGCTCAAAGTCAAAGAATAGGAGTGCCTATAAGAGTGTTGGTAGAAATCAATGTCGGTATTGTAAAGAAGAAGGACATTGGAAGATTGACTGCCCAAAGTGGAAAGAAAAAGCCGGAAAGAATAAGGGGAAAGCTGCACAAGCTTCAGAAGTAAATGTTGCAAAAGCTATTGGTGAGCATTCAGATTCAGATTCTTCAGGCTATTCATGCCCTGCTTTACCGTCGGTTTGCTATGCGGATTCCACGGAGTGGATGATGGATTCGGGAGCTACATATCACATCTGCCCTAAGAGGGAGTGGTTTTCTAGCTTTGAGGAGCTGGAAAGAGGGGATGTCGTGCTTATGGGTAATGATCACGTATGCCCTATTGGTGGTATTGGTTCAGTCCGGATCAGGATGCATGATGGTGTAGTGAGGGAATTGAAGGAAGTGAGGTTCGTGCCGCAGTTGACGAAGAACATCATTTCTCTTGGGACTTTGGAGGCAGCAGGATATCGAGTGATCTTAGAGGATGCTACAGTGAAGGTCACGAAGGGTTCTATGGTGGTGATGCGAGGTGTCAGGGAAAACTACCTATACTACTTGAAGGGCAAGACAGTTACAGGGGGTCTGGCAGCTTCTATCACTACAGAGGAGGACACTACCACCTTATGGCACATGAGACTTGGACACACAGGAGATAAGTCCCTACAGTCATTGGCTAAACAGGGGCTATTGAAAGGTGCTAAGACCTGCAAGATGGAATTGTGTGAGCATTGTGTACTTGGGAAGAAGACTAGAGTGAAGTTCGGCACCGCTGTTCATAACACCCAAGGTACATTGGATTATATTCACACGGACGTTTGGGGTCCTTCCAAGAACACATCTCTTGGTGGGGCCAACTATTTTGTCACTTTCATTGATGATTATTCCAGGAGGAATTGGGTATACCCGATGAAGCATAAACATCAGGTCCTGGATATTTTTGTGGAGTGGAAAAAGAAAGTGGAGCTGCAGACAGGTAGAAAGGTGAAGACTCTACGTTCAGATAACGGTGGAGAGTACAAGAGTGATCCGTTTCTGCAGTTTTGCCGGGATCACGGCATTAGAAGACACTTCACAGTTCGAGAGACACCGCAACAGAACGGGGTGGCTGAGAGATTGAACCGTACCTTGCTGGAGAAGGTGCGGTGTATGATGACGCAGAGTGGATTGCCTAGATCTTTTTGGGCCGAGGCGTTGGTTTATGCGAGCCATCTTGTGAACAGGTTGCCGTGCACTGCGATAGACGGGAAGACTCCTTTGGAGCGTTGGTTTGGTTCGGAGGCTAGTGACTATGAGTCGCTTCGGATATTCGGGTGTCCAGCTTATTATCATGTCAGTGATGGTAAATTAAATCCGAGAGCGAGGAAAGCAGTCTTTGTGGGATTTAGAGATGGAGTCAAAGGCTTCAAGTTATGGGATCCACAGGACAAGAAGATAGTTATTAGCAGAGATGTCACATTTGACGAGGCGTACATGATGAGGCCTCGAACCCCTCAGCAGGTGGAGGGAGACCAGACAGGAGAGATATCGCAGCAGGTGGAGGATGATGTGACTCCACCCACTCCAGAGAACACTGTATCCATTGAGGCTCCTACAGAGGTGACACTGGGAGGAGATGAGATGACAGATGGGCAGATACAGGATACAGTAGATCATGGGACTCAGGAACAGGGTCATGTTCAGAGGACCATTGCAGCAGATAGACCGAGGAGAGAGATTCGTCGGCCAGCTAGGTATAATGATGTCATGGTCGCATATGCATTATCAGTGGAGGTCGTTGATGATATGGTTCCAGCCACATTCAGGGAGGCAGAGTCTAGCCCCGATTCGATCAGGTGGAGGGAAGCTATGGAGGAGGAGATGCGGTCTCTTCAGAAGAACGACACTTGGACACTTGCACATCTACCTAAGGGTAAGAAAGCTATTGGTTGCAAGTGGGTATATGCGAAGAAGGAGGGATCTTCTATTGGGGACATTCGGTTCAAAGCCAGATTAGTTGCCAAGGGATATGCACAGCTTGAGGGCATTGATTACAACGAGGTATTTTCACCCGTTGTGAAGCATTCGTCGATTCGGATTTTATTGGCGTTGGTGGCACAGTTGGATTTGGATTTGGTCCAGATGGATGTGAAGACAGCCTTTCTACACGGTGATTTAGATGAGGAGATCTACATGACACAACCACAGGGTTTCAAAGCTGCAGGAAAGGAAAATTTGGTTTGTAAGCTGAAGAAGTCTCTTTATGGTTTGAAGCAGTCACCAAGACAGTGGTATAAGAGATTCGACGGCTTTATGATTGGCCGAGGGTACACAAGGAGCCCATATGACCCATGTGTTTATATGCACAAGCTACAGGATGGTGAGCTCATATATTTGCTTTTATATGTTGATGATATGCTTATTGCTTCCAGGAATTCTTCGGCTATTCGAAAGCTGAAAGAGGAGTTATCATCCGAGTTTGAGATGAAGGATCTTGGAGAGGCAAAGAAGATATTGGGTATGGAGATCGAGCGAGACAGGGTGAAGGGGAAATTGAAGCTTACACAGAAGAGCTACTTGCAGAAGATGTTGAAGAAATTCAGCTTTGATGGCAATGCAAAAGCAGTTAGCACACCATTGGCTCCCCACTTCAAGCTTTCAGCGTTGATGTCACCTGTTTCAGTTGAGGACAGAGATTATATGTCGAAGGTCCCATATGCTAGTGCAGTAGGTAGCTTGATGTATGCGATGGTGTGTACGAGGCCAGATTTGTCACAGGCCGTGAGCATGGTATCGAGATACATGCATGACCCCGGGAAGGGTCACTGGGAGGCCGTGAAGTGGATTCTACGGTATGTTCGAGGCACCGTGGATGTTGGTTTAGTGTTTCAGAAGGATGAGAAGGACGGGCAGGCTTGTATTGGTTATGTGGATTCAGATTATGCTGGAGATCTTGACAAACGCCGGTCTACGTCAGGTTATGCTTTTACATTGGCAGGTGCACCTGTATGTTGGCGTTGCACGCTTCAGTCCACAGTGGCTCTCTCTACTACAGAGGCAGAGTATATGGCAGTTACTGAAGCTATTAAGGAGGCTTTATGGTTGCGTGGATTATTGGAGGACTTGGGGATTGCACAGGAGACTATTCGGATATATTGTGATAGTATGTCGGCTATCTATTTGGCGAAGAACCAGGTTTATCATGCGCGCACGAAGCACATCGACGTCAGATTCCACTTTGTACGGGACGTCTTGGATGATGGAGATGTCATATTGGAGAAGGTCCACACAAATGACAACCCTGCAGATATGTTGACCAAAGTTGTTTCAGGAGTGAAATTTGGTCATTGTTTGAAGCTTTTGAACATCCTTCAGTGCTGAGGCCTTTGGAGGCCATTAATATGAACTACGTTCGGCTTGATTCCTTGGGCAAGAGGATACGTAGGCAGTCTTTAGATGCAGCCGGTTTGATCAGTTGATCAAGATGGGGGGAGATCGTGTTTCAGCTCGAGTATTGTTCCTGGACCTGTTGAGGAACTATTGGATGGTTTGGTGTCGGCTCAGTTTTGGTGGAAACATTCGCCGAGGTGGAGAATTGAAGGAATTTCAGCATCAGCAGCAGAATCAGGAAAAACAGGCGGCGGTCGACCGGTCCGGTCGACCGCATTCGTGTACAAGGCTTCCTGTGCGTCTGGAAGGAGATCGGTCGACCGGTGCGGTCGACCGACGGTTCTCTGGAGTTTGGGTTTTCTACTGAGAGCTGGTCGGTCGACCGGGCCGGTCGACCGGAATTGATCGCGGTCGACCG
>NC_033796.1:59047257-59103695 GCF_001876935.1 Asparagus officinalis
GGAGCTTCGTTATCTTCGAAAGAATACTCCTTTTGGAACCTCGGATCGAGAGTCGCGTTCACAGCGATTGTAGATGTCGTCGGTTGGCTTTTCTCAGCTTTCTTTCTTTTAAGAAAGTGTTCAGCTTGTTCACCACGTAGTTTTAACTCTTTCCAAGTGGTGGATGGTACGACCCCCAGAGCTTCCAGGACATCGATGGAGAGGTTATTGTGACATGTTTGCAGGATGAACTCCTCTGTAATAGGATCTCTGCAATTCATCGCCATGTTACGGAAACGCTTGACAAAATTGTCGACTGACTCTCCGTCTTTTTGCTTCTCATCCAAAAGAGTTCCGATTGACACTTCGGTGTCATCATCGAAGAAGTTGCTGAGGAACAAATTTTCTATGTCATCCCAGCAATTGATGCTCCCTGGCTTGAGCCGTCGGTACCAATCGAAGGCGGGCCCACGAAGGGTGCCAACGAATGACCGGACCATTAAAGCCTCATTTCCGGAGATCATACTCAAATGAGACTTGAAATAAATCAAGTGCTGAATAGGCGAGCTCTTCCCCTCAAACGGTGTGAAGTTAATCAGATTGAATTTGGCCGGGTATGGTATTGAATCTCATTCTCTTGGATAGGGACATGGAATACCCGTCTTTTTCACTTCTTGAGCCGTCATCAAAGCGTTGATTTTGTTTTCAAGCTCTTTCATTTTCTCGTCATCGTCTATGTCTTCATTTGAAGGACGTTGAGGAGAATGAGTTAGACCACCCCCTGCAAAAGGTGCCATCGAACCACCCCCAATATCGTTATTGGGAGGATCCGTTAAACCACCCCCAGCGTTATTGTCATTGGGAGGTGTATCAGCCATAATGACTTCATCCACTTCTGGATCACTGTCATCCATAATATTCTGAGTGTGGCGGCTGGATTCAGCATGCTGACTGGACTCAGGAGGTTGAGACCGTTGAGTTAGCAATTCTCTCATTTGTTGGATAGCTAACTCCATTTCTGTCTTCACTTCAGCTCTAATTTCTTCACGTTGTTTGGCTAGAGCTTCCTGAAGTATTTGAGTGAACTGATCAGCAGTGATTGTGAATACTTCTCTGATTTGTCCTGTGCTAGACATTGTATCATCAGAAGCGATTGCAGAACAAGTGTCCGAGAATTCATCCTCCGAGGACATTCCTTCTTGCATTCTTTTGTAATCTTTACGTTTGATGGCTCCTAATTGGAGTCGAGACATCCTTTGAGCAATTCTTGGATTGACTTTTCCTCTCGGGGAAAAGTCGGGATTTGAGTCACTTGAATGCCGCTTAGACTTTCTTTTATCAGCCACGTTGATGGTGACTTCAGGGAATTCATCATCTTGGACAGCTGCTCTTCTTTTACGGAAATGTCTCGGCTTAGGTTTCGATAATACAGAGACTTTTCGTGGGATGACTTCTCGTTTGAAAAGTCGCGCACAGGAACACCGAGAGTTTATTTCTCGAATAACTCTCTTTCGAAAATTATTCACAACCCCAACTTGATAATACGATTCATCGGTATGATTACCAAAAAATCGTATCGTCTGTTGGCATGACCTCCCAGGTATGACGATATCATTTGGTGAATGCGTCTTCTTCTGGGGGTGTAAAACCTTGTTGGCATTCTCAGGACAATTTATTTTTGTCTTTGAGCGATCCAAGGTTATGTTGGGAGTCGCACGTCTAAAACCACCCATTTACGTCTAAAACCACCCCCTTGCGGGTACGGAGTCTTAACGGGCTCTGAATGCTGATTTTGCATAAGTCCAGACTTTGGAATCCAAACTTGGCAGAGTTTTGGTGGTTCTTTGGTCACCGTTTCCTTCCTCCTTTCTCGTCTTTGTTGTAGTAAAGTTCGGACATGAGCAGCATTTGCACGACGTTTTTGTATACGTTCTTTGAGGGTCGAACGAGTTCTTTTGACAATAGTCCATTCCTCCATCGTGAATTGTGCAGAAACATGAGTAGTTTGTCGTTGCGTTGAACAAACCACTTGTTGTTTCCTCGACTCTAAGTCCGCATAATAACGAACTCCGTCGGTTTGTTCTAAGGCCTTAGCCATTTGACGAGCGCGGCGTTGGCGTTGTCTCTGACGAGCTCTTTTCGTCAATACCGGTGGGCTTTGATTTAATGACTCTTTAATTAGATAAGAGTCATTGTGAGCAGGGGTGTTGCGAGTAAAATCCTCAGCAACAATCAGGCGACGAAGATGAAATCTTCCTGCACTTGCGAGGCGCGGAAGACTTTACAGATGAGGATGACAAATACTCCTTAAACTTCGCTTGGTCAAACTCGTACTCGACCGTTGATTCAACCAGGATCTTGATGATTGGCTACGACACGACGGTCTCGGTAGCGAAACCGTTGGCTCCCACTGTGGTCGCCAGCTTGTTTGCGTCAAAAGTTGGTTTTGTCATGGAATTCATTATATCTTCAGTCGATTACAATAAATTCAAAAGAAATAGCCTTTTTTATAAGACTTCTTTTACACAACAAAATGAAAATTACAACTCTTGGGAAACAAACGCAGGATCGTTGTTTGGATCGCTGCTTGCGTGGGATCTTTACCTGTGCCGGGTGCGTTAGCGCGCGTGGACCACCATCACAGATTCTTGATTAAGCAACATCGGAGGGGTTTATGATTCTGACTTCAGTATTATCGAAGATGATAACTTGAAACGATATCCTTATTATCCAAGGTAAGGATTGTCGTTCTTCCCTTGAAATCAATCAACCGTGAATATCAATGGGTTGCAGACAGGCTCGAGTATCTGCCTCTCTGCTCTGGAATCGCCTATGGATGCTCTACTGATCAGCTTGTCTCATGCTGGAAGCCCCCCTACAAATCAACCTATGGGGTATTTATAGGCCCGTGTGATGAAGAGTGCTCGCGAGAAGCATTTTGCTTCTCGGCGGGCCGATGAGCAGTGTTTGCTTCTCGCTGGCCGATGACAGTGCTTTGCTTGTCATCGTATGGCCGGACACGTGTTTGCTGTCTCGCCGCAGGCGAGATAGTAAATTCTGTTGTCTCGCCCAAGGGCGAGACAGTAAATACTGTCTTTGGAAAACGAATTATTCTTGACATTTCTGCCTGTAATGTCTTCCCACGTTTTAAAACTCCGTTATTCTGGCAGTTATTCATCGTGTTCTCGAACAGCGTTCCCCACTGTTCTTGAACAGTTTGTGGACGTGTCGGCGGTTATAAAGTGGTTTCTAAGCTTCTTTGAACTGTCTATGGGCGAGACATAGAATGTTGTCTCGCGGATCGAACATGAGAATGCTGTCTGCTCGCGGCGAGACAGAGAATGCTGTTGCGCCTGGCAGACACGAGAATGCTGTCTCGCCTGGCGAACAGTAAAGACTGCTCGCCTGCGAGACACGAGTAATCTGTCTTCGCGCTGGCGAGACAGTAAAGCCTGTCTCGCTGCGAGACTCCCAAACCTTGTGTTCTTCTGCTTTTTGTATATTTCCTCTGAGCATGTTGGATATCTTCAGCATTTTTTGCCCGCGCTACAGTGGTGACTACGTTCGGACCTTGATTCTTGGCATGATACGTAGGCAGTCTTTCAGATGCAGCGCGGTTTGATCGTTGACACCAGCATGGGGGAGATCCGTTTTAGCTCTAGAATTGGCTTCCTGACTTGTTGAGGGATATTGGATGGTTTGGTTGGTCGGCTCAGTTTTGGTGGAAACATCCGCGAGGTGGAGAATTGAAGGAATTACCAGGATCACCGCAGCAGATATCAGGCCAAACGGGGCGGCGGTCGAGTCGTCGGTCGACCGCATTCGTGCACAAGGCTTCCTGTGCGTCTGGAAGGAGGTCGGTCGACCGGCCCGGTCGACCGACGGTCTCTCTGGATTCTTGGGGTTTCTGCTGGATGGTGATCGGTCGACCGGGCCGGTCGACCGGAATTGATCGCGGTCGACCGGGCCGGTCGACCGACGAAGCGGATATCAGTTTTTCCAGGTTTTCGACCCGGTTCGTTTTGTAAGTTCTATATATACCTAAACCTGTTTGTTTAGGGTAAGGGGTTGAACGAATTTGAGCAGCCAAAAAGAGAGAATCATTGCATCAAATTATGAGAGCTTTGAGAGATCTAGAGCTTTGTTTTAGGGTTTGGTCCGAGAGATTTGTAACCCTATTTGTATTCTCTTGATTTCTAGTAGAAAGAACTCCCCCCTCCTTGCTCCGTGGACGTAGGCAACTTGTCGAACCACGTAAATTATGTGTTCTTGCTGTGATTGTGGTTTGCATATTATTTGTGGTTTAGTTCGAGTTATTGTTTGTGTTGCCCTAGAAAGCTTCCGCCGCGCACAACAACTGTGATCGAATCCAAGCGAATTAATTGAAGCTTTGCATCAAAGTTTGGATCTTTTTTGCTTCTATAAGTGGAATTTTGATTGAAGTTGATCGATTCGTGCTTTAAAAAAAAGTGAATCGTTGATCTTGCAGTTTGTTTCAATTTTGGTCGCTAGGAAATAAATCGAAATTTTTTATGCCTTTTTGGGGACTCTGAAAACGCTTGGATCTATTTGCCCCAATTTCTTTTAGTCGATCTCTTCTTTTCCTTCAATCATAAGTATTTTTAATTGTTAACAATTCTATTAAGATATTGTGCAGGTGATGGGATCTAAATGATGTCCAAAAGTTGCAAGTGCACAACCAATAATCAAGTTATAGTATAAAAGTTATCGATCCCACGAGGAAGATGTTGTAAGAGATAATTAAAATCAGTTCTTATGTCGTGTGTGTGATAATTAGGAGTGATGGTTGAATATGGTTGGGGAAGATATGATGAGTGTTGTGATTATGAACAATGAAATTTGAGGAGAGAGAAAGAAAACTCAAGAAAGTGAAGATGGAAGTTTCAATGAGGAACATGAGGAATCTAGAGTTGAATCCATTAACTAATTTTAATTATAAATTATGAACTATTCTCTTTATATCATACTTTACTTTAGATTTATTAAGTATAGACTATCAAACCACTCAAGAAAAGTATAACCTATCAAATTATCATCTAAATAAAATTAATATTCATGAAAAGAACAACCTAGATAGTAATTCTAGAATTTATAAGCATAACCTATCAAACCACTCAAGATAAGTATAGATTATCAAATTCTTCTTCTACTAATTAGTTCTCTAGTTGATTATCCTACTCATGATCAATTAAAGTGTAAGAGAATAATTCACAAATATAAAAGAAATTAGACTAGCTTTATATAATTCTAGGGTTCCTACAAGAATTAGTTCCACATCTTTAAGGAAGAAAAATAATAAAAGAAAAGAAAGAAAAAACTAATTACAAAGAAAAAAATTATAAAAATAAATCTAACTAATTGTAAAAGAAAAGAAAAAAACTAAACTATGCAAGAAAATAAATCTAAGCTACAAAAGAAAAAATAAAATAAAAACAAGAAAATAAATATTCTCTACAATACATGAATATAAATCCAAACTACTAAAAAGAAAAGAAATAATTACAAGAAAATAAAAAGAGAAAATAAAAGACAAACCTTCAAATTGATCTTCATCTCCATCATCATCATCAAACAAAGAGAAGAAAATATAAAGAGGGAAAATATTTTATTAATTGTAACAAATGTTACAAAGTGGAAAGTCTTCTCAATCAAGAGTAACCATCCTCTCTCTAAAAAGGAGTTACAAAATTTTTCACACTCTAATCCCTCGCTATCTACCCCTATTTATAGCACACAATAGTGAATGAGAGAGGTTGAATCAAAACTTCAGCGGTTGGATCAAAACTTAAACCCTAAGATAATTACAGGAACAGATGAAGAAGTTTGGTGAAAAAGAAAACAAATCATGCAAATCTGGACAACTTGGTAACATCTGATGTTTTGATTATATCTCTCTGGTATCTCTAAAATCAGAACATATCATGAGCAAATATTTGTATGGAAAGCTGAGAACGAGATCTACAACTTTTGTATTTATGATATCTCTGAAATCAGAACATATCATGAGCAAATATTCGTACAAAGAAGCACAATCTGCGTTAGAATTATCATCTGTATTTCTTCTCTTCTATTGGGCTTGGGCTTTGGCTTTTGGGTTTGGATCTTGGTCTCTTTGTAGAACCCCGTAAATTTTTTATATGAATATATGTGAATTTTTAGTAAATAAATAATTTTTTTATGGTAAATAGCTTGAGGTCATTGATGTACATGATAACAAGTTATTTGAGATGATATGAGAGTATGAGTGTAGAGTTTTGTGCGATGGTTTTGCAAATAAGCAAAACATGTACAAAAAACTAAAATTTTCCAGATCAGTCGACACATCAGTCGACTGACTGTATCGGTCGACACATCAGTCGACTGATACGCTGATTTCTAGTTTTTCAGGTTTCGGGTCTGTTTTGATTTGGTTCGGGTTTAACTGTTCGTATATATCCCCTCTCACCCGAAATCACCCCTCTCATCTTCAGACCTGAGAAAACCCTAGCCCCCTCTCCCCTATCTCAAACCCTAGTTTTGTTCTTGGTGATTTGGGGAAGAACTTGGAGGATTTTTGGTGAAATCTTCACATTGCAGCAAAGGGGATCCACACTCTCTCAGATCCAGGAGTTGTTCATCACCCAGAGGCGAGTAACATCTCGCCCAACTCTGTCCCTTTTGTTTTACACGAATTTATTGAGTTTAATGAGTTTTTATTGAGCCAAAAACGTATTTTTAGTACAAAGAATGAATCTTTATGGTATATGAGGTGAGGTATTGAGCATCTCAGTTTATAAAAAGA
The DNA here is from genome assembly GCF_001876935.1 of Asparagus officinalis. Taxonomy (NCBI): domain Eukaryota; kingdom Viridiplantae; phylum Streptophyta; class Magnoliopsida; order Asparagales; family Asparagaceae; genus Asparagus; species Asparagus officinalis. The sequence goes on from NC_033796.1 coordinate 59,054,039, forward strand.
CCAACAATGCTTTATTAAATGGATCTAGATCTGAAAAACATTTGACAAGAGTTATTTCATGATTTATTGATTTCAAAACGTATTAAACATGTTTTTATGTGTTTAAGGTTTTTGATAAATGTTTATATGTGATCTCTCATTCCAGTTTAGTGCAAATATGTTGATATTAGTATTTTTCATGCTTGGGATTGATGGGGATGAGTTTAGATCGAATTTTGGGTAAATAACAACATGTGCAGAGTTTTCTGCAGTCTATCGGTCGACTGATCAGTCGACCGACGGGCAAATTTTCAGTCATCAGTCGATTGATCAGTCGACTGACGGGCTGATTTTGTTTTCTCAGCTTCTTAGTCGACTGGTGAGTTGAGGCTGTGCTGCCTGAGCTTTTCGGTCGATATATGAGTCGACTGATGTCATCAGACGACACATCAGTCGACTGATGACATGTTTTATAGATTCTTGATCTGTTTAAGTTGCTTTTCGGGGTTGCCTCGATGACCTGACACTAGTTTACCATGTTAATGATTTATCTGTACATGCGGGTTGACTTTTGATACAAGTTTAGACATGTACACCGAGACGCGTGCGAGTTTAGATTTTGTATATCTTTCCGCATATATTTTTCACAGTTGCACAGTCCTCGTGTTGGACTATAACGCATATTTGGTCCTCGTGTAGGACACTCATTCCTTTTAGTCCTCGTGTTGGACTATGATTTATAGAAGTCCTCGTGTTGGACTACGATTCATCTTAGTCTATCAGACATATTTCTTAACCCTGTATATGACTTTCTCACAGGAGTTATGACAAGACACTTATGTAGATTATGACATGATAATCATGTAAGTTATGACATGATACTCATGTAAGCTATGACATGACACTATAGTTATGTTCCGTGATGAGTTGTGTTTTCTTTTATTATTGTTCCTATACTAGAACCTCGGGTTTGGTGTTTAGGGATTTATAATTTGAGATACAAGGTATATACATGAGGGTTTCCTTGTTTGGATTATTTCGCTCGACGTATCTATGCTCGTGTTGTAAATTTCTAAATACTAAAATCCTCTTTAGTAAGATCAATGATTTTAGATCTATTATGTATTATCTGTATTTTCTTATACAACGAGCCATGTTCCCTTGGGGTTGGTTGTGATGTTGCTCGGTAGCGCTTTGACGCTCGTTGTCCCTCCCCCTTTCAGGTAACGAGCTAGGAGCCCGGAGAGTCGCAGGTTGATGGTGATGCATTTTAGCTTCAGCTGTCTACTTAGTTATATTTTCTTTTGGAGTTCCACAGTAGATTTTTGTTTAGACATTTGAGAGTCTTATTCTAGAAGTTGTAAAAGATGTGTGCCTTATTTCCTCTTGTCAGATATTTGTATTTTGAGACTTGTTGAGTATTTCAGTTTATCTATTCAGACATTGACTATAATTTGTATTTCTGTATGTTGGATGATGAGATATTAATGTGATCACTATCATTTCATCAGTTATTTCTTGTATTATCTTTTACCTGCTTTTGTACCTACACCTGTTGTTGACTCTACTAGATAGATGTTAATTGTGATGGTGAAACATGTTATTGTACGGTGTGGTACATGGCAGGTTTGACATTCTTGGTTTCACCTTGGACTGCAGCCTTGAGTGAACCCAGGGGCGTCAAAGTTGGTATCAGAGCTCTAGTTCCAGTATCCTTAGGATCATCCTGTGTCGAGTCGTGGAGCTAGGATAGGGTTTCTTAGGATTCATGTATAGAGTCTGTAAGGATTTCCTAGTATGAGTGAGGATGATATATGCGTATATCTCAAAAAATTTGAGAATTTTTTTTTGACAACTATTTTGTATAAATTTAAAGTATTTGTGTGAATACTGTATGTTGTGAAAATCGTATGGTGATACGTTATGTATGTATATATATCTATTTTGACTTATGAACTATTTTTGTTATATACAGAGATGTCAGAATATGGTATGCCACGTACTCAGAGATCTGGACAGGCTAAACCACAGCAAACTCCACCTGAGCCGCAGCAGACTCCCCAGTACCTGGTAGATCTTATGGCTCCCTTAGTCGCTAGGATAGCAGCAATCGAGGAGCTTGTGGCGAATCACATTACACCACCACCAGTAGCTGAAACCGCCATTTCTCAAGAAAATAGGACAGCTAAGTTTCAGAAGGACAAGGAAGGGAGTGCTAAGAGAGGGCACACCGGAGACAAGAGTAAGAACAAGAGACCCTTGACTGGACCTCAACAAAAACAGCAGGGCCCTCATAAGAAGGGATCTCAACAGGATCAGAGAGCACGTCAGCAGCACAAGTTCCGGGGAACTTGTTTTAACTGTCGCAAGGTCGGACACAAGGCGTTAGAGTGCCGCAATGCACCAACAAGAGCTTAGAAGGGAAATGGTCCAATTCAACAGCAGCAGAAGACTGAGGGGCAGGTTCTAGCAGTTCGGGAGGTTTCCCTGGGGCAGATTGTACCATATTCTCCAGCACCAGCGACAGTGCAGTCTTTAGCCACCGGCAGAGTGTATGCAGTAGTTCCGCATGATCATGGAGCTAATGGAGCAGTTTTGGAGGGTATGTTCTTTGTGAATTCCTTTCCTGCCCGTATTCTTTTCGATTCGGGAGCTTCTCATTCTTTCATATCGCATGCATTTATGACTAGACTCCAGCTCGTAGCTCAGCCTCTAGACACCCCTCTATCTGTTTCCACCCCTTTAGGTGAGGTATCGCTTCTGGAGAGCGTTTGTAGGAGGTGTACCATCAGTTTAGACGAGTCGGAGTTCATAGTTGATTTGATTGTGTTACATATGTCCGAGTTCGATGTCATCCTTGGTATGGATTGGTTGTCTTCCTACCATATTAGTATTGACTGTTTTGCGAAGATAGTCAAGTTGTGAGCGTCTGATGGGTCCGAGATGATTGTAGCCACCTCTCAGGGCAACCGATTTGCAGAGTCATTTCTGACGTACATCGAGGAGGTGATGCGACGGAATCAGGGTGCTGAGTTATTAGAGACTAGAGTTGTCTCAGAGTATCAGGATGTCTTTCAGGACATACCTGGATTACCTCCGGTGAGAGAGGTAGAGTTCTGTATTGAGTTGCAGCCAGGCACAACCCCGATATCCCGCGTACCCTATCGCATGGTACCAGCTGAGATGAGGGAGCTTCAGACCCAGTTGGACGAGTTGTTAGCTCAGAGTTTTATTCACGGGAGTCATTCTCCGTGAGGCACGCCGGTCCTCTTCGTGAAGAAGAAGGACGGTAGTATGAGATTATGAATAGATTATAGAGAGTTGAACAAGGTCACTATCCAGAATAGGTACCCACTACCTAGGATTGATGACTTGTTTGACCAGTTGCAGGGGGCGTAGTATTTCTCAAAGATTGATCTTCGTTCTAGCTATCATCAGTTGCGGGTTCGAGAGATGGATATTCTCAAGACCGCCTTTCTTACTCGATATGGTTCTTCCGAGTTCTTGGTCATGCCATTTGGGGTTGACCAATGCACCCGCGGTATTCATGGACTTGATGAACCGGGTTTTCCGTCCTTTCTTAGATTAGTTTGTGATCGTTTTCATCGATGATATTCTTATTTACTCGAGATCGGAGGCAGATCATGAGGAGCATCTATGGATAGCGTTGAGGACTCTTCAGGAGCATCAGCTGTATGACAAGTTCAGCAAGTGCGAATTTTTGGCTTTCAAAAGTCAGATTTCTTGGCTACGTCATCAGTAGAGAGGGCATAGCAGTGGACCCGGCAAAGGTCACGGCAGGTCTTGATTGGGAGCCACCGAAGACGGTGACAGAGATTCGTAGCTTTTTGGGTTTAGCTGGATATTACAGGAAGTTCATTCAGGACTTCTCGAAGATTGCGACACCGATTACACACCTTACGAAGAAGGGTGTATAGTTCGTATGGAGCATGGAGTGCCAGAAGGCCTTTGATATTTTAAAGGCTAAGTTAACTACAGCGCCTGTTTTGACTATTCTGAGCAGCGACAGGACATTCGTCGTGTATTCAGATGCATCGTTGGCAGGCTTAGGACGCATATTGATGCAGACTCAGAGGGTAGTAGCTTATATCTCACGACAGTTGAGGGTGTATGAGCAGAACTATCCCACTCATGACTTGGAGTTAGCAGCAGTGGTATTTGCACTGAAGTCATGGAGGCACTACTTATATGGAGTGCAGTTTGAGTTGTTCACAGACCATCAGAATCTGAAGTACCTCTTTTCTCAGAAGGAACTCAATCAGAGACAGAGGAGGTGGGTTGAGTTTATCAAGGACTACGAGTTCGCGATTCAGTATCACCCGGGGAATGCGAACATCGTAGCAGATGCCTTAAGCAGGAAGCGTCGACATCGGGTTTCAGCTTTGAGGTGTTCATTACATCGGGATCTTATCACTCTTAGCCAGTTTGATTTTAGACCCGAGATTGGAGGAACCAGTGTATTTTTGGGAGCTGTGACTGTGCAGCCATCTTGGAGTGACAGAGTTGTCAGAGCTCAATTGGGAGACTCTTGGATTCAAATCCGAAAGGAGGAGATTTCCAAAGAGCCTAAGACTGATTGGACCATTGGAGCTGATAGAGGTCTACGGATGAAGGGTAGATTGGTTATGCCAGTCAGTGCAGAGCTGAAGAGAGATTTATTTGATGAGGCACACCGTACTCGGTACACAGTGCATCCGGGAACCACCAAGATGTACAAGGACTTGAAGAGACATTTCTGATAGAGCGGTATGCGTAGAGAGATTTCAGACTATGTGGCTAGATGTTTTACCTGTTAGCAGGTGAAAGCAGAGCATCAGAGACCGGCAGGGACACTTCAGCCTTTACCCATTCCAGAGTAGAAGTGGGCAGACATTTCCATGGATTTCATTGTGGGGTTGCCGAAGTCGAAGAAGGGGAATGATTCTGTTTGGGTGATAGTGGACCGGTTGACGAAGTCAGCACATTTTATTCTAGTGAGGACCACTTATACAGCCGAGGCTTATGCAAAGATCTTCATTCGGGACATAGTTCGACTTCACGGAGTTCCGGACACGATCGTATCGGATCGAGGATCGGTTTTCACTTCGCACTTTTGGAGGAGTTTTCAGGACTCTTTTGGCAGTAGACTATCTTTCAGCAGTGTTTTCCACCAACAGACGGATGGTCAGACAGAGAGAGTAAATCAGGTGTTGGAAGACATGTTGCAGGCTTGTGTCATTGACTTTCAAGGCAGTTGGGAGGATCACATTCCATTGATAGAATTCACTTATAACAACAGTTATCAAGCGACAATCGGTATGGCTCCGTATGAGGCATTGTACGAGAGACCATGTAGATCACCGATATGTTGGGTAGAGCCGGAGGGTAGCTTGATGCTTGGACCGGAGCTGGTGAGGCAAACTACCGAGAAGGTAGCATTGATCAGGGAGCGAATTCTAGCCGCTCAGAGTCGGCAGAAGATCTATGCAGATAAGAGGTGAAGATCCTTGGAGTTTCAGGTTGGGGACTCAGTTATGTTAAAGGTATAGCCTATGAAAGGCGTGCAATGATTCAGATGACGGGGGAAGCTTGCGCCGAGATATATTGGACCATTCCAGCTTTTGGAGCGCATTGTAGTTGTGTCATACAGACTAGATCTTCCAATATCGATGTCTAGTATACACAATGTACTTCATGTTTCTATGCTCAAGAAACACTTGCATGATGAGGAGCAGCAGCGAGTATTGGATGCACCAGAGATTGAGCTTTAGGATGATTTGACTACTGTCGAGATTCTGATTTGTATTCTTGAGGACAAGAGACTTAGAAACAAGGTAATTCCCTTAGTGAAAGTTTGGTGGAACCGAGGCGGCATTGATGAGATTTCTTAGGAGCGCGAAGAGGATTTGCGTCGCGACTACCCACACCTGTTAGAACAGGTAAATTAAAATTTTTATGATATGTATCTTATATGATGTTTTATATCTTTGGTTATATTTACATTTAACACTAGAATGGGAATATTCGCGCTTAATTCTTAATCTTTCGGAACACATGGTATATATATGTGGGGTTCCTTGTTTGGATTTTTCACCCAATGTACTAGTTTCCACTAGATTAGGGTTTGAGCGGGAATATTACCATTTGAGATCGTTAAGTATAAATATCTCTATATGTTTATCTGAAAATTCATGTTGTGAGATGCGTATGGTTTCCGAATTTCGAGGACGAAATTCTTCTAAGGGGGGAAGAATGTAGAACCCCGTAAATTTTTTATATGAATATATGTGAATTTTTAGTAAATAAATAATTCTTTTATGGTAAATAGCTTGAGGTCATTGATGTACATGATAACAAGTTATTTGAGATGATATGAGAGTATGGGTGTAGAGTTTTGTGCGATGGTTTTGCAAATAAGCAAAACATGCACAAAAAACTAAAATTTTCTAGATCAGTCGACACATCGGTCGACTGACTGTATCGGTCGACACATTAGTCGACTGATACGCTGATTTCTAGTTTTTCAGGTTTCGGGTCTGTTTTGATTTGGTTCGGGTTTGGGTCGGGTTTAACTGTTCGTATATATCCCCTCTCACCCTAAATCACCCCTCTCACCTTCAGACCTGAGAAAACCCTAGCCCCCTCTCCCCTATCTCAAACCCTAGTTTTGTTCTTGGTGATTTGGGGAAGAACTTGAAGGATTTTCGGTGAAATCTTCACATTGCAGCAAAGGGGATTCACACTTCCAGAAGTTGTTCATCACCCAGAGGCGAGTAACATCTCGCCCAACTCTGTCCCTTTTGTTTTACATGAATTTATTGAGTTTAATGAGTTTTTATTGAGCCAAAAACGTATTTTTAGTACAAAGAATGAATCTTTATGGTATATGAGGTGAGGTATTGAGCATCTCAGTTTATAAAAAGACCAACAATGTTTTATTAAAGGGATCTAGATCTGAAAAGATCTAGATCTGAAATGTTTTTATAAGAGATTTAACATGAGTTTTGTTTTAAAAATGTTTTAAAACATATATACACATGTTTAGGGCTTAGTTTATGTATTTGTACATGAAATTTATGTTTCAGTTTAGTTCATACAAGTTAATATCAGTATCTTTATGCTTGGGATTGATGAGGATGAATTTAGATCGAATTTTGGGTACATAACCACCTGTGTAGAGTTTCTGCAGTCTATCGGTCGACTGATCAGTCGACCGACGGGCAAATTTTCAGTCATCAGTCGATTGATCAGTCGACTGACGGGCTGATTTTGTTTTCTCAGCTTCTCAGTCGACTGGTGAGCTGAGGCTGTGCTGCCTGAGCTTTTCGGTCGATATATGAGTCGACTGATGTCATCAGACGACACATCAGTCGACTGATGATATATTTTATAGATTTTTGATCTGTTTGAGTTGCTTTTCGGGGTTGCCTCGATGACCTGACACTAGTTCACCATGTTAATGATTTATCTGTACATGCGGGTTGACTTTTGACACAAGTTTAGACATGTACACCGAGATGCGGATTTTGTATATCTTTCCGCATATATTTTTCACAGTTGCACAGTCCTTGTGTTGGACTATAACGCATATTTGGTCCTCGTGTAGGACACTCATTCCTTTTAGTCCTCGTGTTGGACTATGATTTATGGTAGTCCTCGTGTTGGACTATGATTTATAGAAGTCCTCGTGTTGGGCTATGATTTATAGAAGTCCTCATGTTGGACTATGAATTATAGAAGTCCTCGTTTTGGACTATGAGTTATAGAAGTCCTAGTGTTGGACTATGATCTACAGAAGTCATCATGTTGGACTATGATCCATCTCAGTCCTCGTGTTGGACATTTGCCACTTGTTCCATGTGTTTAGAAACCACTGTATCAAGTTCATGTATCAGACATATTTCTTAACCCTGTATATGACTTTCTCACAGGAGTTATGACAAGACACTTAAGACATATTTCTTAACCCTGTATATGACTTTCTCACAGGAGTTATGACAAGACACTTATGTAGATTATGACATGATAATCATGTAAGTCACAGGAGTTATGACAAGACACTTATGTAGATTATGACATGATAATCATGTAAGTTATGACATGATACTTATGTAGGCTATGACATGACACTATAGTTATGTTCTGTGATGAGTTGTGTTTTCTTTTATTATTGTTCCTATACAAGAACCTCGAGTTTGGTGTTTAGGGATTTACAATTTGAGATACAAGGTATATACATGAGGGTTTCCTTGTTTGGATTATTTCGCTCGACTTACCTATGCTCGTGTTGTAAATTTCTAAATACTAAAATCCTCTTTAGTAAGATCAATGATTTTAGATCTATTATGTATTATTTGTATTTTCTTATACAACGAGCCATGTTCCCTTGGGGTTGGTTGTGATGTTGCTCGGTAGCGCTTTGACGCTCGTTGTCCCTCCCCCTTTCAGGTAACGAGCTAGGAGCCCGGAGAGTCGCAGGTTGATGGCGATGCATTTTAGCTTCAGCTGTCTACTTAGTTATATTTTCTTTTGGAGTTCCACAGTAGACTTTTGTTTAGACATTTGAGAGTCTTATTCTAGAAGTTGTAAAGGCCGTGTGCCTTATTTCCTCTTGTCAGATATTTGTATTTTAAGATTTGTTGAGTATTCCAGTTTATCTATTCAGACATTGACTATGTATTTCTGTATGTTGGATGATGAGATATTAATGTGATCACTATCATTTCATCAGTTATTTCTTGTATTATCTTTTACCTGCTTTTGTACCTATACCTGTTGTTGACTCTACTAGATAGATGTTAATTGTGATGGTGAAACATGTTATTGCACGGTGTGGTATATGACAGGTTTGGCATTCTTGGTTTCACCTTGGACTGCAGCCTTGAGTGAACCCAGGGGCGTCACACTCTTGCTTGTATCCTTTATTAATTCATGAGCTTTCTTGAAAGATAAGATTTTTTTTGCTTTATACTTTATTGACCTGTAATTAAAGATAAAAATAATTATTAGTGGTGTATTTATTCATAAAAAATAGATAATTATGATATAAAATGGTAATAAAAATTTGATTATCAAATACCCTCACGTCTAAACTTTTGCTAGTGTTCTAGCAAAAAATAAAAAATAAAAATCCTAACTTACTTTCGCAGGAATCATAGTTGTATTTAGCACATACAACAAGCATTTAAACCCCTAGGTTACCCCTAAAGGACAAGTTATAGTCTCATGAGGGTTTGCAGTGAATATACCCATAAAATTCAGTAAACTTACCAATTTAAAGAAGTTAGTCAATAACTAATTTTACTTGATATATTTAGATAATCTAATTGAAGCTAGTTATTACTCAAAAATGCTTTTATAAATAACTCTAAGGTCAATCTTCCATAAAAACCTTTCATCATAGCAATACAAAACCAAGTCAAACTTAGAAATTTAAATTAAAAGTTTTGAAAAGAACATGATAACTCTTTGTTTTGAATAATTTTCAAATCTCTTGACCAAAAATTATTTTTCAAGACCATATATACAAATATAACTATATATATAACTATATAACTATAACTATATATATATATAAGAAAAATGGGTATACTTGGTACCAAGGATCCTTGGTAGTGATGTGGACACATCTTGTCCATACATCACACCTTGAAGATGGAGCCTCACCAACTTCAAGGTGTGATGTATGGACAAGATGTGTCCACATCACTACCAAGGATCCTTGGTACCAAGTATACCCATTTTTCTCTCTCTCTCTCTCTCTCTCTCTCTCTCTCTCTCTCTATATATATATATATATATATATATATATATATATATATATATATATATTAAATTATCCTAAAAACTAAAAACCATCTGAAAAATGTGTAAATCAAGACAACCTAAAAAATTATTTTTAACTCTAAGCTAAGCATGCAAAAATTATTATTTTAATTAAAAGTCTAAGTTAAGGCTTAAGTAAAGCATACTACTTTGAAAGTTATTTCTTAAAAAATTTCTATAGAGTTATCCTAAAAGGTAAAGTTGAATATATAACTAACTAGGGATTTGAAAATTTAAAATCTATCAAATAGATCAATTATTAATTAACTCTATTAACTTAGCAAGTGACTTTTTTAAGAGGAAAAAAAAGAAAACTATAAAAAAAGGTAAAATAAAAAATAAAAAGTAACTATTTTCCACCCCCACACCTAAATTTTTATATTATCCTCAATGCAAATTCTATGATGCACAAAGTAAAGTACATAAAAGTTGAAGAACTTACAGTTGTCCGGCTGACCTAGATGATAAAGAATTTGTAATTACCTTTGGTGTGAGGAGAACGAAATCAAAATTTTATTCTTTTTTTTACTTTTTTTATTTTTTTATGAAGAGGAAAAAGAACAAGAGATTCTCAAGTGAGAGAAGAATAATTTTTTTATTATTATGATATAAAACAAACAAAGAATGTAGAAAGAAGGGTTTAACATGAAGAGCTCATATTCTACATCGAAGCATACCCTATTGCTAAAAATTCTCCGTGGATTTTAAATAATCACAAAATGATATAATCAATGATGTGCTTAAATTCTGAACATTCCAAAGTAGTCAATGATTTCTGCAGTAATGTGAGGTAGGTATTAATGGTGTCATGCATTTTGAGTTTGAACTTAGATTCTTGGTTTGTGAATGTTTGACCTCTAACAATCAATTGTTCTTTAATAACTTCCTTAATTCTAAGATTTCTGAATGATGTGTGAAAATTTGGTGGTTGTTTATTTTCTAAGAATCTAAGTTCATCAAGAAAGAGTTCTTCAAAAGTTGTGTTACAGGAGCATGCATTTAACATAGTTTCGTCGTTCTGAAAAACCTAATTTGCTTTTTCTAATAACTCCATCTCCTCACAAAAAATTTTCTCAAAACTCGGATCTGACTCATCTTCTTCTTCTGTTCTTTACTGAATAAAGTTCACTTCCATGGGGCTGATCATATAGATCACTGGGCTGCCTTTCTAGGTTGAAAATATTAAGGTCAATAGTCATATTCCCAAAAGATAGTTTCATTTGACCCGTTCTACAATTGATTAAAGCATTGGAGGTTGCTAAGAAAGGTCTTCCTAGAATGATTAAGATTTAACTTTTGAGATTGGAGACAAACTGTGTTTCTAAGATAATAAAATCAACAGGAAATATGAACTCTCTCACTTTGATCAGAACATCCTCTAGCTACCTCTCCCTTAGGAATTTTCACTGACCTATCAGCTAATTGTAGGGTACATCTTATTGGTTTAAGTTCTCCTACACCTAGCTGTTGGTAGACTGAATATAGAAGGAGATTTACGCTAGCTCCCAAGTCTAGAAGTGCTTTATTAATGTGAGTATTTCCTATGACGTATAGAATTATGGGACAACCGGGGTCCTTAAATTTTAACAACATCACTAAGGTTGGCAGCTAAAGGGACTTTATTTGGGACATTTGTGTTTTCGCCAAAAGTCAAATTTGTTGTCGAATTCATTATATCTTCGATCGATTACAATAAATTCAAAGAAAACAGCCTTTTTATAAGACTCTTTTACACAACAAAAAGAAAATTACAACTCTTGAGAAAATAAACGCAGGATCGTTGTTTGGATCACTGCTTTCGTGGGATCTTTGCCTGTGCCGGGAGCGCTTTGACTCGTGGACCACCAAGTCACAGATTCTGATTGAACCGTGAGGGGTTTATGATTCTGACTTCGTTTATCGAAGTGAGAAATTGAAACGATATCTTATCGATGTAAGATAGTCGTTCTTCTTGAAATCAAGCCAAAGCTCAATTTCAAGGATTGGCCGTAAGATCAGCACCTCTGCTCTCTCTCTGCTCTGGATTGCTCTGGATTGCTCTGAAGTACTCACAATGATCAGCCCCTGGATGCTCTCTGATCCTTTGATGAAGACCCTCTCTCTTTTTTAGAAGAATGCCCTCAAATGCTCTCTCATCAGCCCCCCTTTGTAACCGCTGTCCAAATCCTTAAATACCATCTTTTTATGAGGTTAGTGGGCCTTTTTTTTTAGTTTGTAACTGTCTCCCACGTTCTTTAACAGTGAATGGCCACTTGTTTAGGCGGTTTCTGAACTCCTGTCTCGCGAAACAGTAAAAGGCTGTCTCGCGAAACAGTAAAAGACTGTCTCGCGGAACAGTAAAAGACTGTCTCGCGGAACAGTAAAAGACTGTCTCTCGGAACAGTAAAAGACTGTCTCTCGGAACAGTAAAAGACTGTCTCTCGGAACAGTAAAAGACTGTCTCTCCCAACAGTAAAAGACTGTCTCTCCAAACAGTAAAAGACTGTCTCTCCAAACAGTAAAAGACTGTCTCTCCAACAGTAAAAGACTGTCTCTCCGAATAGTAAAAGATTGTCTCTCCAACAGTAAAAGACTGTCTCTCCAACGGTAAAAGACTGTCTCTCCGAACAGTAAAACACTGTCTCGCCGAACAGTAAAACACTGTCTCGCCAAACAGTAAAAGACTGTCTCTCCGAACAGTAAAACACTGTCTCGCCAAACAGTAAAATACTGTCTGGCGCCCGAGACAACAAACAATTGTTTCTTGTGTTCTTTTGATCTTTGGATGATCTCCTTTTAAGCTGTATCTGGATATCCATCAATATATATTTTTTTTTTGACGCCTACAATTTGTAGTTCTTTTCTTAGTGCACAAGTCTTTCAAGAACTTTGCATAAGAGGGGGTTTATTTAATCGCGTCTAAAAGAGGGATGTTGATCTTGACCTGTTTAAATGTTTCTAGGATTTTCTCAACCTACGGTGAGTTTTTCCTAGATTTGAGCCTATCTGGAAATAGGGCAACGGGTTTATACCTGTCTAGATTAGGCTCAATCTCGTGTTTAGTTTCTTGGTCATCAAGAGGAGTCACATTATCAGAAGGAGTGTGTTGGATGGGAGAAGGAGTTTGATCCGGTGACACTCTAACTTGGTTATCTATCTATTTTCCTGACCGTAAGGAATGGATTGCATTCACTTGAGCTTCATAGGATGAACTAGATCCTATGTCCTTAGGATTGACCACGGGTTGACTCGAAAATTTTCTTTTCTCTCTTCCACTCACGACATTAGCTAGTTGACCAAGTTGGGTTTCTAATCGAGCTATGGCTTGAGTGTTGGAGTTGAGAATTTGTCCAATTGATTGGATGAATGAATTTAAAGTGTTGGATGGTTGAATAAACATATTCGTGGTTTGTGTAGAGGCCTTAATTATGGTTTCTAACCCTTTTTCTAAGACATTGAGATGTCTATCATAATCTGAATTGGGAGGAATATGAGTTGCAACTTGATGATGAGGAGGCTAATTTTGAAATGGCAGATTGGGTTGTTGGAAATTTTATGGAAAACTGAAAAAAACTATGTTTCCCCTATGAAAGTGTTGGTTTGAAGTGTGATTAAAATTTTGATTTTCGGAGAGATTTCCTTGATTCTATGTAAAATTGGGGTGATTTCTCCAACCCGGATTATAGGTTGGAGAGAATGGATCATTCACAGGACGTTGGAATGCAGCGTTAACCTGTGAAAGTGGTTGATTGTTTCCTAATAGAGGATATTCTTTTCAGACATGAGATGGTGAAAAACAGTTATAACAACCGGAGGCAGGAACTTGATTGATTTGAGCTAGGGCTCTTTCTTTGACTTCTAGGGTTTCTAACCTACGCATGATTGTAACCATCTTAGCTTCACATGCAATGTTTAACTCTGAGGAAAGACCACTGGACTTGGGCTGGGGAACTGATGAAACTCGATAATCACAGTGTTCCCATTATGTGATTTTCTTTGATAGACTCTCTAAAAATTCTCAAGCTTCGTCGGCATTCTTCTTCGTGAAATCCCCTTGGCACATAGATTCTAAGGAAGTTTTTGAAGAATAGTCCAATCCTTCATAGATGATTTGGCACAATCGCTATTTCTCTAGACCATGATGAGGACATTGGATAAGAAGATCCTTAAACCTATCAAAACACTTCCAGAATAGCTCATGATGTTGTTTCTTAGATTAACTATTTTGTTAGCCAGGTAAAGATAATACTTGAGGGAGATCAAAGATCAATCAAGTACCCCGTTCCTTGCGGAGCGTCTTACACAATCCCTAAACCTTGTCTTAGACACCACTAATCCAAGAAAACTTGAATCGGTTCACTTACGAATTTTTTATTCCTTATTTAGTTCAAATCCTTAGGGGCCAACGTCTAATGAGTTTTAAAAGGCTTGGGTTTGTGTAGTGAGGAATTAGTGATTTGTGGGCTAAGAAAAAGATGATGAAATTCTTCACCTTATCTTGATTAGGGGGTATTGCCCTTAAGAATATTTTCAAATGTGTGCCAAATCAAAATGCTCAAATCACTTTGGTGAATTCCTACTAAATATATGCAATGCAACCTTATAAATTAAAAGCGACTACAAAGGATGATAAAAAGAAAATATTTTTTTATTTATAGTCAACGAAAAAGAAAATATTTTTTTAGGTCTTAATTGTCTCTAATTGTGAAGAACTACCTAAAAGTGTGGAATTGAAGATACTAGGAAGAAGAGTTACTGAAAGCAAATCTTCAAACCCTCGATGTCTAATGATGGTTCCTTCACAAGAAAACACACAAGTTAAAGAACCAAAAAAATTAAAATCCTACTTAAGCACATTCCCCGACAACAGCGCCAAAAACTTGATGGGGTCTAAATGATGTCCAAAAGTTATAAGTGCATAACCAATCAAGTTATAGTATAAAATTTATCGATCTCACGAGGAATGTGTTGTAAGATATAATTAAAATTAATTCCTATGTTGTGTGCGTGACAATTAAGAGTGATGCTTGAATATGATTGGGGAAGATATGATGAGTGTTGTGATTATGAACAATGAAATTTGAGGAGAGAGAAAGAAAACTCAAGAAAGTGAAGATGGGAGTTTCAATGAGGAATATGAGAAATCTAGAGTTGAATCCATTAGCTAATTTTAATTATAAATTATGAACTATTCTCTTTATATCATATTTTACTTTAGATTTATTAAGCATATACTATCAAACCACTCAAGAAAAGTATAACCTATCAAATTATCATCTAAGCAAAATTAATATTCATAAAAAGAACAACAACTAGATAGTAATTCTAGAATTCATAAGCATAACCTATCAAACCACTCAAGATAAGCATAGATTATCAAATTTTTCTTCTACCAATTAATTCTCTAGTTGATTATCCTACCTATGATCAATTAAAGTGCAAGTGAATAATTCACAAATAAAAAAATAGACTAGCTTCATACAATTCTAGGGTTCCTATAAGAATTAGTTCCACGTCTTTAAGGAAGAAAAACAATAAAAGAAAAGAAAGGAAAAACTAATTACAAAGGAAAAATTATAAAAATAAATCTAACTAATTGCAAAAGAAAAGAAAAAGAAATCTAAACTATGCAAGAAAATAAATCTAAGCTACAAAGGGCAAAATAAAATAAAAACAAGAAAAAATCTTCTCTATAATACATGAATATAAATCCAAACTACTAAAAAGAAAAGAAATAATTATAAGAAAATAAAAAGAGAAAATAAAAGACAAACATTCAAATTGATCTTTATCTCCATTATCATCATCAAACAAAGAGAATAAAATATGGAGAGAAAAAAATTTTATTAATTGTAACAAAAGTTACAAAGTGGAAGGTCTTTTCAATCAAGAGTAACCATCATCTCTCCAAAAAGGAGTTACAAATTTTTTCACTCCATAATCCCTCACTATCTACCCATATTTATAGCAAACAACAGTGAATGAGAGCTGTTGGATCAAAACTTAAGCCCTAAGATAATTACAGGAATAAATGAAGAAGTTTGGTGAAAAATGAAACAAATCATGCAAATCTGGACATCTTGGTAACGTCTGGTGTTTTGGCCATATCTCTCTGGTATCAATTCAGATTTAGCTGAATAAACATTCTCTAGAAAGCCAAGAACGAGATCTACAACTTTTGTTTTTATGATTTCTCTAAAATTAGAACATAACATGAGAAAATATTCGTATAAAGAAGCACAATCTGCACTGGAATTGTCATCCACATTTCTTCTCTTCTATTGGGCTTGGGCTTTGGCTTTTGGCTTTGGCTCTTGGTCTCTTGCTTGTATCATTCATTAATTCATGAGCTTTGTTGAGAGATAAGAATTTTTTTGCTTTATTCTTCATTGACCTGCAATTAAAAATAAAAACAATTATTAGTGATGTATTTATTCATGAAAAATAGATAATAATAATATAAAATTATAATAAAAATATGATTATCAGCATCTAGCAGCGGCCATGGTCATGGCCGCTGCCATCGGGAAAAAATATTGATTTAGGTCTATATAACTCACAGGCCCATGTGCATATTAAAATAATAATAATGACAATAAATTATGTTATTTGTGGGACTATGATCTCATGGGCCTGTGATCATAAAAAAATCATGTTATTTGTGGGCTTGTTATCAAATTAAATTTGTGTGGGCCAATCAATATTTAATTTCAAATAGGGGAAATTTATTCAGGAGTGGGCCTTTTTTGGTCCGTCAAGTTTTAACAAAACTATTCATCTTATTTGGGTGTAATGGGCTACAAACCTATGTTATTTTGGTTATTATAGCCCAAATAAAATTCAAAAATTTCCCTTTTAATTTGGATTCAATTTTTTGTTGAATATCATGTATCCACGATATTATTTTGATGATAACAATTTATACTATGTGTATTATACAAATGCACTAACATTTATATGTAGCTTTCAACATCAAATATGGACAAGTGCAAGATGAGTTTAAGGTATTATGAAGTAAAGAAGATGAAGAACTTATACATAAATAATTTTTTTTTACATTTTCTTTACTTAGAATTATTGTACAAGCCTTGATCACTCACACACACACACATAGAAATTAAAACACACTAACACATGCTTAGTATGTTGGTTAACTATAGAAATCTCCTATGTTAACCATTAGAGTTTATAGTTAATAATTGAGTGTCAAAACGTTGAATTCATATCATTTTTATTCCTTATTAGTCGACTAATTATAATAGTAGTCGACTACTCTAGCCTATGACTGAAATATAAGTTTCTGTCAATTTACAGTGTAGTCCACTAATCTACTTTATAGTCGACTACTAGAGGCAAAAATAAAATTTTCAGTTTCTGTAAAGTTTCTGTTATTTTATAGTATAGTCGACTAATCGACTTTATAGTCGACTACTGAAGACAAAATCTGTTTTTCAAGTTTCTGTCAAAATTCTGTCTGATTACAGTATAGTCGACTAATGACCATTATAGTGGACTACTAAGAAATTTTCTGACTTCACAGAGTCTATTTAAACTCAGTGTAGTTGACTACTTTGTCTTATAGTCGACTACAGATACAGTTTTTCCAGAATTCAAAGTTTGAATTAAAAGCAGTTATATCCGTTTTTAAATGTTTTTAAAGTTTAAAAATTTGTCTTTTCAAGGTCTATATAAAGGTTATTTGTTCAGAAAAATGCAACATGATTATCTACCAATAAGCTTCAATCTTTGTGCATTTTTCAAGAGTTAAAAATTTTAGATTTTGCTAAGCATTAAGAAAAAGATCTTTTCTGAAATTGCCTTTGATCATCATTCAAAATACAAATTATTTAGGCAATTTTCAGAGGTTAAAATTATTCCTAAGCCGTGCTACACAACACTACAAATTAAGGCTTATAGGAATTGAGTTGTTTGATTCAAGGAAAGTTCTCTCGGTTTGAGAAAGGTTGATCTCTTGGTTTAGAGATTGGTGTGAAATTAGCAAAGTGTTGTCAATGGGTGCTGCAATTTGCAGGGACTTACAAATTGGTCATGTTTGATTTTAATTTTGTACTTGGTTCAAAATTATAGTAGAAATCTCAAGCGGGATTTGCTTGGGGACTGGATGTACACCATATTAGTGGAACCAGTATAAAATATTTTGTTTGTGATTGTGATTCTCTGAGATTGTTGCCATTCTTTATTATAATTTATTATCTACTTTGCATATATTTTAAAAGAATATTTTACCTCCCCCCCTCTAGTATTCTAGTGTATCTATTTCAGATCCTACATTTGGTATCAGAGCGAGGTGAAAGATGACATCAATAAATACATCACAATTCAAAGAAGGTCATTCTACAAATCGTCCACTAATGTTCGATGGATTGAACTATAACTATTGAAAGTACCGAATGAAGATTTATCTTCAATCAATTGGCTATGAACTTTGGAACATTATGGAAACAAGATACGAGAAGCCATCAACTCCATTTTTAGAATGGACTACTTCACAAAGAAATAATGCAAATTTGGATTCTAAAGTAATGAACGTATTGTTCTGTGCTCTTGACAAGAATGAGTTTAATAGGGTGTCAACGGTCACATCTGCATGTGAAATTTGGCACAAACTCGAGATAACTCATGAAGGTACAAATAAGATTAAAGAATCTAAAGTTTCTGTTCTTATACACAGATTCGAATTATTTAAGATGAAGAAAAACGAGACAATTGGAGAAATGTTCACAAGATTCACCGACATCACAAATTCTCTCATTGGTCTTGGAAAAACATACACTCAAGTGGAGATGATAAGAAAAATATTCCGATCACTCACTCCACAATGGGAAAAGAAGGTTACTGCAATCGAAGAAGCAAATAATTTGTCAATTCTTACGGTTGAGAACCTTATCGGAAATCTCATGGCTTATGGAGTTCAAATTGAAGATAGAAAGAATGATGATGAAACAAAGAACAAGAAAGTGCTTGCATTTAATGCTACTTCCGATAAAGAAAATTTGGATGATGATGAAGAAATAAGCATGTTTGCACGCAAATTTTGAAAATTTATAAAACAAGGTAAGTATAAATCAAAAAGTTCAAATTCAAATAACTTACTTTATTTCAAGTGTTATAAACCAGGGCATATGAAGAAAGATTGTCCATTGTTGAAAAGTAAACAAAAGTCAAATTACTTCAACAATTTTAATAATTTTCAAAACAACAAGAAAAGGAAGGCCTTGGCGATTACTTGGGATGACAGTGATGATTCATCTTCAGATGAAGAAATTGAAGAAAAAGAAAGTGCTCATATGTGCTTTATGGCACAAGATGAAGTAAGTGATAATGAAGAACTTTTAGATGCTTTTAATGAATTATATAAAACTTTTTTGAGATAAAAGGCTTCACATAATTTTCTTAAAGAAGAAAATAAAAGATTACTTGAAGAAATTTTAGATTTTAATTCATCTATAAATTCTAACTCTCAAGTAATTCAATTAAAAGAAGAAAATTATTCCTTGCTTAAAGAAAATTAATGTTTATCTAATGAGAACGTTTATCAAAAATCATAATGTAATAATTTAAATATTTACATTAATAGCTTAGATAAATATATTTCTTTTATTAAATTAAAATATGATGATATATGTTTGAATGTTAGTAAATTCAATAAAGGTAAAGAAAATCTTAATAATATACTTTCTTTTCAAAAAAAATCTCAAAAGACAAAAGGTTTAGGTTTTTAAGTTAATAGAAATATAACTAAGAAAACTATTTTTGTAAAACCTTCCTGTAATTTGCATGAACATAGAAATGATAATTTATGTAAAAAGAAATTAAATTTCTTTTCTATTTAGGTACCTAAAGAATTAACTTCTTTACATAAATTTTTTTATATTTCTGATTATATTAAAAAAGTTTGTTTATCAACGAACTATTTAGGCAAATCAAACTCTTCATGGGTTTGATTTTCTAAAGACTAATTTTATGGACCCAACATAGCATAAGTACCAAATTTATAAATATTTATCATTTTAGGTACCCAAGAAAGATAGGTAGATTTTGGATAACGGTTGCTCCAAACATATGACTGGAAATATACAATTGTTGTTATCTTTTCAAAATAAGGATACTGTTACTTTTGGAGATAACAATAAAGGAAAGGTCATCGGTATTGGAACTATCGGTAATCCAAATAAACCTATTATTGATAATGTTTTATTAGTTGATGGTCTTAAATATAATTTACTTAGTATAAGTCAACTTTGTGATAAAGGTTTTAAAATTATTTTTGAAAAAGAATCTTGCTTAATTTATGATATTAATATGATTACTATATTATTTAAAGACATAGAAAAAATAATATATATGTGTTATCTATGAATAACATTTCTAATGAACATTGCCTTCTTGTATCTTCTAATGATTCTATTTTATAGCATAAACATTTTGGACATGTTAACTTTAAACATATTTCTAAGATTTCTAAGAATGATTTTGTAAATGGTTTACCTAAACTTTCTTTTAAAGATAATTTTTATGATGCATGTAAACAAGAAAAAAATGCATAAATCTTCTTTCAAATTAAAAATATAATTTCTACAAGTAGACCATTAGAATTAATTTATATCGATCTTTTTGGTCCTTCTAGAGTAGCATCTTTAAATGGAAGTAGATATGTATTTGTTCTTATTGATGATTTTTTAAGATTTACATAGGTAATATTTTTTAAACATAAAAATGATGCTTTTAATGAGTTTTCTATATTTTGCAAAAGAATTCAAAATCAAAATCTCTTTCTATTATTTCTATACGTAGTGACCATGAAGGTGAATTTGAAAATGAATTATTTACAAATTTTTGTGATAAACACGGTATTTCTCATACTTTTTATTTTCCTCGAGCAGATCCATAAAATGGAGTTGTAGAAAGAAAAAATAGAACTTTACAAGAATGTGCTAGAACCATGTTATGTGATAGTAATTTACCAAAATATTTTTGGACAGAAGCTGTTTCTACAGCATGTTATGTACGTTCTAAACAGAGTTTTATTAAGACATGTTTTAAAGAAAACATCTTATGAATTATTTATAATAAAATTCCTAAAGTTTCTTATTTCAAAGTTTTTGGTTGTAAATGTTTTATTTTAAACACAAAGGATAACTTTGATAATTTTGATTCTAAATCTGACGAAGGAATATTTGTTGGATACTCTAACCATAGCAAAACATATAGAATATATAACAAAAGAACATTAGTCATTGAAGAGTTTATGCATGTTTCTTTTGATGAGAATTTTTCAAAACCTATTGTTTTAAACAATGATGATGATTTAGTTGATAATATAAATGATACCCCAATGATAGATGCTTCAAAAGATGATTTACCTAAAGTTTTTACAGAAGTTAAAGATCATCCACATGATTTAATTATTGGTAATATTTCTGATAAAATAACTACTAGATCTCATTTTAATTTGATTGCTCATACTGCTTTTATTTCAACTATTGAACCTAAAAATATAAAAGAAGCCTTACATGATGAATTTTGGATAATTGCTATGCAAGATGAACTTAACTAATTTACTAGAAATAATATTTGGGATTTTATACCTAGACCTTAAAATAAATTCATTATTAGAACAAAATGGATATTTAGAAAAAAATTAGATGAATTTGATTAAGTTGTTAGAAACAAAGCTAGATTAGTTGCACAATGTTATAATCAAGAAGAAGGTATTGATTATGATGAAAGTTGTTAGAAACAAAGCTAGATTAGTTGCACAATGTTATAATCAAGAAGAAGGTATTGATTATGATGAAACCTATGCACCAGTTGCTCCACAATGTTATAATCAAGAAGAAGGTATTGATTATGATGAAACCTATGCACCAGTTGCTCGTTTAGAATCGATTAGGATTTTACTTGCATTTGCATTTTTATGAATTTTAAACTATTTCAAATGGATGTTAAAAGTGTTTTTCTAAATGATTTTATAAAAGAAGAAGTTTTTGTAGAATAACCTCCCGGTTTTGAACATGAAAGTTTTTCAAATCATATTTTTAAACTTAAGAAAGCTTTATATAGTCTTAAACAAGCACCTCGTACTTGGTATGATAGATTAAATAATTTTCTTTTAACTTTAGGTTTTGAAATTAGAAAGGTTGACTCAACATTATTTATTAAGAAATTAAATAAAGATATATTATTAATTTAAATATATGTAGATGGTATTATTTTTTGTTCTACTAAAAATAATCATTGTCAAGAGTTTTCTAAGACTATGCAGGATGAATTTGAAATGAGTCATATGGGTGAACTCAATTTCTTCCTTGGACTACAAATCAAATAATTAAAAGAAGGAATATTCATCAACCAAAGCAAGTATGCAAAAGATTTACTCAAACGCTTTGGAATGGAAAGTACAACAAGCAAACCGACACCAATGAGTACTACTACTTCACTTGACAAAGATGAAAATAGTAAGAATGTTGATCAAAAGTTCTATCGATGTATGATTGGATCACTTCTTTACATTACTGCTAGTAGATCCGATATTATGTTTAGTGTATGTTTATGTGCTAGATTTCAATCTAACCCTAAAGAATCACACCTTAAGGTAGTGAAATTTTTTTTTAGATATCTTAAAGATACTACAAATTATGGGTTGTTTTATCCAAATAATAGCACATTTGATTTATTATCTTATAGTGATACTGATTTTGCTGGATGCAAATCCGATAGAAAAAGTACAAGTGGAACATGTCATTTCTTAGGATATTCTCTTGTATCTTGATTTAGTAAAAAGCAAAATTCAGTATCATTATCAACGACTAAAGCAGAATATATTGCTGCAAGTCTTGCATGCGCTCAAGTTTTATGGATAAAACAAACATTATCTGATTATGGCATAAATTGTCTCATATCATCCATAATGTGTGACAATTCAAGTGCAATCAATTTATCTAAAAATCCTATTCAACATTCACGTACAAAACATATTGATATTAGACATCATTTCTTACGTGATTATGTGCTTAAAGGTGATATTTTATTAGAATTTATACCTATTGATAAACAAATAGCAGATATTTTAACAAAACCCTTAAAAGAAGAAATTCATGTTAAATTAAGAAGGGAATTAGGTATATGTTCAATTGAAGATTTAAATTAAAGTTTTAAAACAAATACATATGTATACATACCCTTAATAGTTGAGTAATTTGACATATAGTCGACTACATGCACAAGCATTGCATTATAGAATATTCTATAAATTATAGTGTAGTCGACTCATCTGACTTATAGTCGACTACTCTGAGTTAAAATCTGAAAAACAACTTTCTGTCGATTACAGTGCAGTCGACTACTTTCCTTAATAGTCGACTACTTACACAGATTTTACATATTTACAGTTTTTCAAGCATTTTGGATCTTTACCTATCAAATCCAAAACCCAATACCCGTTTTATTGAAGCAAAATTCATCTCAACCATTTATTTTTAACTCTTTCAATCCAAGCCACATATTTAAGATCAAATCTTCACCTTTCATTTGTTTTATTATTTAATCTTGACCATTCAATTTAATTTTTTTTATTAAAAATCATAAAAATCTAAAACTACTCACTATCTTCCTCTTATAAACCGATCCCTATTCTTCTCCTCTTCAGAACCCATTGAATCCAAGTTAGGGCATCATCAAACTTTCGTTTTTCTCAAAAAATTTCATCAAGTTTATTGTTTTTTCTTCAGTCGGACAACTTTTGTCGTCGACTACAACCAGTCCTAGTCGACTAATCCTAGGGTTTTTCATCTGTTTGGTAATTTTCTCAACCTGATCTTTCTTAGTTTTTTGGGTACATTTCTAATTTATCATGTCTAGAGCTAAGAAAGCTAAGCAAGTTCATACCAATGTTAATGATAAAATCATCATATATTTAAAAGTCCTGATTTACTTGAAGAATTTAACAAAATGTCCACATTTGAAGTTCTTCCAGGACGACTTATGAAATTTGATGATTTTATCCCATGGAATTTTGGATCATACTTTGAAAATGTGGGGTTACTTGAATTATTCTCTGCTGAAAATAGAAAACCCACATATCCATTTCTGGTTCAATTATTTTATACAAATATAGAACGTGTAGGAACTATAAGTAGAACTAAAAAGCTTAGAACTCTTATCAAAGGAATAGAAATTGAATTGACTTCTAAGTCAATTGGAAAATTTTAACATTCCTTTCCGAGGGGTCTCTCTCAGAACAATCAGAATGAATGATTCAGATTTACTATCCAATCATATTTTTCTTCCTGGTTATAGTAAACCATTAAATAATTCCAACAAGCTTCGTCCAATTCCTCGTTTTATTGCTCGAATCTTAGTTTATAACTTGTTTCCAAAAACTGCGAGTTTCCATTTCATTTCCCTAGATTTAGCTAAAGCATTATATGCTATAATGGGGAATATCCAAGTTAATTGGGCTGAAGTTTATTATGATAATCTTCTGACATTACCAAAAGAATTTCTTCCTTATGGTGCCTTTTTAACGAAAATCTTTGATAAATTTCATGTTGATCTTGAATCTAAAAATTCTGTCGTTCGTTCCATTGAGTTCTTTGACTCTAATGCCCTAACTAGGATGAAATTAACTAAATTTGAAATTCATGATCAAAATCCTCAAGATGAACCTCACCCTACTCAAGAACAAATTCCATAAGAAATTCCTCAAACCTCAACTCATGCAGGACCTTCTTCTAGTCAACAACCACCACAAATGCACTCAGAACCCTCTTGCTTCTCGGATGTGCAATATAACACCTTGTCTGCACACATCCTTAAGTTAGAGACTGATCAGCAAGCTCTTTATTCCCAGAATAATTATATCATCAGTAATTAGGAGGAGTTAATGAAGAAATTTGATAACTAGGATATGAAGCTCATTACATATTTCCAAGGAAATAAACCTCCTCCAGGACCTTCATCTTAGAAGATCATGAATGCATCATTTAGTATTTGGATGAACTTTATGTTTGTTATCAAAATAGTTATGTTTTATTTTGGTATGTTTAAGTTTGATTGTCACAAACTATGTCGTAGTTATTTTTTTAAGACATATGTAAGATGTGTTATGTTGCTACTATGTTATCTTTAATATGTTTCTTATGTGACTGCATTCTATGTTGTTTTTATGATGATTGATTAGTTAATTCATGTGCTATATATTTTAAACAGATTATGGTGATGAACATTATGAAACTTTTGATTTTTATGGCAAGTCTTTGCCTACCTATTTGGATGGGTGAAGTTATGGACTATGTTCATAATCTGGAGGATCTGTTTGAAGTATTAGCTCAAGTTGAAGAAATTATGACATGTTTAGCATAGTTGTATATTTCTTTTTGTTAATAACAAAGGGGAAGAAATGGTATAAATGTTATAGACTCATGTTAATATTATAGACTCTAATATGCATTTATGCAGGGGGGGTAAGTATATTTGCTTAAAAATGTTCTAATTCTTTTAGAATATACTTACATATGCATAAATTATTTGTCATCATCAAAAAGGGGGAGAATGATACTTACATATGCATAAATTATTTGTCATCATCAAAAAGGGGGAGAATGTTGAATATCATGTCTCCACGATATTATTTTGATGATAACAATGGAGAATGTTGAATATCATGTCTCCACGATATTATTTTGATGATAACAATTTATACTATGTGTGTTATATAAATACACTAACATCTATATATAGCTTTCAACATCAAATATGAACAAGTGCAAGATGAGTTCAAGGTATTATGAAGTAAAGAAGATGAAGAACTTATACAAAAATGTAATTTTTTTTACATTTTCTTTACTTAGAATTATTGTACAAGCCTTGATCACTCACACACACACATAGAAATTAGAACACACTAACACATGCTTAGTGTGTTGGTTAACTATAAAATCCCATATGTTAACCATTAGAGTTTATAGTTAATAATTTAGTGTCAAAACATTGAATTCATATCATTTTTATTCCTTATTAGTCGACTAATTAGAATAGTAGTCGACTACTCTAGCCTACGACTGAAATATAAGTTTCTGTCAATTTACAGTGTAGTCGACTAATCTACTTTATAGTCGACTACTAGAGGCAAAAACAATTTCTTCAGTTTCTGTAAAGTTTCTGTTATTTTACAGTATAGTCGACTAATCGACTTTATAGTCGACTACTGAAGACAAAATCTGTTTTTCAAGTTTCTTTCAAAATTCTTTCTGATTACAGTATAGTCGACTAATGACCATTATAGTGGACTACTAAGAAATTTTCTGACTTTACAGAGTCTGTTTAAACTCAGTGTAGTCGACTACTTTGTCTTGTAGTCGATTACAGATACAGTTTTTTCAGAATTTAAAGTTTGAATTAAAAGCAGTTATAGTCGTTTTTTAAACATTTTTAAAGTTTAAAAATTTGTCTTTTCAAGGTCTATACAAAGGTTATTTGTTCAGAAAAATGCAACATGATTATCTACCAATAACCTTCAATCTTTGTGCATTTTTCAAGAGTTAAAAATTTTAGATTTTGCTAAGTATTGAGAAAAAGATCTATTCTAAAATTTCCTTTGATCATCATTCAAAATACAAATTATTTAGACAATTTTCAGAGGTTAAAATTATTCCTAAGCCACTGCTACACAATTCACTACAAATAAGCGCTTATAGGAATTGAGTTGTTTGATTCAAGGAAAATTCTCTCGGTTTGAGAGAGGTTGATCTCTTGGTTTAGAGATTGGTGTGAAATTAGCAAAGTATTATCAATTGGTGTTGTAATTTGTAGGGACTTACAAATTGATCATGTTTGATTTTAATTTTGTACTTGGTTCAAAATTATAGTAGAAATCTCAAGGTTCAAAATTATAGTAGAAATCTCAAGCGGTATTTGCTTGGGGACTGGATGTACACCATATTGGTGGAACCAGTATAAAATCTCTTGTTTGTGATTGTGATTCTCTGAGATTGTTGACATTCTTTATTGCAATTTATTATCTACTTTGCATATATTTTAAAAGAACACTATTCACCCCCTAGTGTTCTAGTGTATCTATTTCAGATCCTATATTTTTGTTGATTAATTTTTATTCAAATAATATGACACTAAGGTATTAATTGTCTCTCATTCTAAATGATTAATTAAAACAAGATGTTGCCAAAGTAACATCTCTTGTGTAGATTGTTAATGAGGAATGTTAGATGTTTGTGTGTATGTCTTCATGTAAATATTTAATCGGCTCAAAGGAAGGTTAATATTTATTTAGATTACATATATACATGCGGTGATAAATGTGTGACAATTATAAGGGTTACATGTGAATCATGAATCAATCCAAAGATAGTTTTATTATTGACATGTGTTATTGTCAGGGTTTGATCATTACAATAATGTATCACTTACAATTAATATTGCTATCCAAAGACTTGATATTAATGTTGTGCTAGATATCTTGAGATGAGATTTGTCATTATTTGAATTTTATTGATTACTGATTATAATTAATGATGTGAGCTCCTTTTGTTTATTTTGTGATTCAGCTAATGCATCTCCTACTACAATTTCTGCTAACATCAACTCAATTCACATGCTCAATAGGAAAAATTTTAATGTTTGGAAGGAGAACATTTTTATTGTTCTTGGTTGTATGGATTTAGACATTGCATTAATGACTGAACAACCCTAACCTCTCACTGGGGATAGCACTCCTGATGTAAAAAGGGAGTATGAGAGGTGGGAGCGTGCAAATCGCATGAGTCTAATGATCATCAAGCGCAGCATTCTGGAAGCCTTCAAGGGCACAGAATCCGAAGGGATTACTAAAGCCAAAGATTTTCTTACCGAAATTGAGAAGGTTTTTGCTAAAAACGATAAAGTAGAAATAAGCACGCTTTTAGCTCGTTTGATTTCGATAAAGTATAAGGGCAAAGGAAATATCATCAAACGCGGCATTTCGGAAGCCTTTAGGGGCACAAAATCCGAAGGGATTACTAAAGCCAAATACTTTCTTACCGAAATTGAGAAACTTTTTTGCTAAAAACGATAAGGTAGAAACAAACACGCTTTTAGCTCATTTGATTTCGATGAAGTATTAGGGCAAATAAAGTATCAGGGAGTATATCATGGAGATGTCTCATATTGCTTCGAAACTTAAGGCACTAAAACTCGATCTATGTGATGAGTTACTGGTGCATCTGGTTATGTTGTCTCTTCCTACACAATTTAATCAATTTAAGGTCAGTTATAACTGCTGAAAGGAGAAATACACTCTGAATAAGCTCATTTCATACCGTGTGCAAGAGGAAGACATGTTGAAGTAAGATAAGACAGAAAGTGCTCATTTGGCTAGTGCCTCTAAGGATAAGGGTAAGAAAAGAAAGACTGATAATAAAGTTGTTAAGGGTCCAGTCCAAAAGAAACAATATAAGTATGATCATGGTTGTTTCTTTTGTAACAAGGCTGGACACGTAAAGAAAAATTGTGCCAAATATCATGTCTGGAGAGTCAAGAAGGGTATGTTCTTTACTTTGGTATGTTCTGAGGTTAATTTATCTTCAGTACCTAGAAATACTTGATGGTTAGATTTCGATGCTACTACTCACATAAGTGTTTCTATGTAAGGTTGCTTGAACTACTGAAAGCCAAGTGATGTTGAAATACACATTTTTGTGGGCGACGGACAATCGATAGACGTGAAAACAATTGGGCACTTTAGGTTGCTATTAGGAATTGGTCTCTATTTGGATTTGAAAGATACTTTTATAGTACCGTCTTTTAGACGGAATTTAGTTTCTGTTTCTGCATTGGGCAAATTAGGTTATTATTATTCGTTTGAAATAATCAGTTCAGTTTATCTTTAAATTCAAATGTTGTGTGAACTGGTTTCTTGAGTATTTATGACAACCTATATTTGCTTGATAGAATTGCTTCTTATAATGAAACCTTACATGTGGAATCACGTGGTACTAAGTGTAAATTAAATAAGGAAAATTCAGCGACATTATGGCATAAACGTTTGGGTCATACCTCAAAAGGTAGAGTAGAGCGCCTTGTGTCTGATGGCATTTTGGATCCCCTTGATTTTTTAGATTTTGATGTATGTGCTGACTATATCAAGGGTAAACAGATAAAAGTTAAGAGATTAGGTGCCAATAGATCTTCAGATGTCTTAGAATTTTTACAAACAAATATTTGTGGACCATTCCCTACGACATCTTGGAATGATCAATAATATTTTATATCATTCATAGACGATTACTCACGTTATGGGTACATATATCTCATCTTGGAATGATCAATAATATTTTATATCATTCATAGACGATTACTCACGTTATGGGTACATATATCTCATTCATGAGAAAATATCATTCATAGACGATTACTCACGTTATGGGTACATATATCTCATTCATGAGAAATCTGAGTCTCTGAACGTGTTCAAAGCTTTTAAAGCTGAAGTTGAGAACCAACTCAACTAAAGGATTAAAACTGTTAGATCTGATCGTGGTGGTGAGTACTACGGTAGATATGATGGTTCAGGTGAACAAGTTCAGGACTATTTGCTAAATACCTAGAGGAATACGGCATCGTCCTACAGTACACTATGCTAGGGTCATCTAGCAAGAATGGTGTAGCTGAAAGACAAAATAGGACTCCTAAAGATAAGATAAGGAGTATGATTGTGCATTCTACTTTACTAGAGTCACTCTGGGAAGAAGAATTAAAGACATCAACTTATATTCCGAACAAAGTACCAACTAAAGCAGCTGCAAAAACACCTTATGAGCTTTGGACAGGTCGAAAGCCTAGGTTAAAGCATTTTCATATTTGGAGATGTCCAGTTGAGGCAATGCCTTATAGACCAAATGAAAAGAAATTGGACTCCAAAACAGTTAATAGCTACTTTATTGGTTACTCTGATCGATCTAGGGGCTATAAGTTTTATGATCCCACACTCAGGATTATTTTTGAGACGGGAACAATAATATTCTTTGAGGATGTTAAGTTCAGGGGGAGAAATAAGGTTAGAGACATTGCTTTTGAGGAGGAATTGGCTTCAAACACAATACATTCTATCTTTTTTGATAATATCCAGGTTCCTATAACTGTTATTGATCAAGAAATGAATCCAAAATCTCAAGAAGACAATGTTGAATAACTCTCTGTTTCAGAAGAACAAACTTAACAACCTCAAGAACCAATGTCATTAAGAAGATCCACGAGAGAAAAGAGAAATACTATTCTAGATTATTATATTGTATTTCTCCAAGAACATGAGGAAAATAATAGAACGATTGAAGATGATCCAATCAACTTTCATCAGGCCATGAAAAGTTCTAACTCTCAAAAGTGGATTGATGCCATGAATGAAGAGTACAAGTCTATGCAATGCTTTACGCATACAGTTTTACCTCTTTGACTGCGCCGTCGGGCATTTGAATTGAACTTGACGATCCACCGATTGTCCTGTTTAGTACTTAGTCGTATTAAGCTCTTGTTTTGCTTTCTGTTGCTCATAGCGTGGGATCGGATTAACTCCGATCTTTATTATATTGTATTTCTCCAAGAACATGAGGAAAATAATAGAACGATTGAAGATGATCCAATCAACTTTCATCAGGCCATGAAAAGTTCTAACTCTCAAAAGTGGATTGATGCCATGAATGAAGAGTACAAGTCTATGCAAGACAATAATGTTTGGAAACTTGTTCCATTGCTAGAAGGTGCAAAACTAACTGGTTGTAAATGAATATTTAAAACCAAGCGGGATGTAAATAGTAATGTGGAGAGGTATAAGGCACGTCTTGTAGCTAAATACTATACTCAAAAGGAATGCATTGATTATACAGAGACTTTCTCTCCAGTTTCATCGAAAGACTCTTTTAGAAGAATCATGGCACTGGTTGCTCACTTTGATCTTGAGTTACATAAGATGGATGTTAAGACCGTGTTTCTCAATGGGGACATTGATAAGACGATTTATATGATGCAACCAGAAAACTTTGTGTCAGGAGACCCAAAGAATATAATTTGTAAATTAAAAAAATCTATTTATGGACTCAAGCAAGCTTCTTGTCAATGATATCATAAGTTTCAACAAATAATTATCTCGTTTGGTTTTGAGATGAATATTGTTGATGACTGTGTATATCAAAAGTTCAGTAGGAGTAAGTATATTTTCCTAGTTCTGTTAGATGACATATTGCTTACCACTAATGATATAGACATGTTGCATGAAACCAAGAGATTTCTATCAAAAAATTTTGAGATAAAAAATCTTGGAGATGCCTCTTTTATATTAGGAATCCAGATACATCGGGAATGTTCTCGAGGTATACTTAGATTATCACAAAAGAGCTATATCGATAAAGTACTCAAAAAGTTTGGCATGTAATATTGCAGACCAGGTGACATCCCTGTTACTAAAGGAGATAAGTTAAGTCTAAATCAGTACCCTAAAGGTAACCTTAAAATTCAAGAAATGTAGAAGATTCCCTATGCTTCAGCTGTAGAGAGTCTAATGTATGCTCATGTGTGTACGTGTCCAGATATTGCGTACATTGCTGATATGTTAGGCAGATATTTAAGCAACTCTGGTATGGACCATTGGATAGAAACTAAGAGGGTTATGAGGTACCTGCAGAGAACAAAAGATTATATGCTCACATACATAAAATCAGAACAGTTGGAGATCATTGGGTACTCTGATTCTGATTTTGCTGGATGTCAAGATAGCAGAAAGTCTACATCATGCTACATTTATATGTTAGCTGAAGGAGCTATATCCTAAAAATATGTCAAACGGACACTTGTAGCTTCCTACTATGACAGCATAGTTTGTAGCTTTCTATGAGACATCTAATCATGGAATATGGTTGCGAAATTTTATCACCGGACTGCGTATTCTGGAAAATATTGAAAGACCACTCAAGTTGTTTTGTGATAATAAATCAGTAGTGTTGTATTCCAATAACAATAGTAGCTCGACTAAGTCAAAGCACATTGACATTGAGTTCCTAGTTGTGAAAGAAATGGTGCAGAGTGGACAGATATCCATAAAGCACATTTGGATAAACTCCATGATAGCAGATCCACTTACAAAAGGATTGCCACCCAAGGTCTTTCATGAGCACACTACTCATATGGGTGTTGGGTTAGTTGAGGATATCATGTTTTAGTGGGAATTTGTATTTTTATTGTTTTATGTGTATTTTGGATATATTTATGTTTAGTTCTTTTTCTGATCAGAATAAAGTATTCAGTTTATACACTCTGTTACATTATGTTTGGTATTAACCTCACTAAAGTTTAAGGTAGGACCAGTTAGAAATAGTCATGTGCAGATCATATTGCGTGTAATTTTCATGCTACACATCCATGATTGATCTATGTCATTTGACTTATTGGTATATGTGACAATTGATGTGTTTAGTCACGATAAATGTGACGAATACCGCTTTGATCCTATATAGATACAATCAATGGACGAGATTGTTTGAAAATACCCTTATTTGTGATAACAATTTTTGAACTCATAAGGTCGTACACACTTTAAAGAAACATATGGTGCCCAAGTGGGAGATTGTTAGATTAAATCTAAATTGTGGGCACATATGTGATATTAGTGTGTAGTGCTATCCTTTAAAGTTGACTAGCGTAAAGTCATCAATCAGGTAAATTGGGTCAATGGGTATTGAATGTGTCATTGGCCAATTGTGTAGATACCAGATTATAATTTCTAATTTGATGAGGGGCCAAATTAGAAATTATAATAACTATTTAATGGGTTATGGTCCCTAATCTAATGGCACGTTCTTTATTTCTCTTAACCCCCATCTATAGAGGAATTTTGGAGAGACCATCCAAATTAGAAGATCTCAACCCCTTCGGTAGTCTTCTACAAATTAATTTATGGATCCAGGTATGCTTCCGCATCTATTATTAATTTCCTCTTTGTATTAATCATGTGTATTAGATATTTTTCTAGGATTTATTGTTGTTTGATTCATTTCGAAAACCCTAGCATTATCTTGTGGTATATTTACAACATCCCCCACTAAACCAAGTCTAAATGGCAACTACCAGTGAATTTCAAACATTATTCTATATAATTAAAAAAATGGAGGTTCTCATATTTTACTTATTCGATGAATAAAAAGAGTCCATTTTATCAATAAAGTAAGATAACGTTACTTTCTAAATTTTCTCGCAAAAGGGTGTCAAAAGTGAGGAGTAGATAGAAGAGTTGCACACCCCTTTTCATATTCTTGTATGATATGCTTGAATAATAATAATAATAATTATTTTTATTTGAAAGTCAAAAATCATTAGCTGTGTTATATTCTGATTGTCAAGTGAGATTAGTTAATGGTTGAATTAGAGAAGTTAAACAAGAAAAAGTAATTCTATTTTTATTTTCTTTAGTTGGATGATGTTAGGCGGGTTGATGTCCGAACCAATCACTTTTCAATTTGGAACTATTAATTCCCTATATATTGATAAGGTTTTGAGTTACAACAGGAACACAAAAAACCTTTATCTCAATTTTCTTTTCCGAAAAAGTTTTGAGTTATTATTTGAGTTATGATCTATAAAATCTTTTTTTTATATTTTTTTTGTTCCATCTATAAAATCTTTAAAGTGTTTAAGAATCAATTATATTCACAACAACAACATCATCATCATCAAAGCATTTATCTCAAATGATTAGGGTGAATTACATAAATCATATTCTTCAATTTCATTCTATTATAAGACATCTCTTTCGTTAAGCTAAACAATATAATATTCTTCTTAATTGCTTTCAAATTATAATTTTTAAATATTTAAGAATCAATCTATGCTACTTATAAAAGGTAATACCTATATCAAAACTTTTGATTTCCTTTTTTACCGTATCAATTTTTATAACTCACAATTATACCATTATTTATGAAACTAATGATCCATAACTTCTACTTAACTATGCACTTCTTCATTTTCTCAAATATTTGGTCATTTATTAGAATATATTAATAATCTATAATAATAAAAAAATCATAAATATTTATAATTTACTATAAATAATTATTAATTATATAAAGTAGTAAAATTATTTATTTAATAAATTATTGTACATAATTATGATGTAAAGAATATTACCTTATTTGATAATTAAAATCATCGATCTTAGAAATAAAAATTTAGAAGTTATATATTAAAAAATTATCTAGGAAAATTACTTTTTATAAAAATCTGGGATTATTGAAATTTATTAGACATATATTTTTTCTTATTTTTCATAAAATATTTTATCATCCACTAGAATATATTAATCATTTATAAATGTTAATAATTAAAATTCATAAATATATTATATTTTATTATAAAGATTTATTAATTATAATAAAATAGTAAATTATTTTTTTAATAAATTATTGTACATACTTATTATTATAATAATACTATAAATAGTGAATGATTCTTTATATTCTAAAAAATATTACCTTGTTTGACATTATAATATCATCTTAGTAAAAAAAATTTAACATTATAAATTAAAAATATCTTTATTTAGGAAAATTGTTTTATATGAAAATGTTGGATCATTGAAATTTATAAGACATGCACTCTTTGTTGGAAAGTAAATGTCTCATAAATTTCAAGAATCCAATATTTTTATATAAAGTACATTTTTCATAAATAAAAATATTTTTAATTTATAACATCCAGTTTTTTATTACTAAGATGATGTTAATTATCAAACAATGTAATATTCTTTACAACATAAAGTCATATAACATTAAGAATTATTACCATTATTTAATTAGTGTTATAATAAAATATCTACATAGTGTAAATATTTAATAATATAAATAGTTTAATTATTTCAATAGTGTTATTTAAACTAATGATTACATTATTATTTAATAATTATACTCTTAAATAATTTTTTAGTAACATAATAGTAAGAAAATTTAAATAACTACTAAATGTATGTTAATAATAGTATAAGTACTAATAATGGCATAACTTAATTTTTTTAATAAGAGTCTAATAAAATAAATTGATAAAATATTTATATATAATTTATTAGATAATTTAATATTAAATATAAAAAATATGTCCACGTGCAAAGCACGTGCATTATACTAGTTATATTCAAATTACAAAGAGTAGAATGTTCGCTTTCCTTTTACTTTGTATTGCTAAAATAGATAAATACTTGTGAACAAGTCCATTTCTAATAGCTTGTTTGGATGGAGGGTAGAGAAGGGAAGGGGAAGAAAAATTTTGGTTTACCTTTGTTTGGGAGTTCCATTTAGAAGAGTAGAGGAGGGGAATGAGGAGGAAAAGTAAACTAAAATCTTACCCCCCAAATTGGAGGTAAAGAACTGGAAGGGAAGGAAGGAAAATTTTTTCCCTTCCTTCCATTCTCTTATGCCCTGTTTGGATGGAGGGTAGAGAGGGGGAGGGGAAGAGAAATGAGGCTTTCACCTTGTTTGGGAGTTTTTTTAAGGAGGGTAGAGAGGAGGAAGGAAGGGGAAAGGAGGTTAAAATTGCTTGGTTCCCGTTATTAGTATAAAGTCATTTATGTAAATTTACATATATTTACTTCCTTTCACCTTCATTCACCTTACTCAACTCCCAAACAATATATTACAATTCTCTTCCCTTTCCTTCCCTTTCCTTCCCATTGTTTACCTTTCCTTCCATTTCCTTAGTAAACTCCCAAACACACCATTAGTCATCTCTCAAACACACCATAAATAAAAAAGTCCTTGGACAGTCTCGTTTCAAAACATTTGATTGATTCGTCATAAGATAAGTTAAGTATCTGAAATGCTTGGTTCTGCCCCTTAAACCTAATATAGCATAAAAGCCAAAAATCGTTGGCGGTTGTACAAAAGCCTAATGGACGTCTAAATATCCTCTAAATCTTACCTAAGATTGGAGGATGAGGCCCATTATCTTCAATCACGGAAATTTTTTAGCCAGCCAACCATTCTAATTATAGACTAGCTTAAGAAAACTAATTATTCATAATTTTTTATTTCCGCTCCCCGCGCCTCCCCCACCCCAAACCAAAAAAAAATTACCATACGGTTATATGACATTTTTTTAATGTATGAGACAAGAGTTCGAATATAATTTCTGATGGATTAGTGATTTGCCTAAAAGGGCTATATACACCCAAAAAGAAAAAAAAATGAAAAATCCTTATGCTTCATATAGAGGAAACAGATTCCATATGTTAAGTGCCCAGAGTATAATGCTGTGAATTAACGTGACAGCACAAAATCTATAAAGTTGGATTTGGATGACTAACACTCAAAATATGGAATTAATGCAAATTGAAAGTTACAGCCAGCTTAGTACACGGGTCATACTCTCTTTGGAGTGACCTCAAATTCTACTTTATTCCTTACTTCTTAATGATCAACTTTACTAATCCAATAGACTAGCTTACTATAATAATGAATCTCGTAACCTCAATTGATAGTAGTGTCCATGTCCGATTCCCTTAAAAAGACAAGAATACATGTGTATCGAGCATATATATGTTGGGGACAACTTACTTTCTCCTAGGGCATAACTTATTCCAACTTGTAAAAATATGTATTACGCAATGAAATTGGTGATCAAACATTGTCTATCTTGGTCTATATATCTTAAAAGGTCTATGTTTGGGATTCGAAACAATCAATCGAACCCTTGCCCTTTCGGACCTTGTGTTGAAAATAGGAAAGTAGGAAAAATCACTACAAATAAAGATCTAACCTTACAGAAATAGTAAAGGAGACGAACACACAGATTTGACGAGGTTCAGCAACGTGCCTACGTCCTCGGGAGCTACACTACACAATTTCTTTATTAATTGAAGAAGAAATACAAGCTCTCAAACTAGGGTTTAATCTCTCTGAGATTCTTTCTCTTTCTGTGGTCAAAAAGCTCTTTTTTCGTGTTGTACAAACCCTAAAAACGTTTAAAGTATATATAGAGTCCTGGTAGAAACAGAATCCAAAACAGTTTAGGAAACCGTTTGACAGCGTCGCGGTCGACCGTGATGGTCGACCGCGCAGGTCTCGCGGTCGACCGCGACGGTCGACCGTATCAAACGACAGAAACTCCACAGATTACAGAGAGTTGAGTGGTCGACCGCGCAGGTCTCGCGGTCGTCGACCGTATCAAACGACAGAAACTCCACAGATTACAGAGAGTTGAGCGGTCGACCGCGTTCAGATCCAGCTCCTCCTGAGCTCCTGTGCACGTTCGCGGTCGACCGCCAGATTCTCGCGGTCGACCGTGGATCTATCAGGTCACGTTCGCGGTCGACCGCCAGATTCTCGCGGTCGACCGTGGATCTATCAGGTCGTTTTCTTCGTCATTTTGATTCCAGCTCTTATCTCAACTTTGGGTCTACACTTTCGACTAACAATCTTCCACTTGGAGACCAAAGTACCTGCAATGAGTTCACCCTAACTCTCCCCTTCTTTGCATGTATCTTCTCCCTCGGAAAATTTTTTTTCTTCAATCAACAATATCCCGACGATCGTGCCGATCTTCGTAGTGTGGCTCCGCCTTCGTCTTCTACTCGTGAAGGCCAACTGAAGTTACGAACAACTCTAGTTTCTCAATGGTGACTGCCTTCATCAACATGTCCGCCGGATTTTGACTCCCCAAAATCTTTATCAAATGCAATTTTCCGTCTTCAACTAGCGAGCGTATAAAATGGTATTTGACGTTGATGTGTTTCGGTTTGGCATGATATATTGGATTGTTGGCAAGATGTATAGTGTTCTGGCTATCACAATAAAGAACTCCTCTCCCTTGCTTCAGATCCAACTCTTCCAAACACCCGTTCAACCAGATCATCTCCTTGGTTGCTTCAGTCACCGCGACATACTCAGCCTCGGTTGTAGACAAAGTCATAATCTTCTGCAGACGTGAGACCCACCTCACTGTTGTCGACGCTAAGGTATAAACATACCCTGTGGTGCTTCGCCTCGTATCATGATCACCGACGAAGTCCACATCCACGTATCCCTGCAACACCAACTCCTTCCTCCTGAAAATTAATGGCTTGTTCGTTATCCCTCTCAAGTATCGTATTATCCACTTTACGGCCTCCTAATGCTGCTTCCCTGGATTGCTTACAAATCTGCTCACAACTCCCACTGCATGGGTGATATCCGGCCTCTTGTAAACCATCGCGTACATGAGACTCCCAATAGCCGAAGAATATGGCACCCTGCTCATATGCTCTCTATCTGCATCCGTCTTAGACGATTGCTCCTCATATAGCTTGAACTGACTTTCAAAGGGTGTGCTAACAACTTTAGCATTCTGCATATTGAACCTCTGAAGTACCTTCTCAATGTATTCAGCTTGGCTCAATCTCAATGTCCCTTCAGTTTCATCCCTACTGATTCGCATCCCTAGAATCTGCTTCGCTACACCCAGATCCTTCATTGTAAATTCCTTTACTAGTTGCTTCTTCAAACTGTTTATCTCCTCCAAACATGGTCCTGCTACAAACATGTCATCAACATACAATAATAAAATAATGAAGCTGGACTCGAACCTTTTGAAATAACAGCAATGATCTGAATTGCATCTTCTGTAGCCATTGTTCTGCATGAAGTTATCAAACTTCTTATACCATGTCTCGGAGCCTGTTTCAAACCATATAAGCTCTTCTTGAGCTTGCACACCATCTCTTCCTTTCCTTCTTCAATGAAGCCAACAGGATGAAGCCAACAAGCTGCTTCATGTAGATTTTTTCATCCAAGTCATAATGAAAAAAGACAGTCTTCACATCTAACTGCTCAAGAAAGATGTTTTCTGCAGCTACCAAACTCAACACTACTCTGATGATTATGAGTTTCACAACAGGGAAAAATATCTCCGTGTAGTCCACTCCTTCTCGCTGTTGAAACCCCTTCACTACTAATCTGGCCTTGAATCTCTTACTTCCATCACTCTCTTGCTTGACCCGGTAAACCTATTTGTTATGTAAGACCTTCTTCTGTGCATGTAGCTGGGCTAACTCTCATCTCTCATTAGTGAGTAGAGAATCCATCTCCTCTTGCATCGCATGCTCCCACTGCTGAGATTCACTCACTTGCATTGCCTCTTCATAGCACTCCGGCTCACCGCTATCTATCAATAATAAATAGTCAATAGATGAAAGATATCTGGGATTTGGTTTGGGTACCCTAGATGACCTCCTAAGCTCTATGCCCTGGGTAGTTTCTTCTGCACATGGAGCCTCCTCCATTTTCTGATAAGAACAAACATCATCACCCATATCTGGAAGTTCCTCTATATCCATGTACTCAGATCCATCTGTATCTGAAATACTGCTCCCACTGCTTTGGCTATCCTTGGTATCTTTCCTATTCTTGTACATCACCTCCTCATTAAATATCACGTCCCTGCTTCTGATGATCTTCCTGTTCTTCTCATCCTAAAGACGATATCCGAACTCATCAATCCCGTATCCAATGAATGTGCACTTTTGTGACTTAGCTTCTAGCTTGTTCCTGACATGATCACTTATATGAACATAAGCCACACAACCAAATACCCGCAAGTGTGAGAGATTTATCTTCTTGCCACTCCAAACCTCCTCTGGAATCCTGTGAGAGATTTATCTTCTTGCCACTCCAAACCTCCTCTGGAATCCTAAAATCTAATGGAACTGATGGCTCGTGATTAATAAGGTAAGCTGTCGTATGCACCGCATACGTCCAAAATGTCTTAGGCAGACCTACATGTAATCGCATGCTCCTGGCACGCTCTATCAAGGTCCTATTCATGCTCTCTGCAATGCCGTTCTGCTGCGGCATCCCTAGAGTAGTCCTCTCTAAGTGAATACTATTCATAGCATAGAACCTCTTGAAGTCCTCCAACTCGTATTCCCCACCAATGTCTGATCTCATACACTTTACCTTCAGATCTGTCTCGTTCTCCACCATGGCCTTCCACTTCTTGAAAATTCCAAACACCTCTGACTTGTGCTTCATGAAGTAGATCCACACCTTTCTCGAGTGATCGTCGATGAAGATGATATAATATCTCGAACCGCCAACAGAAGACACACTGGCTGGACCCCATACATCTGTATGAATCAACTCTAGCTTCCGAGCCTTAGGTGGCCTTCCACCCTTCTAAAAACTAACCCTCTTCTGCTTCCTAAAGATGCAGTCTTCATAAATCCCGACTTCCACGGCGTCGATCCGGTTAGCTTTCCTTATGAATGCAAAATCTTCATCCCCTTTTCGCTCATGTGCCCTAGCCTATTATGCCACTGATATGTACTCTCTTTGTCAGCTGTAATTACGAGAGTGTCACTCGCATGTAAGGTGAGGTAGAGAGTTCCTAGCTTGTTGCCTCGAGCAACTATCATTGTACCGTTAGATATTCTCCACGAATCCCCTGTGAATATCGAAATATAGCCTTCTGCTCTAAGTTGTCCCACCGAAAAAAAGATTCCTCTTCAACTTCGGTACGTGTCTCACATTCTTTAAGGTCCACTTAGAGCCATTCATCTGAATCTGCACTTCACCCTTTCCAACAATATTACAAGGCTCGTTATTCCCTAAATACACTTTTCCAAAGTTCCCTGCTACATAATTATGAAATAGCTTCCTGTTAGAAGTAGCGTGGAAAGAGGCTCCTGACTCGATGACCCAAGAATCTGAGTCGCTATTCATAGCAAGGATCAAGGCATCCTGCATGATATGAGCCTCTTGCTCACCCGCATCCTTC
The DNA here is from genome assembly GCF_001876935.1 of Asparagus officinalis. Taxonomy (NCBI): domain Eukaryota; kingdom Viridiplantae; phylum Streptophyta; class Magnoliopsida; order Asparagales; family Asparagaceae; genus Asparagus; species Asparagus officinalis. The sequence continues at coordinate 59,094,623 of NC_033796.1, forward strand.
TTTGGACTTTTGCACACTTAAGACATATAGCCCTTCTAGCCGCAGTTCTAACACTTTCCTTTGATAGGCCTAACCTTCGAGTTCGACCTCTTCTTCACTGATTTCGACTGATTCCTATTCTGGTTTCCTTTCTTCTAGCTTTTGTCTCTCTGTTCGAAGTTTAGAGCTGAACGTGAACCTTCTGATTCGGACGATTTTCTTCTAACCTCCTCGGATAGAATCATGCTAACAACCTCACTCAGCTTTAACTTCTCCTTCCTCGCCGAATTGCTAATTGTCGTCACACAACCTGCCCAACTATCCAGCAACTGCGATATAATTAATAGGGCTTGCACTTTGTTGTTAAACGTGATGTCCATGGAGATAAGCTGATCAACAATCGTGTTGAACTCGTTGAGGTGCATCGTGAAGGACCGTCCTTCTGCCATCTTGAGGTTGAAAAGAGTTTTGACGAGATGCACATTGTTTGCTACCGACGGTTGATCGTATATTTTTGTGAATGCTTCCATAAGCCCCACCGTCGTCTTCTCCTTCAAAATATTGTGGGCTACTGATTTGACGAGTGATAACCGGATTTTCCCTAGAGCCTTCATATCCAGTATCTCCTAATCACCATCTGACTCCTCCTTCTGTCCCTTTTTTTTGCCCATCAACGGGTGATACAAGTCCTTCTGGTACAGATAGTCCTCCATCTACGACTTCTAGTAGGCGATATCTAAACCGTCAAACTTCTCGATCTTTGATTTGATTTTCTCTGCCATGGCTTTTACACAAATTGCTGAACGAACCTCTGATACCAGTTATTGGGGATTCGAAATAATCAACCGAACCCTTACCCTTCCGAACCTTGTGTTGAAAGTAGGAAAGTAGGAAAAATCATCATAAATAAAGATCTAACCTTGCAGAAATAGTAAAGGAGACGAACACAGAGATTTAACGAGGTTCGGCAATATGCCTACTTCCTCAGGAGCCACACCACATAATTTCTTTATTAATTGAAGAAGAAATACAAGCTCTCAAACTAGGGTTTAATCTTTCTGAGATTCTCTCTCCTTCTGCAGTCAAAAAGCTCTCTTTTTCGTGTTGTACAAATCCTAAAAATGTTTAAGGTATATATAGAGTCCTGATAGAAACAGAATCCAAAACAATTTAGGAAACTGTTTGACAGCGTCGCAGTCGACCGTGACGGTCGACCGCGTAGGTCTCGCGGTCGACCATGACGGTCGACCGTATCAAACGACAGAAACTCCACAGATTACAGAGAGTTGAGCGGTCGAGCGCGGCGATCGACCGCGATCAGATCCAGCTCTTCCTAAGCTCCTGTGCACGTTCGCGGTCGACCGCCAGATTCTCACGGTCAACCGTGGATCTATCAGATCATTTTCTTCGTCGTTTTGATTCCAGCTCTCGTCTCAACTTTGGGTCTACACTTTAGACTAACAGTCTATAGATAAAATTCATCTGCATTGAGCGTATATAACATCTGCATTAAGTGGTCATAAATATTATTTGTTTTCTAAGAGTATAACAAGAGCTATCTCTTGATGCATGTGTAAGGCTATTCTAATGGATGATCTATTCCATTCATCATGATCTAAGTATCTCAAAATGCCCGCAAACTAAAAATGATGATGTTTTTAATACTTCTAACACATGATCTAAATATCTCAAAATGCTCGCAAACTAAAAATGATGATGTTTTTAATACTTCTAACACATATTTTTCATTATCTCTTTAGTTGTATTTATCATAAGACTGCTAATTTTACAATGATAACCTAATGTATGGGTAACTATAATCCAATATGTCTAATTATCTATTTATTTATCATCTAAAATATACAGATCGATATGGAGGGAGTGGATCAAGAACATTGATTGCATACAATATAGTTTTGAAAATGGGTATAACCAAGCTAGTTATGTCCTAGGAACAAATAAGTCTTCCCTATATATGTTAGATGCAAATATGAAAATATCCAAGTAAATGGGAAGTAAGTGGTTATCAGAAGAGTAATGTTGGCTTATCTTCAATTACATCAAAATATTTAAGAGACAGTTTGTGAAGGCCATTATAATAGAACTTGGTTCTGCAGAAACCACTATATTTATCATGATCACTGATTTGTCTAGTATGTGCTTATGATTCACTCCAAATCTAATACTCACTGTAGGCCCATAATTTGTTCTCAATTCCTAATTTCATTTCTAACATGCATGTGGCTCAAAAAAGCTACACATCCATCATATATTTCTTCTGCAATGGGACATCTAAGTTTAATATGTCCACCATTGTTTCACAATAAAATTATTCATCCTGATACTTAATAATCTGAAAAATAGTTCCAAAAAATTTTCTAAAACACAGATGATTCAAAAACCATGTTATGTACACTTGTTTTCTCATAGGTTAATTGCGGTAGTGCACCCACATGTATACTTTGTTCTCGATTAATCCTCTGATTTCATTTTAGCAGTTGGACACCCGGGTAATTAAAAAAAATATCCGAGTACTCTTTGTAGTTCTATTTGTCAAAATTAAAAAACCTCTTTCTAAGAATTTTTTTTCAATAGCCATTGAGTCAAACCGAACCGAAAATACGCAAAGCTCATTATGGTCTTTACACTCAACAAGACTCTATGTCATTGCATATTATTAATTAGTTCGAACTCCTTTACTTATTCCTTGCCAATTCCTCAAGCCATTTGAAATTGACATTAAACAATCAAAAGATAAATCCCAAAATAACCTGTCATGGCAAGTGAAACAAGATTCTTGATTTTTCCAATTTCGGGTCATAAAACACCCCGATATTGAATCTTCCACCATGCACGCTAGCAGGATTTACAAATTTTTCCTTGTTCAGGTATCGTACACTTCTTGTGGAAACAACTACAGAAAAAGGATTAACTACAAACACATCTTTTGTACACAGATGTATTAATCTATGGCATCAATAACGCATCAAAAGAATATAAATACTAAAAATTACTACTAGACTGTGAGATCTAGGGACTGATTCTTAGAGATAGCCTTAATTTTTTGTGCATCACCAATATCATGGATCGGACCATTTTCTTGTACAATAGAGTACATATGAATCACTGTTAGCATTAAACTTTTAATCAGCACTTAGATCCTCGTGATGCTTAAATCTCCTGATATTTCACTGTATATGGCAATATATAGGACCCGATGTTCTCTGAAATACAATAAATTAAGAGGCAATCGAGCATCAGGGATCTAAATGCTAATTAATTGAAAAAAAAATTAGAGATAACAGGACATGTGTGATCCGCAATTACCCAAAAAAAAAGAGAGAAGAAAAAAAAAAAACAAACCTCTCACCGCTTGGTTCCTGCACCTCCTAGCCACGAGCAGCGCCGGCAGGCGGCGGCGTGAGCTCGATCAACACCGGCCCGTAAACCCAGTACGAGACATGAACCACCCCCGAAGCTCGCCCTCGACCTTGAAACTCCCCCTCACACTGTAGCACGACCTCCTGCTGGCTGCTGCCTCACGTCGCTTCACCATCTCCGCCGCCACCTCGGCGCTGGGCAAAAAAACATCGCTCGATAATCCATGTGCCAACCGTCACCGCCTCGAGCCTCACTGCCTCCTCCCCTGCTGGAACGGGCCCCAGCCCCGCGCGCGAAAACAGGCTGTCGCGGTAGTAGAGCTCGACGGTCAGGGACTCGTACGGTGATGTCGAGCTTTGGTGTTGGGGTGGTGAACGTTGGCCAAGGACAGTGAGGCTAGCGTTGTGAGGAGGGAGGGGGGAGTCGACGGTAGAGGCGTTGAGGGAGGCCGCGGCGGGATGTCGAAGGCAGGGGCCTTGGGCCTTGACTGAGGAGGAAGATTGAACGAAGGGTTGAGGGATGCCGGAGAGGATGAGGACGAGGGAGAAGATGGTGAAGAGGATGGCGAGGCACGAGATGACGGGTTGGTGCGGCGTGGGCCGGAGAGGGCCGCCTTCTGTGGGCCGTGGAGCGGCCGGGTTGGGAAGCGGACGGAGGGGGGAGGCTGGTGGTGCTTCATGGGTACTTTTGCGGGTGGAGGTGGTGGTGGTAGGGGGAGGGGGGAGTTTGGAGGGGGAAGGGAAGGGGCAGTACTGTTGCTGCTGGGGGTGCATCTTGAGGAGAAGTGTGGGGAGGGTGATCTGTGTGTGTGTGGGGTGGGGGTGGGGGTAAAAATGAGTGGGAGGAGAGGAGGAGATGGGAGAGTTAGTTGTTTTCTTTTACTTTTGCCACCTTTTTTAAAGCTTAATTTTGAACAAGAGGATCAAAGAGGTTGATGATTTGAAAGCGTTTTCATATAGGGTTAGGGGTTGTTTGGTTGATTTCCATAAAATTATGGAAATGAATTCCCTCACACGAAATCAAATCTAAATTTTTTTAGGATATTTAAGGAATCCAAAACTTGTGTTTGATATGGAATGATAAACTAAAGAATTGGAAAGAATATTTAAAACTCATGTTTGTTTCATTTTCAAAGAATAAGTAAAGGAGTGAGAGGAAATGCTGAGCTGGACACAATTGTCAGCTTTCTAGCACATTTCCAAGCCAAAAGGTAGGATTTGGGTTGTCCAAAAAAGTCACTGTTTTCTCTCTTTTTAAGAAACATTTTTTTAAAATTTTTTTTGAATCAAACCCAACTTTTGGAATCTTATATTGACCCAAAACCTACTTTTTATTCCCATAATGCTGGTTTCCTAAAATTTTTGGCCCAAACAAACAACCCTTAGTGGCACAAATGCTCCATGTGTTGTCATGTCATGTATCTGAGCATCAATATCAGAGATTTATGGCAAATAACACCCAATGTTATTACCTTTCTTAGCGTCCATTTAGTAGTCACTAGCCTCATTCGAAACAACACACCATTCAATAAAAAGGAGGTGTGGAGGACCGCGAGTCTATCTGTCAAATATTAAACTTAAGTGGTAATACATATGTTATGGTGTTTTCAATAGCCAAAGTGTAACCCTTTACCAACAACGGACATGTGTATTTCTGCATGTAATGCCCCAATCAAATTGGCGGCCGAAACCTATGAGGTTCTCACTTAGCTGACTCGTCAAGTCGACATTCCCTCATGTCGACTCGAAAGGCGGTACTAGTCGACCCTCTTGTCGAAGACGACTCACAACGAGCCACTTCGACCTGCTATTCGACGCCTCACCAAGACAAAAGGCGTCACTTCTCGATGAAGCTAGAGGATGACTTCAGCTTCGAGCCTCTCCCACTGACAATATGTCAGTATCGCATTTAATGCTTGGCAAGCGCCATCATGCTTCTAGCCCCGATAGTTTTTATGACTCATCAGATTACGTCAGCACCGTCATGCCTCTGATCACTTCTCATTTAATTCTGATATGATCTCTCTTCCAGTGGCCAGCCGACACCTGTAAAGCAGGAGCTGACTCAGCTACCAACCCATGTTTCTTCACTGTCATTCTGTGCTCAGCCACAATGATGGTTCTGCTCTTTCGGCACCACTATAAATAAGATGTATTATTCCTACATAAAGGAATCTGATCTTCTGATCTGATCTTCTTTTTTAATTCTGGTTTTTTTCTGCAAAATCAGTGTCTTCTACAAATTATACTACACACAAAAAATCTCACAGTTCTTTACTTTTCCTACTTAAGTTCACCAACTGACTTGACCATCGGAGAAACAATAGGGGAGCCAGTCTCCGTCCTCTCATGAGTTTCTATATGTGCAGACTCTCCAGCCACTTGACTCAGAACTAGATATTCGGGAAAGGAAGTGGCCCCTCATTAACTTCACCCACATCCAACCACAGATATAATTTGACTATGTGATCACTGAACATCAACAATATTCAAGTAACCTTACTTTAATGTTGTAGAGAAGAATGTGAAAGCAATTTACTGCTCACTAATGCCTGAAAAGTTTATGTTTTCTTTGTGATTACGTTGGGTGGTGTTTTATTAACGTGATGTGCATGCGCATCTAGATTGTTATGTATGATCTTCGTATCTTAATGATCTAGACTATAATGGACAAGCAATGTGCTAAGTCAACAACACATCATTTAGACTGTGGACGAACACATTAGACCTCTATTTACTCCTAATTTACCATAATTTTATTTCATATAATTTAATCATCTCTTATGTATGTGTGTGTATATAGGAAATATGATTCCGAGGGGCCGCCTTAGATTGAATCTAAGGATACATCTTCAAAATTAGATTATACGCAATAAATTTACTTAATCTACTCCGTTCATTTTGATCTATATGATTCGGATGACATGTAAACAAAAAATTAGGCATATTGGGTTGTATTTACTGATGCATCAAGTGATAGTAAAATTAACGGTTTTATGACAACACAACCAAAGAGATAATAAAAAATATGTGTTAGAAATATTTAAATACCATGATTTTTATTTTAAAGATATTTTAAGACATTTAGCTAGATCATAATGAACGGAGCGGATCGTCTATTAAAATAGTTCAATCCATACATTGATAGATGCATGCATCCCGCAGATTCATCTAATTAAGGCTTGGCTCCTGTAAAACTCATATTTTCATATTATATATATATATATATATAATATATATATATATATATATACTATATATATATATATTATATAATATATAATATTATATATATATATATATATATATATATATATATATTATAGTATATTATAATATATATATCATATATATATATATATGCAGAAATAGTGAGTATGCTTGGTACAAGCAAAAAAAGTTGTGCTTGGCTAGTGAGGTGTCACATCTCCCTTTCTCATTCAATGTTGGGGACCAATTCAATGGGTATGAGTGGTATGGGATGTTTGACACATTCACTACAAGCGCACAAATTGTGCGCTTGGTACCAAGGCATACACATATTTCTCTCTCTCCTCTCGGTTCTCTCTCGTCTCATTGCTATATCTATATATATTAATATATAATATATATTATATATATATATATATATATATATATTATATATATATTATATATATATATAATATATATATAAGATTAATGGGTATCCCTGGTCATAGGAGGGGATTTTCCTCATTGACTGGCCTCTAAAATCACATGATTGAGCGCGACATTATGGCATGATACCGCTCCGCTTGAACTTGATCTACATATCTCTAAAACCCCACAACATGGCATCTACAAGTTTGGGGTGAATTACCGATCGTCGTTTGGACCCTGCCATCGAGCCATGTGAAAAGTTCTATTATTCAAAACGTTAATTGCATAACAGCGTGGATGAAGGGTCAAACGACGACGGGTTTCACCCCCAAACCTTGGGTATGTGTTGGGTGTTTTAAAATTATGTTAGATCAAGTTTCAGACGCGTGCGGAACGGACTTAAACATCTGCAGATGCAGCCGGCTCAAGGGTAGTCGGTTGGCTCATGCACCGACCATTTTGAATGGCTGAGAGTTTTTCGCAAAAATCCGCTATACATCATGAGAGTCATTGATGCACTAAGCGTTCATTACTGTTGGTACTCATGAAATTGAGCATCCAACCACGTTCAGGATAAAGAATCTATAACCCTAGTGTAGGCTGTTAAAAAAATCACAATAGATAGTTGATGACCCACCATCAAACAGCGATGATGGAAGTTTAGCAATCTAGACGACTTCCAGAAGGCTACAATTTGAAGAACTTTCAAGTAGATAGGCTACAATCGTGACGACCGCTTGATCAGCGGGAGCAAGCTGGATGAAATCTCTAATTCAAAGCACATTCACAATACAACAATCGGGAGTTAGCAATCTGACGGGACTATCATATTGTTATAAACAAGGCAAAGATTTGCAATAGCAAAGGCCTTTGCACATGTTATAATGGAGACGAGGTTATAAGGCACAACAATGCTCTGCCTCAACGGCAGACAAGTGTGCAGTATCCTGTAAACAGGCGTCGAACTCTGTAACGCCAAGAGTTATGCGTAAAACGCAGACAAGTGTGGGGCGTTCGCTTAGGCAGGTGTCGAACGTCCTGTAACGCAGAGTTAGAATCACGAAACGCCAACGCCGATGGGACAGTAATTGTGCGTTTCTTCGCAGAACCGCTGCATGCGCGCAAACTCTGACGCAGAGTTGATATGTCCTCAACGCATCGACGAAGGAATAAGTGGGCGATCAGATGACCTGTGCGTTTCCAATTTCAAGAAATGAGCGAGACGCATCATGCGCCTGTGCGTTTCGAATACTCGCATAGAGATTTAACTACTGCGTCCTAAAGTCTGGACGCAGAGTAAGCCCCACTGTGGCCTGTGGCGTTTCGACTCCTAGCGAACGCCTAAACTGCTGGCGTCTCATCTTTAAGAGGCACGAGTTTAGGTCCAAACGCAAGAGAGAACGGCTGCGTTTTCAAAACTCCCAGCAAAGTGCCTAAACTCTGGGCGTCTCATCAATACGACGGGCAGAGTTAAGGCCCAGAAGCTGTTTCAGCGTTTTGATCTCGTTCAAAACACTAACAGTACTGTTTCAAAACCGTCTCCGCCACGATGTAGGGAGCTGTTTAAGGAGGGGGCCAAGTTTTACACCCCACTACAGGCCCATTTAAAGGAAGATATTTTAAGGGGGCGGTTATTACCCCTTAATCCGCTAATAAATACGCTCAAAACTCAACTGAGTTTTCGGGCTGGGATTTTGGCTTGGAGAGAAAGGCCTTTTGGCTTTTTGGCTCTCCGGGCTTGAATTTGTTGGAGTTTTGGGAGACGGGCAACAGGAAACTTCTTCCTTGGGCTTATTAACCGAATCTTTCGGTCAAATACAACTCTTTTTCAAGAGTAAAACTCGTGTCAGAGTTATCAACTCGATCAGAGTTCAAAAACTTGCTGTCATGCAAGTTCTTCCTAAAACTCGTCAGAGTTTATTCAACGTCGATCAGAGTTCAAACTTGCTCTGGCAAGTTCCTTCTAAACTCGTTCAAGAGTTATCAACTCGTCAAGAAGTTATCTCAAACTTGCCACGCAAGTTCTCCACACAAGAGCGTCAAATCGTGGAAGAGAGACATCGTCGGTGCAAGTGAATCAAGAGCGTTCGGAT
>NC_033796.1:59103720-59180630 GCF_001876935.1 Asparagus officinalis
TCTTCACAAATGATATACTACACACAAAATAAAATCTCACAACTCTTTAACTTCGTTTTCGGACTACTTAAGTTCCGATCACCAACCCATGAGAACGACGCTTGACCATCGGAGGAAGAGAAAACAAGATAGGGGAGCCAGTCGGCGCCAGGACCGCCTATCTGCCGTCCGTCTCATGGAGTTTCTATAGTGTGCCAGACTCTCCACGCCACTGATTCGACTCAAACTAGTATGTCCGGGGCCCGGGGAAAGGAGAAGGTGGTATGAGTAGGAAGTGGACTCGACGGGGGGCAAGGGGCCCATTAACTTCACCCACATGCCAACACAGATATAACTTGATCTATGTGGATCACTGAACTATCAACAATATTACAGTAACCCTTACTTTAATGTTGTTGAGAAGAATGGTGAAGCAATTTACTGGCTCACTTAATGGCCTGAAAAGTTTATGTTTTCTGTGATCAATTGGCTGTGATTACGTTGTGTGTGGTGTTTTTATTAAGCGTGATGGTGCATTAGGCGCATTCTAGATTGTTATGTATGATCTTCGTCATCTATATGATCTAGACCTATGAATGGAACAAAGCAGTCGATTGTCTAAAGTGACAAGCACTCATTTTAGACTGTGGACGAACACATTAGCCTGCTATTTACTCCTGAGATTTTACGCATCCAATTTTTATTTCATATAATTTAATCATCTCTTATGTATGTGTGGTATATAGGAAAATATTGATTCCGAGGGGGAGCCGGCGTCTTAGATTGATCTAGGCGATACGATCTCAAAATTAGATTATAACGCGAATATAATTTGACTTATCTACTCGTTCATTGTTGATCTTTATGATTCGGGAAGTGCACTTGTAATACAAAAAATTTAAGGCAGGATATTGGGTTGTATTTACTGATGCATCTAGAGCTGATAGTAACAATATTTAACTCGGTCTTTCTATTATGGACAAAAACACAACCAAAAGAGATAATTCAAAAGATATGCTGTTTGAAATATTTAAAATACCCATGATTTATTTAAAGATATTTTAAGACATTCTACGCATAGATCATATGACGGACGATTCGTACTATTAGAAATGATTCAATCATACATTGATAGATGCAGCATCCCGCAGATTCAATCTAATTAAGGTTGGCTCCTGTAAAATCATATTTTCATATATATTATATATATATCTAATATATATATATATATATATATATATATTACTAGTATATATATAAATATATATATATATATTATATATATATATATATATATATATATATATATTATAGTATATTGAATAATACTATATATCATATATATATATATATGCAGAAATGAGTGAGTATGACTTGGTACCAAGCAAAAAAGTTGTGCTTGGCTAGTCGAGGTGTCACATCTCCCTTTCCTCATTCAGAATGTTGGGGACCACATTCAAATGGGTAATGAGGTGATGGGATGTTGACACATCTCACTACAAGCCACAAATTTGTGGTCTATGGTACAAGGCATACACATATTTCTCTCTCTCTCTCCTTCTCGGTCTCTCTCTAATTCTATTGCATATTATATATATAGTATATATATATATATTAATATATTATATATATATATATTATATATATATATATATATATAATATATATATATATAAGATTAATGGGTATCCCTGGTCATAGGAGGGGATTTCCTCATTGACTGGCCTCTAAAATCAGCATGATTGAGCGACATTATGGCATGCATCCGCTCCGTTGAACTTGATCTACATATCTCTAAAACCCCACAACGATCGTATACACAAGTTTGGGGTGAATTACCGATCGTCGTTTGAGACCCTGCCATCGAGCCATGTGAAAGTTCTATTTCATATCAAAACGTTTAATTGCATATACAGAGTGGATGAAGGTCAAACGACGACGGGTTCACCCCCAAACCTGTGGTACTGTGTTGGGTGTTTTAAAATATGTAGCATCAATTCAACGGAGCGGATCATCCACAATGTCGCTCAATCAGGTGTAGAATTATATAGACGGCGTCAAGGAGGAAATCCCCGTCCGTTGATTGACAAGGATACCCATTAATATATTACTATATACTATATATATATATATATAATTATATACTATATATATATATATATATATATATATATATATGATATATTATATAAAGCTTATGGTTTCTCTGCTCCCAAACATTGAAGAAAATCAAAGTCTGAGCTAAAGTGAGGGCATTAAAGTGGAAAGAAGCTTTTAAATGAGAGGGAATGGGCCTGAGATGTTTGTTTTAAGACTCACAAAAGTAAGGGTAGGAAGTGTTTTTTTTTGAAATAAAGATGGGGGCTAGTTGGTTTTGAGGGAATTAGTGCTAAGATATATATGAATAAAGTATTATGGCGTTGAAAAAGCATAAGCAAACAGGGTGTCAAGATCTAAGGGATGTGAATTGAGAAATGGGGTTCATCAGTGGAATCTTTTTTGCTTGATGCAGGGCAGTGGATGACTGAGCTGTCCATTAATTAACACCTTAATCGAAGATTTATTACCCCAGTGTGAACCTTTTCGGTAATTAAACTGAAGAATTGTAAATTTGTGGCCTAACCAAGAGACGAGTAAGTAACCCAAGTCTTATTGACTAAGGCACGGAACGTGGTGGACCAGACCCATGAAAAGGCCAGTCAAGCCCTGTGCACTTCTCTAGAATTCAAATCTTTTTGCTCCTTTAGATTTTTGAGGCTCAACAAATGGAGCCCACCGGCATTGGTTTTCAAAGTTTAGATGTCTAGTTAAATTGCAACGAGGCCCATAAATCTCCAGAAACCCAGCGGTGGCGCATAGCAGAGATAACTCAAATGCTAACAGAGAGAAAATCCACGGAAACCCTCAGTGTTGGTACAGTAGACAAGCATGGCAAATATTAAGGGCTGCCCACAGTGATATAGGCGGCGAATATTAAAGAAAAGAGTTCTAGATTCAAGCTTGGTCAGCCAAGTTACTGTCCAAAGCGGGGAAGGAGATGCTTACAAAAACTAGGAAAATGATACATTATGCACACCACCAACCACACCTTGGGGTACACTCTCCTCTCTCAGCTATAGTGCACGGGGCCCACATGAATTTTTTTTAAAAAATTTATGTGGGTCATGTGTACTGTAGCTGAGAGAGGGGTGTGTCCCAAGGTGTGGTTGGTGGTGTGTCTGTAGTGCTACCCCAAAAACTATACTTCAAGATGAGTTGTTCCGAGCTTCTTGACTATTTTTCGCTCAAAGGTTGACATCATGATCTGTAATTTTTGGTCAGGCGGTGGCGGTGACGGAGAAAAGAAAATGTATTGAGTCTCCTGGGTAAAATTGTGCCACAAGAAAGCCAAAGAAGGGTTATGTTTTTGAACCACTAAGGGGGGTGTTTGTTTCACCAAAAATTTTAGCATTTGGTATGGATTACAAGTTTTGAGATCAAAAAGTGAGTTTTTTTGTATTTTGGGATTTCATATATGGTGTTTGCTTTAAGAAAATTTTTAGAATATTGAATCTCAAAAGTACAAAAAATGCCCAATTTTTAGAATTTGCTAAATCCTTTCAACTAGAGAGGATTTTGACAAATCCCATAAATAGGTGTGCTTACCTCTTAATTGCAGAGGATTTGGCAAATCTTAATTTTGTCTTTTTGTGGGAGGTAACCTCACCAAGATAGCATATTAATGATTATTACAAAATTTTGGCATTTGGTGATGTTACAATTTGAGCTTGAAACAAACAAAATATTACAAATTGTAGTATTCCAAATTCCAAAATATTAATAAAATAAACAACATTTTAGAAATCCCAACTCATAACAAAACACGTATAGATTTTAAATCCCATGGTGAAATCCATATGCTAAAATTATAGGAGTCGAAACAAACAGCCCCTAAGACGTTTAATTTGGCCCTACTCACAAAATAATTCTGGACTGCTGGAGAATCCCCTTTATGAGTTATCCAAAGTATTGTGCTCAAATATTTTATCGATGAGGATATTTTTCATGCTAGTTTGGGGTCAATGCCATGGACCGTATGGGGAAGCAAAATAAAAATAAAAATAAAAATAAAAATAAAATAATTGGCAAATGAAGTAACGACACAAGCTTAAACTGTATAAAAGATCACATTTAACGTTATATTTTTGTGGACAACTATCGTTATCGTTGCATACATAGCAACGGTTCTTCCCTTTCATGGTTGAAAATTAAGTTGTAACACGGAACTGGTAAAAACCTTGAAGTGACGCTAACCAAATTAGCTAAAATGGAAACTGTACCTATCAAATTAAACTAAACTTGATAATTGGGTGTTGGAAGCAAGAGAAAATTACCAATTCTAAACTATGCATGACGTGATTAGAAAGCGACGGAAGAAAGAGGAACCACGTTAGGAGGAAGAAAGAGGAGGCTAATTTAGAAATATCAAAAATTCAAAATGCGTGTGAGTTGCACATGTTTTTTTTAACTAGATCTTAACATTGTTTTTAATGGTATGGATTTTTTGTGATTGATACAATGTTTGGGGGTTTCGTAGCAAATGGGCAAATTTAAAGGGGGTTTCATGATAATTACCCTTTTTTTTCTTTGTGCACTTTTCGGCTCCCCACCTTCTTTTAATTGCTCATGACTGTTTCACTTTGAAATAGAGCTAATGATAGTAAAGTCTACTGTTTATTAGCCGATGGGCTATCTGAGAAGTAAGCCCATGTAACTGCGCAAAAAATATAATTTCCAAAAAATTGGGCTCAGGCCCATGAAATCAATTACCAACCGGCTCTAGCCCAAGTTAAAGTCACGGCCCCATATATAGTCGCATTTGTATACCTCCAAAGAGGGACAAAAAGATGGGCTAGAAGCAGCAATTTCACTCTGCTGTGTCGAGATAAAAGTCAGCGTACAATAGCCCGAAGGAACTTTGAGACGACAGAGAGAGTAATTTGTTTTTGGTCCGCAATTACAGCATCAAGCATTTGAACTTAGGGCTGTCCAAAATGCCCATCGGCTCGGGCCCAACCCAGAGCCCGGCCCGGCCCAGGCTTGGCCTGGAAAACCGGGCCAGACCCTGGTCCGGTCGTCGGCGCCCGGCCCGGAATAGTATTTTTTTTATTTTCTTATATGTACAATATATAATATATGTATATGTGTATATTTTAATATATGTATATAACTAGTATTTAGACCCGTGCAAAGCACGGTTTCTAAAATATTTTCTGCAAATATTAAACATGTTACCAAAATAAATCATTCTACTTTAGATATGAAGTATAATGGTGGAAGTGAACCGAATAATTAACAAACAGTTCGGTTATTATTCGTCCATATATTCGTAGAAGTTTATTTCGATAGTTAAATATATAGTCGCATTTGTATACCTCCAAAGAGGGACAAAAAGATGGGCTAGAAGCAGCAATTTCACTCTGCTGTGTCGAGATAAAAGTCAGCGTACAATAGCCCGAAGGAACTTTGAGACGACAGAGAGAGTAATTTGTTTTTGGTCCGCAATTACAGCATCAAGCATTTGAACTTAGGGCTGTCCAAAATGCCCATCGGCTCGGGCCCAACCCAGAGCCCGGCCCGGCCCAGGCTTGGCCTGGAAAACCGGGCCAGACCCTGGTCCGGTCGTCGGCGCCCGGCCCGGAATAGTATTTTTTTTATTTTCTTATATGTACAATATATAATATATGTATATGTGTATATTTTAATATATGTATATAACTAGTATTTAGACCCGTGCAAAGCACGGTTTCTAAAATATTTTCTGCAAATATTAAACATGTTACCAAAATAAATCATTCTACTTTAGATATGAAGTATAATGGTGGAAGTGAACCGAATAATTAACAAACAGTTCGGTTATTATTCGTCCATATATTCGTAGAAGTTTATTTCGATAGTTAATTTAGCACTAAACAAATAAATTTTAGTGTTCTATGTGCAATTAATTCTTTAAACAATCTCCCAGAAGTCTGTGAAAGACTTTCAATATCAAAACTCTACACATCTATAAATCAAGTAGAGCTAGAAGAACAAACACATGATACCATATAATTCTTCTCATGCATTAACTTTCAGAATATGGTGCATGCCTAAAAACAGATTCTTTTCCCCCAATGTATCTGTTGTAGTATCTTCAAAAATAGCGGAGATAGGTTGCTCAGTCCATACCCACAAATGTAAGGTGTTTGTATCTCGTGCTTGAGATTTATGAACGTGAATCTTGAGAGAGAAAAATAATTGTCAAAGCTCAAGAATGTA
The DNA here is from genome assembly GCF_001876935.1 of Asparagus officinalis. Classification (NCBI taxonomy): domain Eukaryota; kingdom Viridiplantae; phylum Streptophyta; class Magnoliopsida; order Asparagales; family Asparagaceae; genus Asparagus; species Asparagus officinalis. Next base: position 59,109,997 of record NC_033796.1, read on the forward strand.
AATGACATCTTTAGGCTCACTGGTACATGAAGGCCAGCATAGCTCAATTGGATATCAAGACCATATGTTTCCTTTCAACTTAGAAAGATCATCGTTCACTTTAATACCATGTCGAATATGCATTTTTGAATGTGCTTAGACCTCTTATTTGAAAGAGAAACAAAGAATCTAGGGAAAACTGTAACTCCCCCTTCATTGTCTCCACCAATTCCAATACTAAATCCGTTCATGTGTCCATTCTCTTTCTCTTCACAACCAACCACTGATCCTCTCGTCATATAGAACCGGTCTTCTTTCTCCGGTGATGGTGAAATCGACTGTGACTTCCTCTTCTCACTGCCAACCGATTCGGATTTCCTATAAAGAAATAGCAGTCAGAGTGTTAGTAGAATCAAAATATTCATGAATTGCATCAAAACTCTAGTTTCACTTTGTTATTTCAGCGCATAAAAGATCCTGTTCTGCACTGTATTATTGGGGTAAAACTCGCAGTAGAATCAAAATTTCGGAATTCTTAGATTTCAACAAAGGTCCTGTCTTTCTTTGTTCTTTCAATTAACAGGAGCTCTACAGAGAATCTTATGCTTTATTTATATAATATATGTATATGTACAATATATAATATATGTATATGTGTATATTTTAATATATGTATATAATATAATATTTTATATATATATATATATATATATATATATATATATATATATATATATATATATTATTATATATATATATAATATTATATATATATATATATGTTTATGTATAATACAACTTGTTTATGTAATTACTATAAGTATTTACAATTTGTCTATGTATAATATATGTATATGTGTGTGTGTATATATATATATACATATACATATATTGAATGACATGAATAATTTGGGCTACTTAGTCTAGTTGTAAAATTTAGGAGTTTGGAGAGTAGGTTAGTGGTTCAAATCCTAGCCACAACATATATATTTAGAGGTCTTTGATTTGATCTTGGGTCTTGAGCTCTTTAAATTCTACAATTATTTTTAATTTTGTTTGTTTGTACAAATTCTACAATTATTTTATATTATTTTAATTTCTATAATTTTTTATATTTATAAATTACATAATTACAATTAATTAATAATATAAATTTTTTATCAAAATTGTGTTTATTTTTTTCATTGTATTCTTCAAAATTTTAAAAATTAAAAAATTTTAATTAATAAAGAAATCCGGCCGGTCCAGAGCCCGGCCCGCTTGGACCCTGGCCCGGGCCCGGGTCCGAGCTCCGGTTTTTCGGGCCGGGCCGGGCCGGGCCGGATGGACAGCCCTATTTGAACTCGAGTAGGATTCTTGAGTGAGAGTACAGGGAGTAACACGAAACAGAATCATGATTTAGCAACGGGGTTTAAAGCATTATGGTGGATCGACAATTAAATATTAGTTTTTTTAATAATTATAATATCAAAATATTTCTAATTATTCTTTATGAGCTAGTAAAATTGAAGAAATAAAAAACATTTAAAGCAAATCGGCAACTATGGGAGTGTTTTGGCAACGATATTGTTTTCTTTGTTTTCTGGGTGTTTTGCCAAAATAAAAAGACAATGTGTTCGGAAACTACTGTGTTTTGATGGAAAAACAAAACACTCATGAACAAAAGGCAAAAATAAAATACTTTTATCTCAAAACGCTAAGAAATGCTTTGAGTTTTTTGTTTAGGGGCTGTTTGGTTCGTTTCCTATATATTGGGAATGCAATTCCATGTATAGAAGCCTAAGTTTTATGTTTACCAAATTTTTTCAAGAAATAGATTGTTTTGGTTTAGTTCGCATATAAAATATGGCGGGAAACCAATGCATGAACTTTTCTTGTGTTTGCTTTGTAAAAAAAAGAAAAACTTTTGTTGATTTGACATTTCCCACTTTTCTTGTGTTTGCTTGGTTTTGAAGTGTGTAGGAAAAAATGTATATGGTCACCATGGTAAGATTACCCCCACTAAAGACAATTTTATTTGTGATCATTATGGGAGGTAATCTTAACAAAATAAACCTGTTTGATATGAAAAAATCACATGAAACCTGTTTTCCAAGAAAAAACAAACGAGACATGTAATGACCTGATTATTTATAATTTTATGAAATATGTACCTGAATTAGCAAAAAATTCTTATGAAACCTATAAAAACCATATAAACAACCTAATTAGTCTTAAATTTTAACAATATAAACGTACCTGAATTATGGCCGAGGGCTCTGAACTTGGTCAATATCATCATTCTTAGTCATCCAGTGCAATATCAATAGATATTACAGGTTGCTAATCTCAGAAATTTTGACAATCATTATAGCCTAAAAGTAAAAAGGTCTAAAAATCTGAACACAAACATGTACACAAAACCTGAACACCAACAAAACTTGAACACAAACAACACCTGAACACAAAATACCACGCATACACAAACCTGAACACAAACCTAAACCTGAAAACAAAACAACACCTGAACACAAACAACACCTAATCACAAACCTAAACACAAAACTGAACACTAACGAAGCCTGCACACGAAACTGAACACCAACAACGCCTTAACACAAAATTGAACACAAACAGCACATGATCACAAGCCTGAACACAAATAGTATCAAATGCTATTGACTATTGTAGCAAATACCCACATAGTAGCATATTATTCACAACCAGGCCTCCGTAAACAGTTGAAGGAAAATGAATCAGGAAACAGCAACATGAATACATGTAACCCAAAAACAATCTCACCAAAGCCTGATCAATCCCGAGCACATGTAACCGTTAGCATAAACAGTTTCACCAAAACAGTCTCACCAAATATGTATATAACATGAGGGAAAGTAATGTTGCGTCAAGGAAATGTTTGTGTTCAGGTAAATGTATAAAGTAAATGTATAATTCAAGCGCGAGTATATGCAAATTAAGGCTTAGGGCTCAGAACTTGGTCAATATCATCATTGTTAGTCATCCAGTGCAATATCAATAGATATTGCAAGTTGCTAATCTCAAAAGTTTTGACAAGTCATCATAGCCTAAAAGTAAAAAAGTCGCCAATGTAAACTCGTGGCATGAAAACCGAATACCTTAATAACCCAGAGCAATAGCCATCTAGTACAATATGTGCACATTGTAGGTTGCTTACATCTTAGGAAATTTTATCAATTGTCATGTTCGTATGGTGACTTATAAATATTCTGCAGTCACAAGTTTAATTTAAAAGTTAGTATTCCATAATATTCACATCATGAAAGGTAAATATTACAATATGGAAGCAAATAAACACTTACTACATATTACAATAATATGTTTCCATCATAATGTTCCACAAACACAGAAACAACATCATCTCCTAATAGTAGTTCTCTAAGTTAAACAATATTAGTCTTTCACCAAAAGTAAGTGAATTTCACAAGTATGTTAGAAGTGAGAATAACAAAATACCACACACACCCATATTCTATTGATCTTCAACCCTCTTTGTTGAGAAATATTTAACATCATCTCTTTTTGACCAACCGCGGATATGCTCATAAATAGTCTTGATTCATGCTCATACCAAATATAGTAAATAATGAAATTGTGCATAGAATAATTAGCTCATAAATAGTCTTGATTCATGCTCATACCAAATATAGTAAATAATGAAATTGTGCATAGAATAATTAGCTCACACTACAACAAACAAAAACACTTCCCCAAATATAGTAAATAATGAAATTGTGCATAGAATAATTAGCTCACACTACAACAAACAAAAACACTTCCTGCACTCTTACAAACTAAAACATGTAAGAGTGTTGATTCTTGATTATTGATCGAACATAATAATGAACTTTTAGACAATAAATAAGGTTAAAATGCAACAACACGTACTAAAGCATCACCAGATACAAGATGGGTGTTAAACTGAGTGTTGATTCTTGATTCTTGATTATTGACAGGAAATTAACTAGCCTCCTACCATTCTTGATTATCTAAAATTGAAAATTTATGACTCGATGAACGATATTTATTCCATAATTTAGCATTTTTAGCATGTACGACACACAAGAATGAGGAATTTTAGATCACAACATCCAGGCAGCGAAGCAATTTCAAAAGATAGTGACGAAGAAGACAGTGACGAAGCAATTTCAGATCTCAAGTTTTGAAGTTTACCTCAATTTCAACAACGAAGAAGCCGACGAATAAGGTGAAAGATGAAAACGACGAACAAGAAGACAGTTACGAAGAAGGTCGTGGGAGATTTCTGGCTGGAGGAGAGAGGCAAGGAGGTAATCCTAGCGTCCCCAAAAAAATCAATGGGAGAAGCCAGAGAGCACTTGTCAGACACAGTTAGGGTTTTTCTCAATTTCTCTCGGTTAGGGAAGGAAATCAGAGAGGAAAAAAAATCTGAGGTGGAGAAGTTTTCACCCCTGTTTCTCCCTTTCAACCTTAACGAACCAAGCCTACGAAAAGAAAGCGGCAGAAGAAAAAAATCTGATGTGACCTTAATGTCAGGCCCAAAAATGGGTTTCTTTGGGCCTTTTAAGCAAACCAAATAGACCCTTAGTAATGTAGTATTTAATATACTATATTGGATGGCACGTGCATTGCACGTGGTTAAATATTATTATCTTTTTTTGTTTTATTTTCTTATTTAACTCGGTTGTGAAATATTTCTTTTAATTTCACATGAAAAAGTAAAAGAATTTATTGTCTATATACTATATAGTTAATCAAAATTACACGGTGAGTTCATATTAAGTATAATTTATAATAAATAGTACATGAATGTCAAGATCCTTTTATGGAAAAATAATAATTTGTATGCAAATAATTTCATTCTCATTGCAATCCTATGTTTTCATCTTATAATTTGCATGAACTCATAGTATTTTATACCCTTTATAATTTTAATAATTAATTTATACTTTAATATTATATCCCATGAGGCTAATAGACTCCTAAGAAAAGATCATATACCAATAACTATGAATCTTAACTATGAGAATTTTTCCAAGGTAATATTATTATATTCTATATGTTTATGTTCTAGATTATCAAAACAATCTATGAAAATGGCTAATTAATTATATTTTATGCTAGTATGTATGTTTTTCTTGGTAGAGTAACTTGTTATTTTTTGAGACATAAATTTGTTTTATACCTAACTTTGACTATTTCACATAATTGGAGATTTGCTCATGTCTTTAAATTATGTTATTTTTTTAATGAATATGAGACTCCTATTTATTTGAAGATATTTCTCCATATCTGTTTGCATCGAAAGTTTTCTTCTTCATTGTGGAACTCATTACAACTTCAGTCGTTTATAATAAGTTCAAAAAGTAAAAATTAGTCATTTTATAAGACTTTCTTACACAATAAAAATAAAAAGGTTACAATTCTCTTCAAACACACGCATAGGATATTTATCACCCGCTACTTGCGTGTGTTTTTTACTTGTGCTAGGGTTTATCCGTGGACCACCGCGGATCAGATCTGATTGATCGGAATAAAAGATCAAAGCTCTTGCTTCACAAATAAAACAATTACAGAAGTAAATAATCTTAACAAAGTGAGATTACTACTATTCTCAATATCAAAATAAAGTTTGATCTTAAGGAATGGTGGAACGAGCTTCAGATCTCTAGAAATCCACTCTTTATGCACAAGAATTCGCCAAGATATCGCTAGCCTCTCTCAAATTCGTCAGAACCTCACCCTAGCTCCTCTGAAATTCATGACTTCCTTCAGATCTCCCTTTATGAGGGTGCTAGGGGTGTATTTATAGATTTTAAATGCTGTGTTTGTGGATAGGATCGAAGAATAACCGTTATTATCCGTTTAGGTAGGTTTTCGGTTGTGTAACAGCTTCCACATATTTAAGGATAACCCCATATATTTATGGATGACCCCAAGGAGTTCTAGAAGCCAATCTTATCAGAAAACACGTCGGGATCTGACCTGGGCGTGAGTCACTTCGAAGTGACTCAGAATTTCCGAGACAATTTGTACTATCTTCAGTATTTTAGCTTTAATTCTCTCGTTTGACCTTGGAATGAAGTGATTCAAGATGCGTTGGAAAGTTGACAAAGAGCGCTACAACTTTTATCTTTTGAGATTTTTCGGATTCAAATCTTATCATGGTAAAAATTTCACTTATTCGTGCGGGTCACTCTAGAGTCCTCTTGATTGTATTTGCTTCGTCGTTTCACACGTTTCGACGTTTCATGTTCATTCCTTCGCTTTTTTTATAGCATCGGATGATCCTCTTTGACTTGGATAATCTTCTCTAACTCAAATAATAGCGTTCATCACATTCTCTCCGTTTTGAACTACGTGCGGGAACCTAAAGGTAATTTTTGATGCCTACAATATCATTCGATTACTCTTGTAATTCAATACTTTTTCAGCTCAACTGCCTTGGTTACTCGTTCTATCATGACTCATCTCTATTTCTTAATACCTAGTGACTAGTGTTACTCTTATGGGATGTAGTTATTCTAATTAAAGTCTGTCAAAATAAGTGCAAGTGGTGAAGGCCCTAAATCTTTTGAAATTATATATATTGAATATCTCATAATAAAATATCAAAAAACTTAAACAACACATATTTGAGTAGTTTTACTCACATAATTATTTTTAATTAATATACCTATTGAACATCTCAAGGGCTCGCAATTGGTGGAGACCCTAAATATTTTAAAATGATATATATTGAACATCTCATGATCAAAACATCAGAAGAACTTAAATGTGGCTAAAACTAATTTATACCTCTTTTCGCATGTGTCTATTAAATATAATATTAGAAATGTTAAATATTTAAAATGAAATACATTAAATTAGATTTTAGTTTTAAATTAAGAGCCCTTATTTGAATAATTTTATATACTTCCTTTTACTTATCATACATATTGAACATTTTGAAAGGATAAATATCCAACTTTTCACTTTTCAAACTACCTTTTTCAGTCATTAAAAAATTAGAAAAACCCTTTTCCACCGAGTCGGTTGTTTCTAGTAAAATATTACAATTTTCCTATTTGATATAATAAATTATTAAGCAAACGATATATCTCATGTTTAGTGCAAATAACTATGCGAATAAAGTAAAATGTTTTAAATGCTAAATATCAACAAAAAACCCAGTTAACTTTGGATGATAATGAGATAATCCCGCATAACTTTAAAAATATCATAAAATCTACTAAATTTTAGGGGTTATCAGAAAATCCCTTTAACTTAGATTTTATTAGGAAGCTCTAAAAGCGATAATTTTAGGGGAATTTTCTGATAAAATCTCAAAGTTGAGGGGCTTTTCTTATAAGATCTAAAAGTTAAAAAAGATTTCCTCTAATCACTATTTTACGGGATTTTATAATGTTATATCTAAATAATAGATTAATTTTAGAAAACCCCCTCAATTATTTTAATATGAGGAAACCACCTCATGTTTAATCATATTGTAGATAAACCCACTCAACTATAAAAATTTAAGATAATCCCTTGAACTTTTCTCACTTAACCCCCTCAAATATAGAGATTCTCTACGAAAAACCCCTTAACTATTTTTATTTGTGAAACCCCCTCAGATTTGAGCTCAATGTTGATAACCCCCCTCAAGTTTAGAATTTAAGAAATCACCATGAACTTTTCTCACTCCACGCCTTGAAAAGCTAACATTGTTACCCTAATAACCGTATAAGCTTACATTTCTTTCACTTAACCTAAAATATTTTTTGGCAAAAAACACCAAATATAGGATGTTTACAATTTTAAGATTTTTTTTCAGAGGTTTTCTTGATTATTGGAATTTTCAAGAGTTTGATTATAATTTGGGAAAAATGCTTCCAGCCCCCAAAATCCAAGAAAACATGCTCCCCCCAAGACTTTATCAACGAGTGATTTACTCCTAAAAATAAAGATTTTATTCTCTGAGCCCCCAAAATATAAAACCTAAGAGATTAAAATATGTGAAGACCATAATACCTTTTTTTTCTCTCTCTCTCTCTTTTATCATGATGTACTGAGATGATAGTTAAAATAATTGATGATGATTATTTTATTATTTTCATTGTTGATGAGAGAAACTAAATATTTGTATTGGGAGATTGTTAAAGTTACGGGTTAATTGTTAAGGTTACGAGTTAATTATTAAGGTTACGGGTCAATTGTTAAGGTTATGGATCCCTTATTTCTCTCTCTTTCTCTCTCTCTATCATGATGTTACTGTGATTATGACGAAATGATTGAAGGCGATTGTTATTTTATTATTTTTGTTTTTTATTATTTTCGTTGTTGATGAGGAAACTAATTGTTTTTGTTTGATTTTATTATTTTTGTTTTTTATTATTTTCGTTGTTGATGAGGAAACTAATTGTTTTTGTTTGTATTGGGAGATTGTTAAGATTGTTTTTTATTATTTTCGTTGTTGATGAGGAAACTAATTGTTTTTGTTTGTATTGGGAGATTGTTAAGATTACAGGTCTAATTATTAAGATTACGGATTTAATTATTAAGGTTACAAGTTTAATTGTTAAGGTTACGAATTGTTGTTAAGGTTATGAGTCGGTTGTGAAAGTTGTGGGTTTAATTGTTAAGGTTACGTGTTTAATTGTTAAGGTTATGGGTTTAATTGTTAAGCTTACAGGTTTGTTGTTAAGGTTACGGATCGGTTGTTAAGCTTACAGGTCGGTTGTTAAGGTTACTGGTTGGTTGTAAAGTTTACGGGTTGGTTGTTAAGGTTACGGGTTTGTTATTAAGGTTACGGGTTTGTTGTGTAGGTTAACTTTACAACAAAAATATAACATTCACAACCAACGCATATCCTTAACAACAAACCTGTAACCTTAACAATAAACCCATAACCTTAACAACCAACCCGTAACCTTCACAATTAACCATTATCCTTAACAACGAATATTCTAAAAATATTGTGGCTGGAGGGGGTTGAACCCCTCTTAACAACGAATATTCTAAAAATATTGTGGCTGTAGGGGTTTGAACCCCTAACCTCTTGTCCAAACTCTCAAACTTTATCACTAGGCCAAGTGACCCAATGTATTCATTACACTCAAAAAATATATACATATTTATCCTAATGTGTAACATTCACAACCAACCCGTAACCTTAATAACCGACCCGTAACCTTAACAACAAACCCGTAACCTTAATAATTAAACCCGTAACCTTAACAATTAAACCTGTAACCTTCACAACCAACCCGTAACCTTAACAACTGACCCATAACCTTAACAACCGACCCGTAACCTTAGCAATCGACCCGTAACCTTAATAAAAAATTCGTAATCTTAACAATTAAACTCGTAACCTTTACAACCAACCCGTAACCATAACAATTAAACCCATAACCTTAACAATCTCCCAATACAAATAAAAACAATTAGTTTCCTCATCAACAACAAAAATAATAATAAACAAAAATAATAAAATAACAACCCCTTCAATTATTACAACATCATCACAGTAACATCATGATAAAGAGAGAGAGAGAGAGAGAGAGAGAGAGAGAATGGATCCATAACCTTAACAATTGACCCGTAACATTAATAATTAACTCGTAACCTTAACAATTAACCCGTAACTTTAACAATCTCCCAATACAAATAATTAGTTCCCCTCATAAACAATGAAAATAATAAAAAATAAAAATAATAAAAAATAAAAATAATAAAATAATCCTCATTAATCATTTCAACTATCATCTCAGTATATCATGATAAAAAGAAAGAGAGAGAGAAGGGTATTATGGTCTTTACATATTTTAATCTCTTGGGTTTTGTGTTTTGGGGCCTCAGAGAACAAAATCTTTATTTTTGGGGTAAAGCACTCGTTGACAAAGTCTTGGGGGAGCATGTTTTCTTGGGTTTTGGGGGCTGGAAGCATTTTTCCCTTATAATTTTTAGATTTTAAGAGATTTCCTTCTAATTATAGATTTTCTGGGAGTTGTTTGTATTTTTTATATTTTTAGGTTTTTTTATTAATTTTCTCGATGGTTCTTCATAATTTTCTAGTTTAAAGGGTTTGTTTATGATTTTTTAGATTGTTATGGGGTTGTTTACAATTTAACATTTTTTAGGACGCTATTTGTCATATTTATTTTTTATTGAATTTTTTGTTATTTTCATATTGTCATGTGTTTTTTTGAAAATTTGAATTTTTAAGGGTTTGTTTTTTAATTTTCAAAAAATAAAGGAGGTTGTTTGTACTTTTTAGATTTTGCATAGGTTGTTTATAACTTATGATTTTTTTATAATCATTTATAATTTTAGAATGATAAGAGTCTTTTTCACATTTTTAGATTTTCTAAGGGTTTTGTTTTTTTGCAATTTCATAAAACCATCAAAATTAACATAAAGGTAAATCTCACCAAACCCCTAATAATTTTACTATTTCGAACTAAATCTCAAATATCTTTAAAACTCTCACTAAACGCCCAATAATTTTGGCAGAAAAAACTCTAAATTAACATCATTAATTCATGTAGTCAAATGAACAAAGTACACCCCAATAACTCAATAAGTTTTATATTTTTTCACTTAAACCCTAGTAATTTTTAGTAAAAACCCCAAAATAACGGTCATTTATAATTTCAAATCTTTTCAGAGGTTTGTTTGTATTTATTAGAATTTTTAAGAGGTTGATTGTAATTTTTAGATTTTAGAGTGGTTTGTCTCTAATGTATGATTTTTCGGAGGTTGTTTATACTTTTATAATTTTTTAGGTTTTTGTAATATTTTTAGGGTTTCTTTGTAGTTTTCTAACTTAAAGGGTTAATTTATTATTTTAAGATGTTTAGGGGGCTGTTTATAATTTAAATTTTTTAGGATGTCCTTTGTAATATTTTACTATTTATGGGATTTTTATAATTTTCATATGTTTCTTATGTTTTTTTGAATTTTTGGTTTTTTAGGGTTGTTTGTAATTTTTAATTTTTAAAGGGGTTCATTTGCATTTTTGGATTTTCAAGAAGTTCTTTGTAATTTATGAATTTTTGTATGTCAATCATAATTTTAGAACTCTAAGAATATTTTTTTTACTTTAAGATTTTTCAAGGTTTTTTTATAATTTTAACTTCTTAGGAGCCTATATGTTTTTTTGTAGCTTTTAAAATTTTCTGAGTGTTATTTATAATTTTAGAATTTTTAGTAGCTCTTGGTAATTTTTCCTATTATTATGGTTGTTTATCAATTTATGGGTTAACTTGAAAATAAGATTGATCTAAGGGGTATATACTATCCTTGAGGGTTAAGTTTAGCCGATGTGAAATTTTAGGGTAAAGCTAATTTGGAACTTAAGTGAAAAAAATTAAAATATTTTGGGTGTTTTATGGAATTATCTAACTAGTTCTTTAAAAAAAACAGTTTGAAAAGGTTCAATTATACGAAATGAATTTCTTACTAAGGATTTAATGAGAATTGCAGATATTTTGAGAGTTTAATGCTCAATTTAAAGTTCTGAGAGGTTTGTTGAAATTTACATTTTAAAATAATTAAGGAGGGACGATGAATTTTTTAGATTTTTTTACTTGTGGATAGTTACTCTAGTTTAGAATTAACAAATTTTGATTATCAAAATTTTCTACTTTTTTATGAATATGAATTTCTAGTAATGGATATGAATAGTTTTAATCTAATGATATTTCTTAGGAAGATAGAATTAGTTGGACACATGTCATCTTTTAATAGGATAGAAAATTAGTTCCATTACTTAATCTCTTTTAATATCAAATTTTGCTTAAAGACTTTACCTTTAAATTATTTGAATATATTAGGATAAAATTATAATGTAATATCCATAATTATTAAGGGTAAAATTGGCCATAGAAAGTTTTTTCTCGAACTCGCTCTTTTATAATGAGTATGATATGATATGATATGATATGATATGACTAGTTGAGATGCACGTACAATACACGTTGAATATCATGATTATTTAAAGTAATAAAAATAGAGTAAAAATAAAAAAGAAAATAAAGTTTTTGTGAGATTGATTATCAACTCAATAATCTCTCTTTTAAATAAAATATTGTTATTGTTTCCTTCAACCAAAACCGTGACCATATGATCTACTATTTGTGAGTTATAAATATATTAATTTAGTACACTATCTCATTTAGTATTTTGAAGTCTTTAAAAGATAGGTGATCATTCAATTCATAAAGGAATTTTGCATATGAATTTACTTGTAATATGTCCATTTAATTTTTAGTTGTGGTTTGACTCATATTCATGTTAACTTTTTGTTGTGGTTTCACTCATATTTATATTATCTAATATTCTCATTCAATTTTATATCTCATTCATTGTATCATAAAAGTAAAACTAAAAGTATGAAGAATTATTTTCTTGCAAAATTAGAGCAGAAAGATTATGATATACTTCACCATGTGCTCTAAATATAAAAGTTTCTTTTTCTTTGATGCAAGGCCCCTATCAAATCTTACCTCAAACGATGTGAATAAAAAATGCTATTATAACTCATACCTAGGGCGATTATATTGTATAGGATATATAACTCATCTAGAATATCCACATGTGCTAAGTGAATTTTGTTGTTGTGTGTGACGCCCCTGGGTTCACACAAGGCTGCAGTCCAATGTGAAACCAGAAATATCAAACCTGCCATGCACCACACCGTGCAATAACATGTTTCACCATCACAATTTCTATCTCTCTAGTGGAATCAACAACAGGTGTAGTACAAAGCAAGTAAAAGGTTATACAGGAATCAACTGATGAAATAATAGAGATCAAATTAATATTTCACCATCTAATATGTTGGAGTACAAATAAATGTCTGAAATAAATAAACTGGAGTTCTCATCAAGTCTCAAAATACAAAATGTCTGACAAGAGAAAATAAGGCACATAGCCTTTACAACTTCTAGAATAAAACTCTCAAATGTCTAAACAGAAGTCTACAGTGGAGCTCAAAGAAAGTATAACTAAAATAGATGGCTGAAGCTAAAGTGCATCGCCGTCAACCTGCGACTCTCCGGGCTCCTGACTCGTTACCAGAAAGGGGGAGGGACAACGAGCGTCAAAACGCTAACGAGCGTCAAAACGCTAGCGAGCAACATCACAACCAACCCCAAGGGATAGGGCTCGTTGTACATGAAAATACAGTTAATATATAAGAGATCTAAAATCATTGATCTTACTAAAGAGGGTTTTAGTATTTAGAAATTTACAACACGAGCATAGGTACGTCGAGCGAAATAATCCAAACAAGGAAACCCTCATGTATATACGAACTGAATATAACTGTTGTCCAACGCATGGACCGGATGTGACCGTTGTCCAACGCATGGACCGGATGTGACCGTTGTCCAACGCATGGACCGGATGTGACCGTTGTCCAACGCATGGACCGGATGTGACCGTTGTCCAACGCATGGACCGGATGGTAATGCATATCCAACACGAGGATTAAATAGCAATGCATGTCCAACATGAGGACTAAGTGGGGAGGGTGTCCAACACGAGGACTAAAAGCTATTGCTTGTCCAACACGAGGACTTCTATGGATTATAGTCCAACACGAGGACTGTGTAACTGTGAAAAGTATATACAGACAAATATACATAATCTATACTTACACGCATTCTGATGTACATGTCTAAACTTGTGTCAAAAGGTCATCTCACATGTATAGGTGAAATCATATTCACTGCAAATAAATACTTAATAAACGCGATGAGTCGACTCGTGCTCAATATGAGTCGACTCAGCAGAACACAAATAATAGCAGGAAAGGGCTTCATGAGTCGACTCATGACAGTCATGGGTCGACTCATGACTTATGGGTCGACTCGTATACTGACGAGTCGACTCAGCAGAAGTAAAAAGGTAACACAACTAGACTTCGTGAGTCGACTCATGACAGTCATGGGTCGGCTCAACCTGATGAGTCGACTCGTGATGAGTCGTGAGTCAACTTACGGGCTGAAATCTGCATATATCACAACTGCAACTCGTCCATCTCGATCCATACTTCCACTATACTAATCTACACTTCCCTAACTATCAATTCTAAACTATGAGGCAGTAAAAGAATTTATACATAGCATGAGAAAAGGTTACTTGCATGTTAAACCTAACATTTAATCCCCTAAACATGAAAGAGAGCATTTAATCAAAATAAAACTTATATTTTCATTTCATTAAATAAATTCCCAGATCTGGGTTTTCATCAAAAACTTGTTGGTGGAAGTTTAAAAATCTGAAACATATGATCTTTAGCATTTACACTTATAAGAACATTGTTTTATATATTTGAAAATATGTCTTAGGCTCAATAAAACTCATGAAAAACGTTTATAAATTCATAAAAGCATGGGAGAGAGATTGGGCGAGATGTTACTCGCCTCAGATGTGATGAAGAACGATTCCCTTCGCTAAAATCCAAAAGAAACTGCTGAAAAATCCTTTGGAACGTCCCAAAATCACCAAGAACACCTAGGGTTTGAGAGAGGAGAGAGGGGGACTAGGGTTTCTGGGGAGAACTGATGAATTGAAGTGTTTTCGGGTAGAGGAGCATTTATATAAACAGTTAAACCCGACCCGATACCCCAAACTGACCCGAACCGCAAAACTAAAAAAAAAAAACCTCGATGAGTCGACTCATGCTCAGTCGTGAGTCGACTCATGAGCTGAAAATTGAGTTCTTTGAGTCTGATGCCTATGATTTGCAAATTTGCAAACTCAACCTCATAACTAATGCATATATACATTCTCATAAGCTCAAAATGCTAGATTTCATGCACAACTATGCCATGAAGATATTTTTCACATATTGAATATTACGTTTTCACTAATATCCACATATATGAATTATCAAAATCAACGAGGTCTTACATTCTCCCCCCCTTAAAAGAATTTCGTCCTCGAAATTTAGGAAATCATATCTAACTCATAAAGATACTTGAAAAGCATGACAAGGGTCTAATCCAACCCGCACACATACACATTTCTTAATACTAAATACTAGTTAAGCATATAGCGATATTCATACTTAACGATCTAAAATGATAATATTCTTACCTAACCCCAAATCTAACGAAACTAGTACGTCGGGTGAAAAATCCAAACAAGGAACCCCCCATATATATACCATGTGTTCCGTAAGGTTAAGAATTAAGTAAAAATACCCTCATTCTAGTGTTAAATATAAGTATCAATATATATATATAAATATACAAGTAAGAAGTCATATCATAAATACTTTAATTAGTTTTACCTGCTCGAACAAGTGTGGGTAGTCGCGTCGCATGTCCTATTCGCGCTCCCAAGAAATCTCCTCAATGCCTCCTCGGTTCCACTGAACTTTCACTAAGGGAATCACCTTATTCCTGAGTCTCTTGTCCTCTCTAGCAAGAATACGAACCAGAATTTCAATAGTAGTCAAATCCTCCTGAAGCTCAATCTCTGGTGCATCTAATACTCGATGCTGCTCCTCATCATGCAAGTGTTTCTTGTGCATAGAAACATGAAATACATTGTGTATACTAGACATCGACGCTGGAAGATCTAGTCTGTATGACGTAGCTCCAATGCGCCCTTAAATCTGAAATGGTCCAATATATCTCGGCGCAAACTTCCCACGTCGATCGAAACGCTGTACGTCCTTCATAGGCGATACCTTCAGTATGACCAAATCCCCAATCTGAAACTCGAGGGGTCTTCGTCTCTTATCTGCATACTCTCCTGCCAACTCTGAGCGGCTAGAATCCGCTCCCTGATCAACACTACTTTCTCAGTAGTATGTCTCATAAGCGCTGGTGTAAGTATTGAACCTTTCTCCGGCTTTACCCAGCATATAATCGATTCTGAAATGTCTCCCGCACGCTGCTTCATACAAGGTCATACCGATTGTTGCTTATTAATGGATGTCCTAGACGGACTTTATCAGTGGAATATGATCCTCCCAGCTACCTTGAAAGTGAACGACACAAATCCGCAACCTGTCTTCAAATATCAAATTTACTCTTTCCGTGTGACCATCTGTCCGTGAATAAAATACATCACAAAAAGATAAATCTGTTACTCAAAAGAAATCCTGTAAACTTTTCCAAAAATGCAGAATGAACACTGAAATCTCAATCTGACGCTGTCGTATCTAGAACTCCATGAAGTCGAATAGTCTCTTGAATGAGTATTCTTGCATACGTCTCAGTTGTATAGTTAGTCATTGCTGTAATAAAAATGTATTGATTTCATCAATTTATCCACTATCATCCAAATCGAATCATTCCCTTTCTCTTATTTCAGCAATCCCTACGATAAAATCCATCGAACTGTCCTTCCACTCTACTCAGAAATGGTTAAAGGCTGACGTGATCCTGCTGGTCTCTGATGTTCCGCCTTTACTTATTGACAGGTAAGATACTTAGCTGCATAAATTTGGAATCTTCCTACGCATATCACTTCATCCAAAAGTGTCTTTTAGGCCCTTGCACATCTTAGGGGTCCTTGAACGTACTGATTCGCGAATTCGTAGTCTTTGGTAAACTCGATTCACCTCCTTTGTCTCTGGTTGATTTCCTTCTGGGAGAAAAGATACTTTAGATTTTTGATGGTCTGTGAATAATTCATATTGTACTTCATATAAGTAAAGTCTCCATGACTTCAATGCAAATACCACTGCTGCTACTCCAAGTCTTAAGTGGAAATAGGTCTGCTTATGCACTCTCAACTGCCGTGAGATATACGCTACTACTCTCTGAGTCTGCATCAAAACGTCTCCTAACTCTGCCAATGATGTATTTATGTAGACCACAAATATCCTGGATAAGCTTCCAATAATAGCCGGCCAAACCCAAAAAACTACGAATCCCTGTCTCCGTCGTTGGCGGCTCCAAGTCAAGAACTGCTACAACCTTGGCCGGACCCACTGCTATGCCTTCTCTGCTGGTGACATGGTCTAGAAATCTAACTTCTGAAAACCAAAATTCATACTTGCTGAACTTGGCATATAACTAACGCTCCTGTAGAGTCTTCAAAGATAGCCGTAGATGCTGCTCGTGATTTACTTCCGGCCTCGAATAAATGAGAATTCATCAATAAAACTATCATGAACTGATCCATGCAGGAACGAAAAACCCGGTTCATAAAATACGCGAATACAACGGGTGCATTGGTCAACCCAAATGGTGTGACCAGAAACTCTAAAGATTCATATCGAATCAGGAAAACACGACGTTGGGAGAAATCCATCTCTCGAACTCGCAACCATAATAAATCCAAAACGAAGATAAATCTTCAAGAAATGTTGCACTCCACGCAGCTGATTGAACAGGTCATAAATCCTATTAAATCTGAATAGTGATCTGTTCAACTATCTAACACACAATCTCATGCTGCCGTCCTTCTTCTTCACGAAGAGGACCGGCGAGCCCCACGGAGAATAACTCCGACGAATAAAACCCTGAGCTAACAACTCGTCCAACTGGGTCTGGAGCTCTCTCATCTCAGCTAGCGCCATGCGATAGGGTGCGCGGGATATCGGGGCTGTGCCCGACTGCAACTCAATACAAAACTCAACCTCTCTCACAGGAGGTAACCCAGGTATGTCCTGAAAGACATCCTGATAATCCGAGACAACTCGAGTCTCTAACAAATCAGAACTCTGATCCCGCAGCATCACCTCGTCGATGAACACCAGAAATGACTCTGCAAAGCGATTGCCCTGAGAAGTGGCCATAATCGTCTCGGACCCATCGGACGCTCGCAATCTGACTGTCTTCGCCAAAACAGTCAATACTAATATGGTAGGATGACAACCAATCCATACCAAGGATGACATCGAACTCGGACACATGCAACACTATCAAATCTATGACAAACTCCGACTCACCTAGACTAATAATACACATCCTACAAACGCTCTCCAGAAGCGATACCCTACCTAAAGGGATGGAAAACCAATAATGGAATGTCTAGAGGCTGAGCTACGATTTGGAGTCTAGTCATAAAAGCGTACGAAATGAAAGAACACGAAACTCCCGAATCGAAAAGAATACGGGTGGAAAAGGATTTATGAGGGACGTACCCTCCACAACTGATCTGCTTGCTCCTTTATCATGCAGAACTACTGCATATACTCTGCCGGTGGATGAAGACTGCTCCGCCGCTGGTGTTGGAGAATATGGGACAATCTGCCCCTGGGGAACCTCCTGAACTGCTAGAACATGTCCCTCAGTCTTATGCTGCTGCTGATTTAGACCATTCCCCTTCTGAGTTCTTGTTAGTGCACTGCGGCACTCTAATGCCTTGTGTCCAACCTTGCGACAGTTAAAACAAGTTCCCCGGAACTTGCGCTGCTGCTGCTGAGGTCCAAATCAAGGTCTCTTATTCTTACCCTTATCTCTGGGGTGCCCTTCCTTGTTCTTCTGAAACTTAGGTGTCCCACAAGGTCTCTTATTCTTACCCTTATCTCTGGGGTGCCCTTCCTTGTTCTTCTGAAACTTAGGTGTCCCATTTCCTTGAGAAATGGCGGTTTCAGCTACTGATGGTGGTGGTGCAATATGATTCGCCACAAGCTCCTCGATGGCTGCTATCTTAGCGACTAGGGGAGCCATAAGATCTACCAGGTACTGGGGAGCCTGCTGCGGCTCAGGTGGAGTTTGCTGTGGTTCAGCCTGTCCAGATCTTTGAGTACGTGGCGTATCATATTCTAACATCTCTGCTCAAAAGAAAATAAGGGTTTAGGAGTCAAAATAGACCTCTATAAATAGCGTATCACAATACAATTTTCACAACATATAGTATTTGCATAAATACTTTAAACTTATACAAAAATAGTTGTCATAAAAAAAAATTTCTCAAATTTTTAGATATACGCATATATCGTCCTCACTCATACTAGGAAATCCTTACGGACTCTATACATGAATCCTAGGAAACTCTATCCTAGCTCCACGACTCGACACAGGATGATCCTAAGAATACTGGAACTAGAGCTCTGATACCAACTGTGACGCCCCTGGGTTCACACAAGGCTACAGTCCGAGGTGAAACCAAGAATGTCAAACCTGCCATGCACCACACCGTGCAATAACATGTTTCACCATCACAATTAACATCTATCTCTCTAGTGGAATCAAACAACAGGTGTAGTACAAAGCAAGCTAAGAAGCCGATCTATACAGGAATCAACTGATGAAATCAATAGAGATCAAATTAATATATTCACCCATCTTAATATGTTGGAGTACCAAATAAATGTCTGCAAATAAATAACTGGCATGTTCTCATCAAGTCTCAAAACTACAAAATGTCTAGAGCACAGAAATAAGGCACATAGTTTCTTTAGCAAACTTCTAGAATAAAACTCTTCAAATGTCTAAAACAAAAAAAAATCTACTGTGGAACTCCAGAAGAAAATATATAACTAAATAGACGGCGGAGGCTAAAATGCATCCCCATCAACCTGCGACTCTCCGGGCATCTGGCTCGTTACCTGAAAGGGGGAGGGACAACGAGCGTCAAAGCGCTAGCGAGCAACATCACAACCAACCCCAAGGGATAGGGCTCGTTGTACATGAAAATAACGTTAATATATAAGAGATCTAAAATCATTGATCTTACTAAAGAGGGTTTTAGTATTTAGAAATTTACAACACGAGCATAGGTACGTCGAGCGAAATAATCCAAACAAGGAAACCCTTATGTATATACATTGTATCTCAAATTGTAAATCTCTAAACACCAAACCCGAGGTTCTAGTACAGGAAACAATAATAAAAGGAATACAACTAATCTCAGAGCATAAATACAGTGCCATAACATCACTAACATGAGTAGCATGTCATAACTTACATGAATATCATGTCGTAATCTACATAAGTGTCATGTCAAACTCACATGAGTGACATGTCAGAAAACGATTGAGTGACCAAAACATAGACTATGTAGATTAAACGTCCAACTCATAGACTGCATGAAGTAAACGTCCAACTTAGGAACTGAATATAACTGTTGTCCAACGCATGGACCGGATGTGACCGTTGTCCAACGCATGGACCGGATGGTAATGCATATCCAACACGAGGATTAAATAGCAATGCATGTCCAACATGAGGACTAAGTGGGGAGGGTGTCCAACACGAGGACTAAAAGGTAATGCTTGTCCAACACGAGGATTTCTATGGATTATAATCCAACACGACGACTGTGTAACTGTAAAAAGTATATGCAGACAAATATACATAATCTATACTTACACGCATCCCAATGTACATGTCTAAACTTGTGTCAAAAGGTCATCTCACATGTATAGGTGAAATCATATTCACTGCAAATAAATACTTAATAAACCAGGCACTCCTCAAGTCCAAACATGGTAGATAGTACCCTTGAATATGTAAACACTGTATACATACATACTTATGTATATATATATACAGCAGATGATTTAAACAGAAGCACGAACAAAACAGAAAGAAAAATACTGCGATGAGTCGACTCGTGCTCAAATATGAGTCGACTCAGCACGAACACATATAATAGCAAGAAGGGGCTTCATGAGTCGACTCATGACAGTCATGGGTCGACTCATGACTTATGGGTCGACTCGTATACTGACGAGTCGACTCAGCAGAAGTAAAAAGGCAACACAACTAGACTTCGTGAGTCGACTCATGACAGTCATGGGTCGGCTCAACCTGATGAGTCGACTCGTAATGAGTCGTGAGTCAACTTACGGGCTGAAATCTGCATATATCACAACTGCAACTCGTCCATCTCGATGCATACTTCCACTATACTAATCTACACTTCCCTAACTATCAATTCTAAACTATGAGGCAGTAAAAGAATTTATACATAGCATGAGAAAAGGTTACTTGCATGTTAAACCTAACATTTAATCCCCTAAACATGAAAGAGAGCATTCAATCAAAATAAAACTTATATTTTCATTTCATTAAATAAATTCCCAGATCTGGGTTTTCATCAAAAACTTGTTGGTGGAAGTTTAAAAAAAATCTAAAACATATGATCTTTAGCATTTACACTAATAAGAACATTGTTTTATATTTGAACATATGTCTTAGGCTCAATAAAACTCATGAAAAACGTTTATAAATTCATATAAGCATGGGAGAGAGATTGGGCGAGATGTTACTCGCCTCAGATGTAGTGAAGAACGATTCCCTTCGCTGAAATCCAAAAGAAACTGCTGAAAAATCCTTTGGAACGTCCCAAAATCACCAAGAACACCTAGGGTTTGAGAGAGGAGAGAGGGGGACAAGGGTTTCTGGGGAGAACTGATGAATTGAAGTGTTTTCGGGTAGAGGAGCATTTATATAAACAGTTAAACCCGACCCGATACCCCAAACTGACCCGAACCGCAAAACTGAAAAAAAACCCTCGATGAGTCGACTCATGCTCAGTCGTGAGTCGACTCATGAGCTGAAAACTGAGTTCTTTGACTCTGATGCCTATGATTTGCAAATTTGCAAACTCAACCTCATAACTAATGCATATATACATTCTCATAAGCTCAAAAATGCTAGATTTCATGCACAACTATGCCATGAAGATATTTTTCACATATTGAATATTGCGTTTTCACTAATATCCACATATATGAATTATCAAAATCAACGAGGTCTTACATTGTGAGAGCATAATGTTAGATACTCGTATTCAAACTTTTTGGTTCTATAAAAGAGACAAGAATTTGGAGTGCATAGCTTATATATCGTATATAACATACTGATTCATGAAGAATTTTTCCCAATAACAAATATTATTACAACGATATTACTATTTACTATTAAATTAATTTTATTATATAAGATTATATGACCCTCTTTAATAAATTATAAATTATATATATAAAAATCTCGATGCTTATAGCCAGTAGTTAGGCTCCACAAAATATGTTAATTTTATATTATAGTTTGTTATTTATAGTACTGTTGGTAATACCATTACGTTTTCTCTTTATCTTATTATTCACGCTTTTCTGATGTAAGTTACCTTTTGGTAATCACTCAATTGCCTATATTTAGTTTTTATAATATCAAAGGTTATAATATTTTCTTCTATTAAAAAAGTGTTAACATGATTTTCATAAAAAATATATACACATAGTAGCAATAATATATACTTTAGTTCAACTTAAACATAGGCTTGAAGCCATTTAGATTGAGGTCCTTTCTACGCTAGAATGGTGATATAGTGATTACACGGTCTAAAAGTCAAAGAAAAAATTTCTACAAAAAAAGTAATTTAATATTTCAAATTAACAACTAATTTATAAACTATACATGAGCAGTGTAGATAGCTATGGAAAGTAATGTATATATTTTCATAAAAATTCTATAGTGAGTGACCAACTACAATCATCTATAAATAATTATTATTTTAGTTACTAATTTGATATGCATAACTATGGAATAAATCTCAAGCAAAAAATAGGAATTGAGATTGAATTATCCTGTAGGTAAATAAATAAATGTTATTAGAGCTCCTCTTTATATTAAAATTAAAAGAAATAATTTTAAATTATTAAGTACCAAATATTAGCTCATGTGAGAAAGTAAAGTAATATATGGTCTATATACATATATTATCAATCAATCTAACGTATTAAAATTATAATGACCATAGTCAAAATTATATGGTGGGTTCATATTAAATATAATTTATAAAAAATAATACATTAAAGTCAAAATCTTTTTAACCATTATATAGATTGTCTGAAATTTTTTCATATATAAACTATATTGCCTAGGAATAGTAATATGCACACTTAACTATGACCTAATAATCTTAAGAACAACTTAGTCTTCAATATCATCATTAATTAACGTATTTATGCATTACACTGAAAATATAATAAAAATTTAGAAAACTACTAAATAAACACCCTCAAAAGTTTTGAAAATTATAAAAAATACCCTAAAATTTGTAATTTATAAATACACAAAATTATTAAACATTACATTAAAATCAAGAAATTACAAAAAATCATTGAAAATTTTCAAACTTTGGAGGGATAATTTGCAATGTACTAAACTTTAAGGATTTTTTTATAAATTTTAAATTTTAATAGATTTTCAATTAGTTATGTTCCTTTCAAAAAAAATTATGGATGATATTGACTTTAAAAAGTTTTTCCTAAACCTATACTTTTAAAGGGTTTATGATATTTTTTTTGCAAAATTCTAATTTTCTAGTGGTTGTTACTAATTTTGCATAATTATTTTAGTGTCTATAGGTTAGAAATTCTTATGGTGTTTTTTTATAAATTATGAATTTTAGGGGATTTTGAATTTTTTTAACTTATAGGCCTTTTCTACAAATTGTAAATTGTTTATAGAGTATTTATAATTCCTATGGATTTCAATTAACTAATGAGTTTGAAATTCTCAGGGTGTTTTAGTAAATTTAAATTTTAAGGGTTTGTTTATAATGTTTGAAACTTTAAGGTTGCTTTCTGTAAATTATAAATTATGCAGGTGATATTTATAATTCCTATAGTTTCATTGTACTGTTAGGTTGGAAATTATTTGGATTTTTATAAATTTTACAATTTTAAGGGTTTTATTTTGTAATTTGTAAAACATTCAGAGTGTTTATTATAAATTCCATATTTTTTAGGGGTTATTTATGTTATTTGTAGGTTTTTAGTGTGTTTATAGGTTTGAAATTTTCAAGGAGTTTTTTTTTATAATTTTTGAAATTTTAGGGGTGATTTTATAATTTTCAAAACTTATAAGATATTTTCTTCAAAATGAAAAAACTTTTAATTTTTAGCTAGCATATATTTTTCAGATTTCTCACTGAATTGAAATAGTAAAATTTATAATTTTTAAGATGCTTTAATAAGATTTTAAATTTATAGGGGTGTTTTTACAATTTAAAAAACTTGGAGAATATTTTTTACAAAGTACAAAAACTTTTAGATGCTTGCTAGCATATGTTTTTTAGATTTCTCTGTAAACTGAAAAAAATAAATAATTTGAATTATATAAAATGTATCTCTTTTATCTAATAATATGTTAAGTCTCATTATGAATAGGATAAATAATTTAGTTATCAATTCAAAAAAAGGATAATTAGAATAGATTAAGATAAGAATATAATATTCAAAAAAGTTAAAGGTAATATTGGCCATAGAAAGATTTTTTCGAATTCGTACTTTTAAAGGGAGTAGATACGATATGATATGATTATAAGGGTCTGTTTGTTTGCCTAAAAAAAGTGGGAAATCAAAGAAATGGAAAACTATTTCTAAGAAGAATTGTTTTGGGAGTGTTTGGTTTGCTAAAAAAAAGAAGGAAATCAAAGAAATGGAGATGAGATGAGATGAGTTGTCACCTTAATATAGGATGATGTGAGTGATTTTTTAAGAAAACTTGTTTTGATGTTGTTTGGTTGGCGAAAAAAAATAAGAAAATGAATTATAAGAAACATATTTCTTGTAATAGGTTGTTTTCTTTTGTTTGGTTCATTCTTAAAAATAAGAAAATATATGAGATGAGATGAGTTGTCATTATATTATTGGATGATGTGACCCACACTTAAGGAAATTGTTTTCCTAGTTTTTTGGGAGGAAATGTATGAAAATAAAATGTTAATGAGATGAGATGAGTTGTCACCATCTTATTGGATAGTGTGAGTGATTTGTAATGATGAGATGAAATGAGTTGAGTGATGTTGTGAATAAAAATAATATTTTATTAGATGTGGTGGATGAGTTGTTGGATGAAAATAGTATTTTATTAGATGTGATGGATATGGTGGATGAGTTGTTGGATAAAAATAATATTTTATTAGATGTAGTGGATGAGTTGTTGGATAAAGATAATATTTTATTAAATGATGTGGGTGGATTTTAGGGATGAAAATGGATGAAATCGTATTTTTTAAGTTTTCTTGGTTTTCATTTCTATTTCTTAGTTTTTTAAGAAATAACCAAACATGCCCTAATTAGAATAACACATTAACTAGTATGTACCCCGTGCAAAGCACGGCAGCTTATTTTTTCCTATCATTGTATTTTAAATTTGTCTCTCTAAGTTTTAATACATTTAATTTGATCCTTGTATACTTTAAATTAAAAATTATAAATCATATAAAAATATATGTTACCAAAAATATTATCATCTAATGCTTATACATTCTTGTTCTAAAGAATATAAGGTCAACTCTAAATTTCCTAGTTTAAGAATATAAAATTTAATATATTACTAAATTAGCCGAATATCTCTTTCTAAAGTTTTGTCGATGGCAAAATTTTGCAGCCAATAACTATTCAATAAGTCAAATTATTTTGCTCGAGTGAGGGTTGTTTTGGAAAAGTAAAGTAGCTTAAATTGGTCTTGGTATTATCTATTTTTTCATCTTCCATTTTTCTTGTTGTTCTACAAAAGAAAGTAAGTCTTTATATTTACAAATTCTCTTTTAAGTTGAAATTCCTATGCAATTTATTAATAGTTATTTGTGAACTTGTCCCTTTCTTTCATTGTCATTGTCCCCATTTTTCAATATAACACTGTTTAGAAGGTTAAAATGAGTATGTGAATAAAATGAGTAGTATGCAAATAAAAATATTGATGGATGGCTACTGGTGTAGTGACATGAATACATTACATACAGGTCTCTTCAGATGAGGATAAAATGAGTAGTATGTGAAGTACATGTTTTGGTATGGGTTCTTTTTGTTTGAGCTTAATGATGGATGGCTTTACCAACAATTAGATGGCATTACCTAAAAATTTCCCATTATCTACTTGTTTACATAGTTAGGCATTACCAACAATTAGATGGCAACTGGATAAATTTCATTAGCAGCAGTATCCATTTTTCGTTTTGAGCTAATCAAATGGAAAATATGAAGTATTCTCTAAAAAAAGATCAATTGATACAAACAAAAAGAACTTGCAAGCTTGGAATAGACTTCTCAGATTATTGTTTAAATCGTCCTAAAATAATAAAGACATTAGTCAAAGGTTAAATTTTAATGACTTCTCATATTTAATAATCGTAATTGTAAACTATAGGTGAAGCTCAGAAAACACACCATTGGTGCAGCCCTAATATCATCTCTTGAATTATTCTGACACCTGACTGAAATGCCATCCTGAAATAATGAAATCACCAACAAAACGTTAAATTCAGAATGATTTCTTACCATCAACTATCGGCGAACATATAGATGAACCTAGGAAAACCCACCACTTCTGCATCCCCTGCATTATCTCTTGAATCATTTTGATTCCTGACAGAGGAGTTCGAGGAGTTCTTCTGAACAATTTCATCAACCGAACAATCAGAGGCTTCAACAGAGTCAGATTGACAAAGGATGCTAGTTCTGTAATTACCAGTAAAAAAAAGTTTATGTTGATATTTGTCAGTAACTTTTCCTGACCTCATAATAAATCGAAATTGCTCACTGTTTCAGCACTTCCAACTTCCTAAGCCTTATCTTCTCCAAAACAGACGATATTGGCTTCTGAACCAAAGGGACGGGCTTAAATGAAGCATCTCTTGTTTCTTGTTCAGAAGAAACTTAAAAGTTAATGAAATAATCAAATCAATTTGATATTTAGACACTATAAGTGACAATGAGCTATAGATCAAAACTGTATCTAGCTAAGACAAAATGACGATTTTAGGTTCCATAATAACAATAAGTAAAAAATTTGTTGAAAAGATGAAAGGTCAAGAAAAACCATAGGAAAAGGTGAAGCTCAGAAAACATATTTAATAATCATAATAACAATAAGTAAAAAAAATTTAATGACTTCTCATATTTAATAATCGTAATTGTAAACT
The DNA here is from genome assembly GCF_001876935.1 of Asparagus officinalis. Taxonomy (NCBI): domain Eukaryota; kingdom Viridiplantae; phylum Streptophyta; class Magnoliopsida; order Asparagales; family Asparagaceae; genus Asparagus; species Asparagus officinalis. The sequence continues at coordinate 59,136,811 of NC_033796.1, forward strand.
ATAGGTGAAGCTCAGAAAACACACCATTGGTGCAGCCCTAATATCATCTCTTGAATTATTCTGACACCTGACTGAAATGCCATCCTGAAATAATGAAATCACCAACAAAACGTTAAATTCAGAATGATTTCTTACCATCAACTACCGGCGAACATATAGATGAACCTAGGAAAACCCACCACTTCTGCATCCCCTGCATTATCTCTTGAATCATTTTGATTCCTGACAGAGGAGTTCGAGGAGTTCTTCTGAACAATTTCATCAACCGAACAATCAGAGGCTTTAACAGAGTCAGATTGACAAAGGATGCTAGTTCTGTAATTACCAGTAAAAAAAAGTTTATGTTGATATTTGTCAGTAACTTTTCCTGACCTCATAATAAATCGAAATTGCTCACTGTTTCAGCACTTCCAACTTCCTAAGCCTTATCTTCTCCAAAACAGACGATATTGGCTTCTGAACCAAAGGGACGAGCTTAAATGAAGCATCTCTTGTTTCTTGTTCAGAAGAAACTTAAAAGTTAATGAAATAATCAAATCAATTTGATATTTAGACACTATAAGTGACAATGAGCTATAGATCAAAACTGTATCTAGCTAAGACAAAATGACGATTTTAGGTTCCATAATAACAATAAGTAAAAAATTTGTTGAAAAGATGAAAGGTCAAGAAAAACCATAGGAAAAGGTGAAGCTCAGAAAACATATTTAATAATCATAATAACAATAAGTAAAAAAAATTTAATGACTTCTCATATTTAATAATCGTAATTGTAAACTATAGGTGAAGCTCAGAAAACACACCATTGGTGCAGCCCTAATATCATCTCTTGAATTATTCTGACACTTGACTGAAATGCCATCCTGAAATAATGAAATCACCAACAAAACGTTAAATTCAGAATGATTTCTTACCATCAACTACCGGCGAACATATAGATGAACCTAGGAAAACCCACCACTTCTGCATCCCCTGCATTATCTCTTGAATCATTTTGATTCCTGACAGAGGAGTTCGAGGAGTTCTTCTGAACAATTTCATCAACCGAACAATCAGAGGCTTCAACAGAGTCAGATTGACAAAGGATGCTAGTTCTGTAATTACCAGTAAAAAAAAGTTTATGTTGATATATGTCAGTAACTTTTCCTGACCTCATAATAAATCGAAATTGCTCACTGTTTCAGCACTTCCAACTTCCTAAGCCTTATCTTCTCCAAAACAGACGATATTGGCTTCTGAACCAAAGGGACGAGCTTAAATGAAGCATCTCTTGTTTCTTGTTCAGAAGAAACTTAAAAGTTAATGAAATAATCAAATCAATTTGATATTTAGACACTATAAGTGACAATGAGCTATAGATCAAAACTGTATCTAGCTAAGACAAAATGACGATTTTAGGTTCCATAATAACAATAAGTAAAAAATTTGTTGAAAAGATGAAAGGTCAAGAAAAACCATAAAATATAATTAAAATATGATGAATTACAGACCCATCAAGGGAAAATAAGGTTTTCATATTCGATAAGTTTGAAAGAATTAGATATCTCATTTGTGCATTCAAGATATATACAACATCAAGCAACTGGAGTTTTCGAGTACCGCATTTTCTCAAGTATTTGTCCATTTGCTCATTTTGTGTGTTGAGGTTTGAAAACAAAAATGTCCATGGATGATCAAATCCTTTTGCATAACTCAAGAGCTGAGTTATTGAATGTAAATAGGGAAGACATCCTGAAAAGAAATAAGAATACAAAGATACGTATAAAGAAGGTACATTTCCAAGCATACAAAAGTTATAATTTTCAGTATGTATACATCTAAAAATGAATGGCAATTGGCAACCTATAGGAAATGCATTATTTCATAGTAAGCATCACAATTATAATAACTATTTTGAAGAAAAATATAAACTGGACATGTAGAAAATCATGTCCTAATTAGAATAACACATTAATCATTCTCAATATAAAAAATTATAAAATACTATTAATTTATATAATATGTTTATTATTTTATAATATAATACTAAGGGTAAAAGAAACTCATACGAAAAATAGAGGCCTGCTCAAATCTTCGAAAAATACTCTCCGTGAAATATCACATCCTTGTCAAATCAAGATTTTTCAAGTTTTGAGAGAGTAATCATAACCCCTCTCGTCTAATCCAATACAATAGTTCTTTTTAACAAAGATAATTATAAATAAATAATAAGTTTATTTTCTCCATTTCAAATCAGAGTTAAAATAGTACGTGCTTCTATTTGGTAGGCCGGCGCGCTCAGCAGTGTCTTCGGAATCCGAAGGGTTCGGGGCAAAAAATCCGTAATTAAGATGGAAGCTAGAGGCAATTTAGCTGTGAGGTTTTAAACCCATAGACCCTTTTTTATTTTCCTGCACGATCAAAAAGGTTTCCATGAGGAACCAGTATCAGAGGGAGACGAAAAGAAAGAAACTGAACGAGAGGAGGAAGAAGATGATGAGGAGGAGGAGGGAAGAAGAAGAGGAGGAGGAGGAGGAGATAACAGTGAAATGGGCAAAGCATTACTCCTCTATTCATCAAATACTAATTGTTGGAGATGGCGATTTCTCTTTCTCTCTCTCTCTTGCATATGCTTTCGGCTCTGCTTTCAACATTGTTGCAACTTCTAAGGACTCTTACGGTATATTTTCTCCATTCCTCTTAAATTCTTCGCCCATTTCCATTTATATTCATATATTCTCCTTTTGTTTTTTTTTAAATGGGTGGGTTGTATTTTCATCGATAAGTACTTTAATGGGTCCCTTTCCTTTTAGGGTTTTGGTTACGTAGATGGTCTCGTGGCCATTTCTCTTCGCTCTCAATCTCATACTGATGATTTGAGATGGGGTCTAATGTTATTTAATGGGTATTTTGTATTTTTCATGTTTCTGGGGATTTTTGCGGCCTTTTTTTCTCGCGCTGATGTTGAAATTCTGAAATTCTTATGTCCTGTTTTGAATGTGATCTTGCAAGATGATTATGTCGAATGGAGAATTTTGATTTGCTGATACCCTTTTCTATTCAATTGCTGACATTTTGCGGAGGCAAATGATTGTTCTTTTTTTTTAAAGCTCGCGTAGTTTGTAGGGAATGAGTTTCTTACTTTGTAATTCTAGAAGTTGGCCGACTTGTTTTAGATTGGGAAGACAAATTTTAATGACAATTTTTTATCGATACTGCTATGGAAAATGATGGGTTAATTTATTAAACCTGGGTTTTCTCTTGCTGGTGTTGTTCCCAAATAATGTATGTTATACATGGATTATTACACGTGTTCCCAGTGAGATGAATGTCCTTTTGACTGTATGTTTTTTGGACTGTTGGCTTTTTTATTCCTTATCTTGCTTGTTAACTTTTGAATGGATTTCTCTACTTTCTTTGTTCTAGCAATGATTTGGATGACATTGGTTTGCTTTTCCCCCTCAAGAATTAAGTTGTTCTAGACTCATAGCATGTTAGTTTGTTGCGCATATTATTGTTTATGGACCTGATTTACATGGAAAATACGTATCATCGGGATCCAAAATTGGATGTCTAGCCCCATAGAAGGAAACGCTATGATATAAATGTGTACCTTCAGCAGCCTATCATTTATTATCCAAAAGAGAGAAATAGAGACAGCGTGGAGGTGGGTTTAGGGTTGCAAGATTGACTGCGATCATTCGTTGATTATTAGTGGAATCCTTACCAGGTTGTACTTCGAGAACGTGGGCAATCACATTGATTGCTCATTAAACTTTTTCTCTCTGTGATTATTTATCTGTCATTCGTTCTTTTTATCATCGATCAGTGGTCAGGTTTTTCGCTGTGTTCCTAACGCGTATCAGATTGTTGTTTGCATTATGTCTGTTCAACACCATTGTAAGTTGAAAACTTGAATTTGTATACTGGCTATTGAAGAAAGTATTTATAGTTTTGGAACATGGGACTATGTCAATGTCCTCCTCCCCGTGGACCTTTCTTATTCTTGCAAGAAGGTAACTGCTCTCTCAGACATAGTATACTTAAAGCTAGTTTCTAAATCTAATGAACTCACAAACTCATTACACTCTCTGTTTTAGCAAGATGATGCGGACAAATAGGTCATATCTTTGTTATGATTCTTTGTCATGATTCACTTCCTCCACTTATGTGAGCTCGTTACGCTCTGTCTTCATGAATTTCTTGAAATTTGCTTCCAGATTATCTTGGTTCAAATTTTTAATTTTTCCAAATGGTTGGGGAATGCGTGCAAGCATAAACCTTGATGACAAAGTCTAATTATCCCTTATATTATGCACCAATTTTCTAGTAGCCCTTATGTTTTTTAGCAAATAAGCCCTCAAAAGTTTTCATTAAATGTCATTCTTTTTTCTTTCTTAGCCCATAGCCGTAAAACCTCAACTTGGAAAGGGTATTTTTGTAATATTGTAAAGCCTTTTGGAGGGAAACATGCAGATGCAATGTTATATAAACCATGATGCACAAGTAATCTAGTGAAATCTCAAACAATTTGAACACAAAAAAAGCACCACTTCATTTCACTACCTTCAAATACATTTTGCAGCAACCATCATCAATGACCATTTCCCACAAATGGAATGGAAAAATGGGAGAGTTGGAGGGAAATAGGGGAGTTCCCTCTAAAAAAACTACAACATGATAAAAGTACCTCTTCCAAGTTGAGGTTTCACAAGGGCAAGTTAGACTTTGTTCTCCATAAACAATATTTCTGAAAATGAATACATTGTAAATATGCCATCCATTCCCCAACTCCCTGTGTCACTCCATATAAAAAAATTATTACGATTCTCATATAGTCACAAAATGTTCATGTTCCTTTCTTTTTTGTTAAGTGATAACGAATATTGAGATCTCCTTCTATTTTATGTTGAGTCAGAAAATGTAAAGGTCCAAACTAGGCAGAGAACTTTGTCTCCCATGTTCAAGATACATTCACAGAATTTTATTGAATTGCCATTATCTAACTGACTATTGTCCCCTTCTTTGTTTTTTGTTTTCTGTTTTTGTTTTTTGTTTTTGTTTTTGTTTTTGGTTTTTTTGGGGATTTACTTTGCAATTGCCCTCAAAAGCTGTTGTAGTTGCTCTAATTATTTTTTACCTTATGTTTCTTCTATACTTTACTGTCATACAACTTTTTCCTGCTAACACTGTTCATTTTGAGAAGAGGATAGCAATTTCTGTGTTCAGTTACATTTCTTAGATTGAAATCTCTCATGAGGTAGTTAACCCTTACAATTACTGATATGTGTATTTCACTAATCCTATTTGTCCTACCATTGGTCTCATCTATTTCCATGATGGAGAAACTGCTCTTTGTTAGGTTCTATTTTCATTTTAAATTCACCCCAGTACTTCTTATGTTCGTTTGCAATAGTCCTTCTGTAAATAGAAATGTTATGTTCGGTGTTTCTCTTCTATATCTCCCTTTGCGTACATGCATCTGCTTTCTATGGCGTTATTAGTGATTTGATAATATATTTGATAACATACATTAATTGACATATTTAGATTCAAATTACATTTTGTTTTGTGGATTATGGAGCAGCTGTATGCTATATTCTATTTTACAGGAGTTTGATGAAGGCAGTGATGAGGTGATGAAAATAGTTGGACAATTATTTGTTTTATCTGGGTTTCTTTTTCTTTTGTGCATGATTTTTACAATTGTTAACAAGTGTACTGTATAAAAATCACATGGGAAAATATTCATGACTTCTTAAATGTTGGAAGCATAGCACTTCCTATCAATTACTTCTAAGATATAACAGTATTTTTTTTCTTAAACAGTTTCTGTGTTAAAGAAGTATAAAAGGGCGAAATCAAATTTGCAATGTTTGAAGGAACTTGGTGCTACAATTTTGCATGGAGTTGATGCCACGAAGATGAAATACCACACTGAGTTGAGGATGCAGAAATTTGATAGAATTGTTTTCAACTTTCCTCATGCTGGCTTCAAAGGAAAGGAAGATAACATGCGAGTAATGAAGTATGTTGTGGTTGCCTTTTCTCTTGCTTATTATTGAAGTCATAAGTGACTTACTACATTTCCAAGTTCATTACTAAAGCATAACTATCTATTTTCAAGTTTTTTCATTTTCATTATATGTCTAGCCATGCAAGTATCATGCATATTTAGGATAAATTTCACAAAAAGCATTTTGTACAAAATTATATGAATTTTGTAGATCATAGAAATGCCCTTCTGAACTTGTTCCACTTTTTGAGTGCTATGACCGACAACAATTACTTTTAAGTTTCACATGCTTTATATATGAGAAATTTTGGGCATTTTAATCCCTATCTGCTAAATATAACTTCTATCCTTCTATGTTAGCCTTTTCATATAGGGATATGTAAGAAATAAAAAAAGGATAGTTTAGACTCTTTACGCTATTCGTTAACATTGTTTATGAGAGCTTCGACAGTACAAGGGGGTTATTATTATTTGCAAGTTCAGGAGTTTTTCTATGATTTATAAAGTTCAAGGGGGTTTAGTATAATTCACCCACTTTATTCTATGCAATTAGTTGAGTTTCTGAGTAGCATGTGAACATTAATTTCTGCTTGACCATGCCCCCGAAAATAAAACCAGCTACTCTGAAGCTTTCTTAAACTGCTCTTCTTCATGTCAGTTACCAGTTGATATGTTTCTAAAATTTCAACCATAGATTTATACACCGTGAATATTACGAACTTTATACTGCTCATTTATGCAGTTTTATTTTGCCTCTATGCTTATATGTCAAATAACTATGTTAAGTATGTTCTTACAAGTACTAACTGCTACAAATTTTCATTCTCTAGTCTACACAAAAAGCTAGTTAACGGTTTCTTCAAGAATGCAAGTCGCATGCTTCGACCATATGGGGAAGTTCATGTCAGCCACAAGGTCGAGCATCCTTTCCATAAGTGGAATCTAGAAGAACTCGCTTCTAAGAGTTCTCTCATTATGATTGAATGCACCAATTTTAGCATCGAAGACTATCCAGGGTACAACAACAAAAGGGGAGATGGTTCCAGATGCGACCAGCCCTTTCGTCTTGGTGAATGCAGGACTTTCATGTTTAGGATTGGAGATATTCACAAGAAAAAGAGAGCAGAAGAAATTGCAGTCTCTAATCCTCGTCCGTTAGAAAGCTTTGTCAGTGAGAATCTGCCTCCTATTTTCCTTTATGATGTTAAAGGCATTGGGAGTACAATTCACTATCCACTGAGGATTGGAGCTAGCAATTTACGCACGAGGGAGCCTTCTAATTATGGTTTTGATGCATGTCAAGAGTTCTGGGGCTTTGAGTACCCTTTGAATGGCAGTTATGAACGATATATGAATGAAGCACATAGATACAGTGAATCTGACTACTTAAATCGCATGATGAGGTAAGTAGGCAAAGCTTTTCGAGGGAAGCATTGGTTCGAGGTTCAATTCCAGATTATAGAGATGAGGAAGCTATTAGTTAAGGCTGACAAGTTCTCTTTATTAGGCGTAGGCAACTTTTGTGATGGAGGAATGTTCATCAGTGCAGGAATTCATCTGCATTGGATGAAAGCTTTTGGTAGTGCATCTACAGGTCGCAACATTTTGATGTAGAGAGTGCTCCCATTTTGTTGTGTATGGAAGTGGGGGAGCAAAATGTTGTCACCTGTGAATTGTACTTTTGTCTTGGGCAGTCAGGTTGCCTTTGTTTTGCCAATATCTTTAGCTGTTCTTTTTCTCTTTTCACCTCTTAATATTTTGGACTAGTGCAAATCCAAGAACTGACGTTGAGCTCCCTCTTCTTGTAGCAGCCGTTGGTATTTTAAGCTATTACTTGTTACAATGATCCAAGGGGTTGCCAGATCTGATCATAGGTTTTGTTGGGTACGGGCATTGATTCGTTTGAGGTAAAGAGGGCTTTGATCGGAGGCGACGAGGGGCTTGCTGGATGCCATCATTGTTCGTCAGACTTGACGAGGGGGTTATATGTATTATATTTTATATTTCTGTTTTTCTAGAAATTATATTTATGCGAGCCTTCATATATGTTTGTAGCTTTCCAATTAGTAACGTATGTCATATTATCTTTTTAGTAGAACTCTAGGGGATACACCTCACAGCTTCCCTCAATAAAACCGACAGGAAGTAGAAACACGATGTACGTTTCTCTTTCATTATATTCCATACCGTCTGTATTTGGATTCAAATTTTGCTCCGATGAATATTTAGTTTAGTCTCGGTCATCCAATTAATAAGCAAGTCAATAAATAACAAAGCTAAAATTCAACTAGACTCTCTCGTGTTCACTTAGAATAAACTCAATTAACGAATAAGCAAAATGAGAAGTTTTCTCATACGCATTTTTTATTCTTTTTCACATGAACACTCGTATATAGTTTTTGTAGTCTCACATTCTTATCTATACTATATATTAAATCTCTATCCTTTGGAATTGTCACTTGGCAAAAGTTCCACTTGGCAAAAAATAGGTTTTCTCTCTCTCTCTCTTTCTACACGTCGTACAAGGTTTGTTCATCTTTTGTAGTAAATTTTATTTTCTTAAATAAATAATAACCAATATTGGAGGAGTTTGATGCTTGGGGATCTCTCAGACTTCAATCCTAGACTTCCCCATAATTAACATCTAATGTTTTCTTTTTAACAAATTCACCTCAAAAAATTGTCTGCCTCCCACATTTGAAAATTGAGAAAATTTGGTGGGACTGCACAAGCATTTATCATGCAATGGTAAAATTCTTTCTCAGCTACCCAGTTAGTTTTCAAATTTCAAATTTTAAGTTTAGTTATAGTTCTAATTAATGCACCCATATCAATCTCCAATCAATTTTCTGTTCAACTTTTCATTCTCAAATGACCTTACATCTTCTGCTTCCATTCATCTTCTCTTTCATTTATTACTTTAAATTTTTATTTCTTAAACCATGTTTTTTTTTAATTTTTCTCGAGTTTTGAAACATCTCGATGCCCTTTCTCATTCGTAATTGAGCCATATATAGCATCTAAGGTTTAAAAAAAAAAAGACTAAGGTCACCACTTACTTGGCCTAAGACTTTAGTTTTAGAGATGAAAAATTCCTCAATGACCCAAAATATGGGACCAATAGGGGGGACAAGTGAGGTGTCCCCCTCTTATTGGATAATGAGCTGGCCATCATTAATGATGGCCAACTCCTTATCCAATAAGAGGGGGACACCTTACTTGTCCCCCCAATTCCTGTAGCAAAGCTCTTTAGAGATCTTTAGCTTCGTTACTTCAATTAATTAGAAACCACTTCTTTAACAAACACTACCTTCCTCATGGCAGAAGAATTAGATATCAACAGAGGGAAGAGCAAGTATAGGTTGTTAATTCAAAATTTTTAGATTAGCGATTTGGTTCTTTTTGATAAGCTTCTGATATATTTTTCTTTCTTTGTTTGTGTTAACAAGTTTTGGAGATGAGCTGCAAGGATCCTAAGGAAAGGGCAGTGTTTAGTTGTATACCTGTAGTAGTATGGTGCTTTAGATGATATGACAACAATGATCTAGCATAAATATTATGACTGATATAGAATATATGTTAAGATAATCCCAGTTTAGTAGTTGAAGTGAGAAAAGGCAATGAGCTCTTATATAATTAACTTAAATCTAAAATGATTTTACTCTTATATATGTGAAAGAATGCATCATTGTGCTCTAAAGGTTCATAATTTTTTCAGCTTTACTTATTTTTTGAATAGTAAAATTTTATGTTTGTTTGTGGTTTATATGTCCTATATGTTCTCCCTCTAACATTTACGTCTAGGTTTTAAAACACGAATGCATGACCTAGAGACTTTAGGAAGGAACCTTGACCGAAAATTGATTGCATGTAAGGAGAGACTATTGAACAGATATTGTGTTCGCAGGTTTGTTTTCATGCACTCGATCTTTTGTTCTTTTTCCAAAATTGTGGCTCTCATTTATCTCCATTATTGCTGTTGTGTGTTGTGAAGAAGGTGGATGAGTCTTATGTTAGCTTTTAGGTTTTACGGGCATAAATGTCAAGACAAGTGAGGTGTCCCCCTCTTATTGGATAATGAGCTGGCCATCATTAATGATGGCCAACTCCTTATCCAATAAGAGGGGGACACCTCACTTGTCCCCCTTATTCCTGTAGCAAAGCTCTTTAGAGATCTTTAGCTTCGTTACTTCAATTAATTAGAAACCACTTCTTTAACAAACACTACCTTCCTCATGGCAGAAGAATTAGATATCAACAGAGGGAAGAGCAAGTATAGGTTGTTAATTCAAAATTTTTAGATTAGCGATTTGGTTCTTTTTGATAAGCTTCTGATATATTTTTCTTTCTTTGTTTGTGTTAACAAGTTTTGGAGATGAGCTGCAAGGATCCTAAGGAAAGGGCAGTGTTTAGTTGTATACCTGTAGTAGTATGGTGCTTTAGATGATATGACAACAATGATCTAGCATAAATATTATGACTGATATAGAATATATGTTAAGATAATCCCAGTTTAGTAGTTGAAGTGAGAAAAGGCAATGAGCTCTTATATAATTAACTTAAATCTAAAATGATTTTACTCTTATATATGTGAAAGAATGCATCATTGTGCTCTAAAGGTTCATAATTTTTTCAGCTTTACTTATTTTTTGAATAGTAAAATTTTATGTTTGTTTGTGGTTTATATGTCCTATATGTTCTCCCTCTAACATTTACGTCTAGGTTTTAAAACACGAATGCATGACCTAGAGACTTTAGGAAGGAACCTTGACCGAAAATTGATTGCATGTAAGGAGAGACTATTGAACAGATATTGTGTTCGCAGGTTTGTTTTCATGCACTCGATCTTTTGTTCTTTTTCCAAAATTGTGGCTCTCATTTATCTCCATTATTGCTGTTGTGTGTTGTGAAGAAGGTGGATGAGTCTTATGTTAGCTTTTAGGTTTTACGGGCATAAATGTCTAGACTTTGTTTTTCAATATAATTGATTTCTTTTTCTGTTTATGATTTGCTCAATTTGTTTTCGAATTTATATAAACATTCCAATTGCTTGGTGACAATGATTTTGTTATGGATATGTATACTTGATATATTGTGTGCATGCATGTGTGAATTAAAACTTGATGTTGCTATTTAGTGTCGCACCATGCTATATTCTTAAGAGGTAATTGCATATTCCCTTAAATAATCCATGAGCTTTGGCCATCAGCTATTCATAATTAATGACCTGCTTCTTAGCAAGTGAGTTGGCCAATTCGTTATTTTGCAGGCCGGCCACAAGAGCGGACTGTTGGAGACGTGCTAGTGGGGTCCACCATGTGATGAAGTGGAGAAAGGATCACGCGTTTTGGTTTTCTCTCATTGCGGACATCAATGCATTGGCCCACCCGAATAAGCTATAGCCTATATATAGTTTTTTAATTGTGCCCTAGGGTTTTGTGTGGCAAGTTGAGGGGTTCTTTTGGCGGCAGCAAAAGAAAAGAGCAGGTGCAAGGTGGGTTTTCTTTTTGCTGGCGGCTACAAAGGTGAGCAAAGGACGACTTGGGGAAAAGTGAGGGTTTTGCAAGGGAGTTTTTTTGATTGGCGGCTGCAGTTGCGTGGAGCAAGAAAAATTGGCTTTTTCTTTTTCTTTTCGACTGCAGCAAGTGGCAGAGAGCAAGGACAGACTTTGGCGACTATTCACAGAGAAAAGCAAAGTCTTAGTGCAGTTGTTCTTTGATTTGTGCTCCCCTTTTTTGAGAGAGATAATTGTGTGAGGGATTTGAGAGTTTGTGTGAGGGTTTAGATTGAGTGATTGTAAACCCCAGTTGTATTCTCTCCCTCTAATAGTAGATATCCCCCCTCCTTGCCCCGTGGACGTAGGCGATTTGCCGAACCACGTAAAATTTGTGTTCTTGCCGTGATTTGTAATAGCTTGTAGGTTCCCTCGACGCGCAGTCCTAGAGCTGACGAGAGGAAGAGCTGATATCTCACTTTGATGAGATATATGGCTTTCGGTTCTTGTTTCCTTTGAGAAACGAGAATTCCGTTGTGATCTAATCTCTTGTTGTGCACCTTGCGCACCGGAGGTGCTGCCGAAATTTCCGCTGCGCACAACAAGTGGTATCAGAGCTCCGGGTTAGACTTGGGAGCTTGTTTGAAGGATTCGCTGAAGGATTCTTATTTGAAGATTAGATCGACAATATGGGTGAAACAAGCACATCGGGATCGTCTCTTACGAAGACGATACATAGTTTGAGCATCAATAACATGAAGATTGATGTTCCGAAGTTCGACGGCAAGATTAATTTCGGATTGTGGAGGTGTCAGGTGATGGACGCCTTGGACGCTCAGAATTTGGAGGAGACTCTTGAGTTACAAGAGAAACCTGTCGAGATGGAAGCTAAGGTTTGGAAGAAGATGAATAGTAGGGCGTGTGAAGTTATTCGGTCATGCTTGACGTCGGATCTTATTTATGACGTGATGAACGAGACGTCGGCGAAGAGAATGTGGGAAACACTCAATGAGAAGTATCTGACGAAGAGCATTGAGAATCGGCTTCACTTGAAGAAGAGGTTTTACCAGTTCAAGATGAAGAGGGGAGTTTCCATTAGGGAGCATGTTAATAACTTCACAAAGCTACTTTCAGACATGGCTAATGTGGATATCATGGTTGAGGATGAAGACAAGGCGATGCTACTTTTGTGTTCGTTGCCCGAGGATGATTATGGTACTTTTGTCCTAACTATGATTAATGGAAGAACTACTGTTAGTTATAAGGAGGTGACCTCAGCATTGGTGAATTATGAGTTGAGGAAGAGTGTTGATGAGTCCTCCGAGAAGGCATCGGGAGATGCATTAGTAGTTCATGGTCGTGGTTCAAACCGAAGCAGGAGGTCACGGTCTAGATGTGCACATCGTGGGATTCATAGGAATCAATGTGCCTTTTGTAAAGAGGATGGACATTGGAAAGCCGAATGCCCAAAGTTAGATCGAGCCGAGAAGAATAAGGGGAAAGCTGTACAAGCTTCAGAGGTGAATGTTGTCAAGACTAGTGGCAACAATTCAGATTCGGATTCTTCGGGCTATTCGTTGTCTGCACTACCGTCAGTTTGTGTTGCCAACTCTACAGAGTGGATGTTGGATTCGGGTGCTTCATACCACGTTTGCCCTAGGAGGGATTGGTTCTCCAGCTTTCAGAAGTTGGAAAGAGAGGATGTTGTGCTCATGGGTAATGGACATGCATGCTCTATTGGTGGTATTGGTACCGTTCGGATTAAGATGAGTGACGGGATGGTGCGGGAGTTGGAAGAAGTGAGGTTCGTTCCGCAGTTGTCGAAGAACATCATTTCACTAGGAGCTTTGGTGGCATCTGGCTATAAAGTGACCTTGGAGGATGCACGTTTGAAGGTCACATTGGGGTCCATGATTGTGATGAAGGGCGTCAGAAGAAGCAATTTGTATTATTTGCTCGGAAGCACGGAGATTGATAGGGAGATGACGACTTCATCAGATTCGGCTAGACTGTGGCGTTATTTGATGCTGGGTTATTTGATTGGTAATGTCGTGCATAGGTTGTTGAGGAGTGCTTTGACCTGCAGTTTAAAGTCCTGTGAACAAATTGGTATGAGCGAGAAGACCAAGGTGGAGTTTGGCACTTCTATCCATCATTCGAGGGGTCTTCTGAGGGGTGTTCATTCAGGCATTCGGGGGCCTTCCAAGGGAGCATTATTGGGAGGTAATAGGTATATGGTTTCTACAGTTGGGGATTGTTCTAGGCATTGGTGGGTTGCAACCAAGTCCCGTTGGTGTGAAGTCCTAGAAGCCCGCAACAAATGGAGGAAGTGTATTGGCAGAAAGGTGAAGGTACTTCAGTCTGATGTTAGAGGGAGGTACAAGAGGGACCTATTTCTGCATTTGTGCCGAGCTCATGGCAATTGGAGACACTTCATTGGTGTGGAAACTTTGAGGCGACGAGGCGAGATGGCAAATTTGGGGACCTGTTCCTTTCTGGAGGAGGATCGGCGTTTGATGTCGAGCATTGGCATTGGTGTGCGGGCTACGACATGTTTGGGCCATCTTATGTATGGGTTGCCGACTGCTGCATGTAGAGATTTTAGATCTGGTGGAGCTACTTCAGATTTTGGGTTACGTCGGATGTTTGGCTACCCAGCATTTGGTCACATCGTGGATGTGAGATTTGATCTGATAGCACATATGGGATTCAGATGCGTGTTTGATTATCAAGTATTGGCTTCTGATTTTGTTCTGAGCAGGTATGTCATGTTTAACTCTCGGCAGGTGGAGAGTGGTGATCAGATCTTTAGGACATCGCAGCGGGTGGAGAGTGATGCTACTCCACGTTGGGTGGAGACTCCAGATCATACTGCGTCATTTGGGATCATTTGGATTTGGATGCAGATGATGAGTTGGATTCGATTGCAGCTGATGGACTTAATTTGGATACGGCCATTGGTTCACCTCAGATGGAGGTGTTTGATTTGTCTCAATTTGGAGCTATTGGGAGTGCTATTAGTTGCAGATCGTTTGGTGATATTGAAGAAGAGTTGCAGACTTTTTTATTTGTTTGAGGTCCTTTGGAGGCCATTTGGGTGAACTACGTTCGGCTTGATTCCTTAGGCAAGAGGATACGTAGGCAGTCTTTATGATGCAGCCGGGTTTGGATTAGTTGATGGAGGTGAGATCGATTTGGTGAGCGACATCGACATTTGGGGTGAGTGTTTGCACTCCCATTTGGGTCTCAGCAAGTGAGACATTTGGTGTAGTCGGTGTAAGCTCAGTTTGATTTGGTGAGTAGACACTATTTGGTTTGGGTTGAGTGTTCTCACTCCCATTTGGGTCTCGACCTGTTATGGATGGAGTCCGTTGTCATGAGTCCGTTGCCATGACGTACTTGTTTTGGTTGGTGTCGGCTCAGTTTTGGGAAAACTTCACCGAGGTGGAGAATTGTGAATCACGTGGGGGGACCACACGTGAGCAAATTGACTGAGGTGAAAACCGCGTGCACCCAAAGACCCCGCGTGAGGTGTTCTCGTGAACACCGACCCGAATTCCCAGGCCCACCCGACAAACCAAGGCTATATATATTATTTGTTTCCTAGGGCAAATGTGTGCAAGTTGAGGGGTTCTTGTTGTACGGCAGCAAAAGAAAAGGCAGGAGTTTTTTTGCGGCTGCAAATTTGGGCGTCAAAGTGAGCGGCTACGAAGAAGTACAGGGGGCAGCGGCTGATTTGTTTGCTTTTCTTTTGGCGGCTGCTGCAGAAGAAAAGTGCTGGAGGCTGATTTAGATTTTGTAAGAGGGATTTGAGAGTTTGTTTGAGAGGGTTTAGATTGTGAGATTGTAAACCCTAGTTGTATCTCTCCCTCTAATAGTAGATCTCCCCCTCCTTGCCCCGTGGACGTAGGCTATTTGCCGAACCACGTAAAAGTTGTGTTCTTGTCGTGATTTGTAATAGCTTGTAGGTTCCCTCGACGCGCAGTCTTAGAGCTGACGAGAGGAAGAGCAGATATCTCACTTTGATGAGATATCTGGCTTTCGGTTCTTGTTTTCTTTGAGAAACGAGAATTCCGTTGTGATCTAATCTCTTGTTGTGCACCTTGCGCACCGGAGGTGCTGCCGAAATTTCCGCTGCGCACAACAGTCCATATCCGCTTACAAATCACAGATACTGATGTATCTTGGTAAGGAAAAATATTAACCGTGTCCGCTAAAATTGGATATAGATACGGATATGCATGCGAATACTATGTGGATACTTGATGGTTATGAGAAAATCAGATAACATTGAAAAAAATATACTTCATATGATACAAGAGAGTTCATTAGTATGTTTCTTGTCATCCTATTTACTTCAATAGCCAAACTTCTGGTCAAGAAGTTATGTGAAAGGTTGAGCAATATGGTGCAGGATGTAATGCTAACAAACTCCTTGGGGATGACGCCATTGAGTTTATTTTGGGAAAGATTCAAAACAATCAAGCTTCCGCAATTCGCTAAACTAGTATGGATATTGGCTTCAACTCCGCTAGCTCTAAGGTCTAAATAGTTCACCTGTGTGAGATTGCCAACTAAAGATGGGATTTGTCCATGGAAATTGTTATTTGATAAATGCAATTAATGCAACTTCTGAAGCCTACCGAGATCAGGAGTGATACCGGTCAATTTGTTTCCATGAAGGAGAAGCACAATTAGATTGACAAAGTTCCCAATTCCGTTGGGAATGCTTCCGGAAATATGATTATCTCCTATTACCAATATATTAAGCTTTGACGAGAGATTAACAATAGAGCTAGACAATACACCACCAAAACTATTCCCGCTAAGTCCTAGTGTTTCTAAATTTGTACAGTTGGTTAAACATGCTAGAAAGTCTCAACCCTTTGCTTGGTTAACTTCTAACCGGTTCCTGCTCAGGTTTATCCAGTACAAATTCTTTATATTTTCTAAATTTTAAGGCACCATGTCACTGAATCCATTACCTTCCAAATCAAGTTCGACCAATTTAGATGCATTAGGGAGGAAAATTAGAATAAGCTCAGTAAATTATTTCCAAAAAGAAAAAGCATCTGTAGATTTGGTAGAGTGTTGAACATGTTCGACGGAAGAGTGTCATGCAAATGGTTATCTCCCGCCACGAAGTACTGAAGTGATGACAGATTATAAAGAGAGGAAGGGATCTCACCTAATAACTTATTCATCGAAACTTGAAAGATTTTGAGGCTCTTGAGTTTGCCGAGGCTATCAGGAATTCTTCCCTCCAATCCAGCATTATAGAGGAGTAGAAGACATGTTGCCAAAAGAAGCCGGTATTGTTCCAAAGAGGTCATTTTCGCCGAAATTAATTGACAGTAGATTTGAAAGTGAACCGAGTTCTTCTGGAATCATGCCCACCAGCGTATTGTTGTTTAAGACAATTTTTTTCGAAGAGTGGAGTAGTTGCTTAGACTTCCATGATTTTCGGCATCGAGGGAATTGAAGCTTAGATTCAAATATTGGAGACGACGACCGAGTGATTGTGTTATTAGGCCTTGGAAATGATTGACAGAGAGTTCATGTTTTGTGATGAAGCTCGGATTGGAAATGGAGGGTGAAATAGAACTAGCGAGCTTTAGGGAGTTGAGGTCTAATGCATTGACTCTTCCAGAGTGATTTCGGTTGTCGCAAATAACACCTTGCCAATGGCAGAAATTAGGATTGTTGTTGGTGTTCCATGATGCCAAGGCTCCAAGAGGATCATTAGAAATGAGAGATTTGAATGATAGAAGGGCAAGGAGGTCAGTTGTGTTCTGTTGATTTGATTGTTGGAAGAAGGAGAAGAAGGATGGTGGTATTAATGAGACATGAAAACCGTAGCTTTCTTCTTTGTGTGGCTATTGTGTGGAGAGATGAAAGATTCAAAACAACAAACTATCTCTAATTCAATGAAAAAGAGAAGCTGGTATGGACCAGAATCATATGTTTTCAATGTCTCATAGTTTGATTAAATATTTACACAAATTAACTCTTCTGAATCAAAAGTATAGTTCTTTGACTAAATTCCTTTTTTGTTTGCTCCAAATCTCGGTGTAATTTTTCGCAGGTGCATTCTTATAGAAAACTGAAAATGACTGGATCAAATTGTTGAATTTTGAAAGGCAAATTTTTAGATTTTAGGTGTTTCGCTGCATTACTATGTAGTTACCACACAAGAAAGCGATGAGTCTATTCTTAAATTTTATTTTCTTAATTGTGTACAAATTGTTTAGAGGCCTATATAGTTTTTAGATTGATTAACAGGGTCTTTGGATATGCTATGTGTAATTAAAGTCAATATTTATTGATTGGGAAGCATATGTAAGTTTCTTCGGTTGATTTTTTTAAATTTAAATGGAGCATATATTGCAATTTTTTTGTATATGTGCAAAACCAAAACAATAACAAGAAAAACTGTACAATCCTATATAATCAAGCCAACAAGAGGAGTTCATCGTATTTTTACTACATGTAATTAATACTTGTGTTTGGCACAAGCGGGAGTACTGTTATAGTAAAATATAAGTTCAAAATCACACGCAACTGTAATACGTACTATTTGATACAAGAAAACGGAAAATTACCATTATATGTCGTTTGTCCGATATTTCACTTGCTAAGTACTTAATTGAATTTCCACTGCCTCAATAACTTTTCAAACTTTAAATAAGACTGGCATAGATATCTCTTGCACTTTAGTTTATAACTGCTACGGTTAAAAGGAACTAAAGGAAGCAATGTTAAGTACATATTTATCACATGATTTTGATCCATATCAGCTTCTTTTTTTCATTGAACTAGAGATAGTTTGATGTTTTGAATCTTTCATCTCTCCACACAATAACCACACAAAAAAGAAAGCTACGGTTTTCATGTCTCATTAACACCACCATCCTTCTTCTCCTTCTTCCAACAATCAAATCAACAAACAACACAACTGACCTCCTTGCCCTTCTATCATTCAAATCTCTCATTTCTAATGATTCTCTTGGAGCTTGGCATCCTGGAACACCAACAACAATCCCAATTTCTGCTATTGGCAAGGTGTTATTTGCGACAACCGAAATCACCCCGGAAGAGTCAGTGCATTAGACCTCAACTCTATAAAGCTCGCTGGTTCTATTTCACCATCCATTTCCAATCTCAGCTTCATCACAAAACTTGACCTCTCTGCCAATCATTTCCAAGGCCTAATACCACAATCACTCGGTCGTCATCTCCAATATTTGAATATGAGCTTCAATTCCCTCGATGAAGAAAATCCTGCAAGTCTAAGCAACTGCTCCACTCTTCGAAAAATTGTCTTAAACAACAATGCGCTGGTGGGCATGATTCCAGAAGAACTCGATTCATTTTCAAATCTACTATCAATTAATTTCGGCGAAAATGACCTCTTTGGAACAATATCGGCTTCTTTTGGCAACATGTCTTCCCTGACTAAGCTACTCCTCTATAATGCTCGATTGGAGGGAAGAATTCCTGATAGCCTCGGCAAACTTAAGAGCCTTAAAACCTTTCAAGTTTCGATGAATAAGTTATCAGGTGAGATCCCTTCCTCTCTTTATAATCTGTCATCACTTCAGTACTTTGTGGCGGGAGATAACCATTTGCCTGGCACTCTTCCGTCGAACATGTTCAACACTCTACCAAGTCTTCGGATGCTTCTTCTTTTTGGAAATAATTTTACTAGGCCTATTCTAATTTCCCTCCCTAATGCATCTAAATTTGTCGAACTTGATTTGAAAGGTAATGGATTCAGTGACATGATGTCTTTAAATTTAGATAATCTAAAGAATTTGTACTGGATAAACCTGAGCAGGAACCGGTTAGAAGTTAACCAAGCAAAGGGTTGGGACTTTCTAGCATTTTTAACCAACTGTACAAATTTAGAAACACTATGACTTAGCGGGAATAGTTATGATGGTGTACTGCCTAGCTCTATTGCTAATCTCTCGTCAAAGCTTAATTATTCACCATCGAAAATTAATTTATGAAAATAGTTAAAACACAGACATGTTGAAGAAAACACCATGAAAAAGAAAATATATGAATAAACAAATGTAGCTACACGTTGATTATGTGAAACCCTTTTGTAGCTGTAATAACATCTCTAAGGGATCCCTATAATCTCTCTTAATCTAGGGGGATTTTTAAGGGAGGGGAAGATTATCCTCCAATGGTTCTCCCTTAAATCTCCTCCGATGGTTCCCCCTTAAAAGTCCCACTACTCCTTAATTATTCATAATTAGTATTTTAATTTTATAGATTAGAATTTAATTAAATATGTGGTTTATTTATAAATAAATTAATAATTAAATATTAATAACTAAAAATAAATAAATAATTAATTTAAATTAAGAAATTACCTTATATAATTATTAAATTAATTAATCATATTAAAATTTAATAAATAATTAATTTATATAATAATTAATTTATATAAATCATGTTAAAAGTATTAATTATACATTAACTATATATTAACTAAATTTAATTAACTATACATTAACTTTATTTAAAAAGAAAATATTAATATAAAATTATAAGGGGAAGGTTAAGGGACTTTAACCTTCCCCTTAATTTGGGGAGGGAGTTAAGGGGTTTGGGGTGAAGGGGAAAGTTTTCCGGCCCCTTGGAGCACCTTCCCCTTCATTCTCCCTTAATCTAGCTAAGGGGCCGGATTTTTCCGGCCCCTTGGAGATGCTCTTAGAATAATCATGAAAACAAAAGATTTTATCAATTATAAATTTATTTTCATAATCAAAATATTTTAAGACATAATTTTAAAACCAAGAAAGGAAAAAGTAAGAACACTAAAATTCTTGGTTTAAAGTTTAAATTTGTTTTGGTACCCAAGAACTCTTGGTACCAAAAGATTTAGGGACATGACCCCTATCATTAAAGCTCAAAGCCTTAGGGTTATGAACCCTCTTAGGCACATATGGTGCACTAACATGGTCAAAACAATATTCATTCAAATGACCCTTCCGATTGCAATTTGTGCAATGAAAGAGATCCATTTGTTTTTGTGGACCATTAGCTCGTGCACGGGAATCATTTGCAAATAAAGATTTTCTTTTAAAATTATTTTGCAAATGAGAAACATTCTTAAACAATGGTCTATTTGGAACATATTGCAATTTAGAAGCTTTTTGTATATCAAAACAAAATTTAGCAAGATGTCCAAACCTACCACAAACATGACATTTAAAAACATGTGGTCTATGAAAAACATTTGGCAATCTAGAATTCTTTTTCATGTCAAAGCAAAACTTTGCCAAATGGCCAAACCGACCACATAGATCACATTTATACACATTAGCATGCTTATGATGAGAAATAGATGCATGTGCATGTGTGTGTACATGTGATGAAGAAACTTGATGAGATGCACAAGAAGGATTAATATTCTTATGTTTTTGTGCATCATAGCAAAATTTAGCTAAATGGCCTTTACGACCACAAATGGAGCACTTGTAAACTTTGCTATACAAGTGTGCATAGTGTATGGGTGATTTACTAGATTTAGCACACTTGTCCATAAGTTTCTTATGGTTATGAATGCATATTTTTAAAGTTGAATCTAAAGATGAAATACTATTTTTCATAAGATTCAAATCTTCATTTTTAGGCACATATGCATTTTTAGAAGTAGAACATAAATAATTATTTATAAAAGAAGCTGTATTATTTTTTATGTTCTCTACTTCTAACATGGCATCAATCTTAGCATGAGATAGGCTAGCAATAGATGAAATCAAATTTCCATTTTCCAAATTTAATAAGTCATTGCTTTCTTTAAGCATAGTATTTTCATTTTCAATGACATCAAATTTGGACACTAGCTTCTCATGATCGGATTTTAAAACATCA
Organism: Asparagus officinalis; assembly: GCF_001876935.1. NCBI lineage: Eukaryota > Viridiplantae > Streptophyta > Magnoliopsida > Asparagales > Asparagaceae > Asparagus > Asparagus officinalis. The sequence goes on from NC_033796.1 coordinate 59,158,191, forward strand.
TGCTTGCTTTTTAAATCATTAAAATCATTTTGCAATTTGTTATAGGCATGTAATAATTTTTCACTAGCACAAGCAAGTTCATCACTAGATAAATCATTATCGGGTTCGAACTCGCAAACCTCACTAGGGCTATCGCCTAGTGGCCGTGTGCATGAGGCTCCACATGAACTTGAAGCGGGATCCTCCAAAGCTTGTCGGATCGCCTCCAAGTCTCCTTGATGTGCTTCTATGAATATCCACAATTTGTAAGCACTATCAAAATGAGCAAGTTTGTTAGAAATAGAAGAATCAAGTGCATGAAGCATATATTCTAACACAACTTTATTCATAGTAAACAATCTTTTATCATTTCTACTCCACTTGGATTTCTCCATAGTGGGTACAATATAAGCATCATCAATAATTCCCCATAAATCAATATTTTTAGATTGCACAAAAATTTTAAATCTAGAAGCCCATTGTGCATAGGGAAAATTAATGCATTTAGGAGCAACATTAGATTCATAGCCTAACAAATGTGCACGCTTCATGACCATGATAAATATATATGTGCAAGCAAGACAAAAAATGCAATCAAAACAAGATTAGCACAAAAAGATAACTTGGATCTTTAACTCAAGGCGATTAGACCTTAAATCAAAGAGCACCAAGCTCTGATACCAATTGTTAGACCCTAGAGGGGGGGTGATTAGGGTCTTATGCTAATCTAATCCGATTTAAGTGCCAATTAAAATTAATTAACAAGTATATTCTTGCAAGATAGATATACAAGAGTTATGTGCAAGAATAAGCAATATGAACAAAGGTAAATATCCTAGCAATGATATATACTATGAGATATATGCAAGGATATATGAGCTAACACAAGATGATATATCCTATCAAAGAGATATACAATATGATATATGTATAGGATATGTAAACTAACACAAGGGGTAAACAATCTAAACAAGATAGTGGATGATATAGATAATGAGCTAATGACAATGGCGATATAAGATATGAACATAAATATGAATGAACGCCAAAGCACACTCAAACAAGCAATATGATCACGGAGTTCGGACCTTCCGTCCTACGTCTCCGCTCCCCACTCCCGGGGAGAAATCCACTATCACAACCGGGTTTTCTACGCTCACCCGAATAACGTTTACACCTCACAGTGTCGGTTTTCAACGCTCACCGATCAACGTTCACACTCACCCTCACAATGTCGGTTTTCAACGTTCACCGATCAACGTCCACTCCTCACACTCGGTTTTCTAGTCACGGAAAACTTCAACAACACACTCGGTTTCTAGCTCACCGAAAACCTTACAACACTCACAAAGTAAATACAACAAATTTGTTCTCTACAATAGATGAGAACACAATGTAGCTCACTCTCAATTTGTTACAACTCCCCACAACCCAAATTACACTATGAATGTAAATACAATAAGCTCAATAGGTTGTGTGTGAACAAAGAGAGAAAAACAATATAAACTCAATATAAAATCTAGCTTATGAAATTAAGAACAAAACTTATAAAATGCTAGAATTGAGTTTAAGGAAACTTCTCTATAGATGACAAGAGAGAGGGAGAAGAGTGATTGCTCAAACACCAAATGATGATCTCCACTTGCTCTTGTGAAATTGTCTTCACAAACCAAAACACTCAAATGCTTAAAAGCTTCTTAAACCAAACTTAAACAAACACTAAACAAGTTTAAACCCTTGTTAAAAAAATAAACTTGTTTTAAAACTCTCTCATGGTTAGGTGGAGAGCTGAAGGCAATGGGGTATTTATACCCTCTCAAAACTTCAGCAAAACCCCAGCCAAAAAGACAAAAACAGCCCCAGCAAACAGCTCAGGAAATAGCCGTTGGAAAAGCAACGGATCTATTGTCGGTCGACCGGAAATTCTGTTGGTCGACCGATGGAGAGCAAAAACACAAAGAATGGCTCTGGACGATCGTCGGTCGACCGGTGCGGTCGACCGATGAAAACTTTCGGTCGACCGACGAAAACTTTCGGTCGACCGACGAAAACTTTCGGTCGACCGATTGGAGCTCTCGGTCGACCGGACTGGTCGACCGACAGACTCTCTGTCGCCCAGTAACGAAAGACCAAATGATCGGTCGACCGGTGCGGTCGACCGAAATCTGACATATGAAAAACATGTTTTGCTGATTTTAAAACACTGTTTAAAAATATCAAATAAATTCCAAAAAATGTAAAACTTTGGGGAATGATTGTAGACATGATAATAAACATGCTACAATGACTGGTTTCGAAAAAGGACTTCCCAAATGAAAAATATCATCATTTTACAAACTAGTCCAAAACATGAAAATATGAGATACTTGAATTTTGATGTTTTGACATAAACCAACTTTTGAAACTTTGTGAAATGTTTTTGTAGACTTAGTAAAACATGTATAAACTGATATTGAAGTCTATAAACTAAGAATACAATATTTTCACAAAATTGCATATTCTATGCAATGTTTTCAAAAACACAATAGAAAATATGAAATATATAATTTCATATATATAATCATAAAAACTCAAAACACATGTATGTATATATATAACTATATATATGCATAGAAACCAAAACTTATGTATATATATATAACTATATATATATATATACGAAGAAACCAATAAAATGTGTGTGTATAGATATTGAGCTTAACGTATTAAAAACACATAATATAAACGGATGAAGCTTGAACTTGGATCTTGAACTAGAATTGCATAAGCTTCACCGACATTCCGCCAACCTCCTTTGGATATGATCGTTGAAGCTCTATTCCATCCATCCTCCAACTACGTTGTTTGTCTACAATAAATACGAAAACACAAATACTAGACAAACAACATTAGTGGTAAATTGTTTGTTAAACATCATCAAAACAAGAAGGCCAACACACTTGAGGGAGACACGGCTAGGTCCAACACTTAGTGGGTGTAGAGTGTGATTGCAAGAGTGTGAGTTGTAGAGTTTTCGGTTAGCTAGAAAACCGAGTGTGTAGAAGAAGTTCCGGCTTCCAAACCGGATTGTGTTAGTGGATTTCTCCCCAGGAGTGGGGAGCGGAGACGTAGGACGGAAGGTCCGAACTCCGTGATCATATTGCTTGTTTGAGTTTGTCTTTAGCGTAGTTATTTTTGCATTTATCTTATATCGCCAATTGTGCATTTCTCATCCTTTTTATGATCCACTATCTAGTTTATATTGTTTACCCTTGTATTAGTTTATATATCCTTGCATATATATTTTGCTATATATCTCTTTGCTAGGATATATCATATTGTATATTGCTTATCCTAGCTCATATATATTATTGCATTTCATACTTGCTAGGATAACTTGTTAATTAGTTTTAATTGGCATTTAATCGGATTAGATTAGCATAAGACCCTAATCACCCCCCCTCTAGGGTCTAACATCTGATGGCGATGATTTTGCACTTAGAGCTCCAAAAAAGCCGAGGTCTGATGTGTGAAACTTCTTCGAGAAGATAGAAGTCACCAGGGATCAACACGGTAGACTTCTCACCCAGAAGGCTAAGTGTGCGTTATGCGGCCAAATTTTTCAAGCTTATCAAAAAAGCGGCACTAACCACCACAAGCGTCATTTAGAAAAGCATAACAGAGGTCAGACAATACCTCAAGGTGATATCTGACAATCTTTACTCTCCTAATCATCATCCTCTAGTAGTCTCGGTAGTCGAACTATGACGTAATTAAAGCCAGGAAATGCGTCATCAGGTTTATTGTTCTTAAAAACCTTCCTTTTAAGTTAGTAAAAGATGGTGAATTTGAAGATATGGTTACAGATGGTTTTTATCTCGCATTTAAAAAAATTTCTCATCAATCTTGTCAATGTGATATTTTGAAATATTATTATGAGTAACAAGCAAAAATAATTTGTTGTTTTTAAAATTTAAACTGTAAACTTTCTTTAACTTTTGATATTTATACATTTAAAGCACAAACTAGTTATTTATATATCAGAACGCACTAGATTGATGATAATTAGCAAATATTTAAAAGTATTATTTCTTTTATTGCATTTCAAAATTCACACAATGGTATTAATATTGCAAATTTAATAATAGAGAAACTTATAAAATTAGAAATTTTAGAAAAAATATTTACTTTTTTAGTAGATAATGCAAGTAATAATAATGTATCTGTAGATCATATCAATTCATTTTTTCTATTGCCGTGTCATAGTGATATTTTTTATATTAGATGTATATATCATATTTTAGATTTAATTGTTCAAAGTACATTTGGTGAAATTAAATCTATGATAGAAAAGGTTAGGACAATAGGTTATGCTCATAATACTTCTGAACAAAGACTTAAAAGATGGAAATAATTATGTACAAGAAAATTTTAAAACCTATATTAATTCCAAAAGATGTTGACCATAGGTAAAATTCTACATATGCAATGTTAAATGTAGCAATAGAGTATAAAGAAATTATAAAATATTTTATTCCTTTCTGTAATTGTGAAGTGTATGCGTTAACGGATCAGATTGGTGAACCCCTTGAATGTTAGAATAGTACATGTATTTATACTCGGTGCATAAGGGGTAGATTAGTCACTTCGGTTGAGCATAGAAGGGTAGTGGCAAAGTGTGGGTTGGCAGCTGGGTCAGCCTCTGCTTTAGAGGTGTCGTCTTGCGACTGGAGGGAGGATCTCCTTAGCATTAAATGAGAAGTGAGAGAGAGTATGGCAATGGTCCATGTAGTCCGATGTGTTAGGTCTCATGTTTATAAGTCTATTGTCTAATCTGGCTTTGATGATTAACAAATAATTCCTAACATCAGTTGTCGAGTGTTTGCATTTGATTGTTAGGTATCCTACACAAATATTCTAAGTTGGAGGTTAGATGGACTTGAGCATTAATGACGATATCTTGGACGTTGGTGTAGGCATCCAAAATTACCTATAGGTCCCCACACGTAGCTCGAGACAGAGAAAAGATGATGAATATCACTATTCGAGTCACAAAAACTCATTTGATGATGACAAATACACGAAGTGAGTCGATGGACCATACGAAGCAACGGAACTTCGGAATAACGGAAACACGAGCTGATCGGAAGCTCCGCATTGCTTACGAAAGACAAAGAACCCCTCGTGTCCTATTTACTCCACATATGATTCATGGAAGCTTATAGATCTCCTCGTTAGCTTTCCTACGCATTTTGAATCGCGTGATTCCGATTTCGAACGACGGATTTACGACGAAAATGGACACAACACGCGGGATAATGCTCCAAGGCTCGGCGAGACACCAAGAGGTGTCTCGGCCAAGGCTTGGCCGAGACACCAATAAGTGTCTCAGCCCAAGCTTGGCCGAGACACCCACGGGTGTCCGCAGACCCGAAATGTTGTTTTTGGCAGATTAAAGCTATTTTTCGATCGTTAACCGTCTGGATTTGTTTCAATTGATCTGATATCAGCCAAGAACGTGATTAAGTGGTTACAACTGAAGATAAGATAGAATCGATCATTCTTATCCGAACAAGGGTCCCTAAGCCTATAAATATAGCCCCAGGGCCTTTATTGTTTCAGATCTAGAATTCTCGAGCGTCGGCGAAGCCCTACTGAATTAAGGACTGAAGAGCCACGAATTTCAGAGAGGAGGATGAGACTTCAGTGAATTCTTCAGCATAAAGAAGAGGAGTTCATCAAATCTGCAGCCCGGTTCTTTTCCTTGAGATTGCCCCATTGAGGTGACCTCGAGAAGAGTGGTTATCTCGCTGTTACCGAGACAATTGCTTCGTTTCTTGATTCCTTCATGAATCAACGAAGCTCTGGATCTGATCTGATCATTTGGTGGTCCACGGATATCAACGTCCCCATCACAGGCCAAGATCCCACGCAAATAGACGGCGATAAACACCCATTGCGCTATTTGACGAGAGTTGTACTTCTTTTATTTTCATTGTGTAAGGGTCTTATAAAAAGACTAACTTTTATTTTCATTGTAACGTTTGAAGTTGTAATGATTACCTCAATGAACAAATCAACTTTCTCCCCAAACAAGCTGACGACCACAATGGGAGCCAACAGTCTCGTCAACGAGGCTGTCGTGCCGCAGCCGATGATCAAGATCCTCGTGGCTGAAGAGGTCGAATATGAGTTTGACCAATAGAAGTTTGAGGAGTACATCTCCTCCTCCTCCTCCAGATCTACCTCTCCTCACAAGTGCAGGAAGATCTCCTCTGCTCGAAAGATATGCTGGTCTTCAGATCTGAAGACTCAAGAAGGGGAATTCCCCACTACCGTTGCTACATCCATATCTCACAACGATCTGCCGGCGTCCAATGAGACCAGATTTGTCGATATGAACTCCTTTGTGATCAATGAGTTAACTACTTAAGGCGCGCCAACTCTATCAAGGAGGGCATGTCAAAGACAACGCTAACGGCTCGTGCGCCAATTCGCCAAGGCTTTGGATCTGGTGGACGGACTCCGTTACCAAGCGGATTTGGAGTTCAAAAAGCGCCAAGTGACTAAGTCATCTCCACAGCAAGCTTCGGGAACCTCCTTCCAACCACCTATTAATGAATGGGTTCGTGTTAAACGGAAATGTTCTACTCTTGAGGAGCGTATTCAGAAGCGTCGCGTACTTCTTGCGCATGCCCAGATCCTTGTACGAAAAGCACAAGAAATGCAAAAGGAAGAGGTGGTTAAGAGATCGCCGAGATCCAAACAAATTTGGATGCCAAAGACTAAATCAATGCCTAAGGCAAAAGAAGGCAATGTTGCTCCCTATCCTTCGTCAACTTCGGATCCCGCTCCTTCTGCCACCACACCTTCGGTGAAACCCTACGACGACGTGGACCTCTCCAAATTTAGAATTCCATTGAAGGATCGCCTGGGTCCTTTACACGAAGATCAAGGCAAAGCACCTGTTAAGGAACGCTTGGGACCGTTGAAGGAACCCCGAGCAACCATCCAGATTGGGGGTCATACGCGACCTCCTAACAAGGTGATTCCCATAACTACCCATGTGGGGGTGACTGCACAAAACCAGGAGCCTGTTAAAATTTCACCCTTACACGGGTATGATTCCAAATGTGTGACTCCTGCTAAAGCCAATAAAGCACTACCTATTCAGAAGAAGACACATCGAACAAACGATAGCGGTACACCTGAGGAATTAAACAAACAGCCAATAGGTTTCTCTGACCGCAACGTCGATGAGTTGTACTATCGAGCTGGGGACTCTCTTTGTTCATGTACCAAACTTATCAAGGCAGTATTATCAGTGTGTAGCAACCCCAAGACCGCTCCACAGAGTGTCTCTGTATTTGAAAGGATCTCCATCAGAACATCCAAGTCCAAGCCAAGGCATTTCTATAGAAAAAGATCAGCTGCACAAGATGATTAACTCACAAAGGTCACCATCAATATGGTCGATAAGGAGAAGTCAACGTGAAGTTTCAATCCCTGATATTTTTCAGACATATCCTAACGTATAACTCGGTTACGCACGGGAACTACTAGGCGTAGGGACTATCAGAGGATGAATAGCGGATTATTCTCGGATGATGAAGTATCAGATGCGAACTCTGCCATCGCTTCTGACAATACGGTGTCCAGCATAGGACAATCCCGCGAGGCATTTATGGTCAACATCGAGCAAATGACCAAAATCATCGAGGACGCTTTGGCTAAGCAAAAAGAGAACTTTTAGTTCGAATTGGAAATGGCCAGGATACGGATGAAGGAAGAGCATGACCAACAAATTCGGGCTCTGTACAACCAATTCGGTGAATCCAGTCATCGCAATGATGTTAACCGAGCAGGTAGTGATTCGGATGCGGATGAACATCTTAATGATGATAACTCTCCCATTGACTAGAATGCAGGGGGTGACCCCACTGAAGACAACAACACTGGGGGTGGTCCCACCGAAGATGATAATGTCGGGGGTGGCCGCATTGTTCCTCTCATAAATCGTCCAAAGCATGATACAGACGAGAACGAAAAGATGAAAGACCTCGAGAGCAAAATTAACGTTCTAATGTCTGCTCGAGAGATGAAAAGGACAGACATTCAGTGTCCTTACCCGAGAGAGTGGGAGTCGATCCCGTATCCGGCCAAGTTCAACTTATCAACTTCACGTCGTTCGACGAGAAAGGATCCCATACTTAACATCTGATCTACTTCAAACCCCACTTGGGCATGATCTCAGGCAATGAAAACTTAATGGTTCGGTCATTCATCGGCACCCTTTGCAGGCCTGTCTTCGATTGGTATCACCGTCTCAAGTCTGGAAGTATCAACAGCTGGGACGATATGAAGAGCTCATTCCTCAGCAATTTCTTTGATGAAGACACCAAGATATCCATCGGGACACTCTTTGAGGAGAAACAAGAAGACGAAGAGACGGTTGACGACTTCGTCAAGTGCTTCCGGAATAAGGCGATGAACTGCCGAGATCCGATCAAAAAGGAATTCATCCTCCAAACATTGCATAACAACTGCTCATTGGACATGTTGGAAGTTATGGGAGTAGCACCGTCCAACACCTAGAAAAAGTTGAAAGTCCACGGAGAGCAGGCTGAGCGCTTCCTCAAAAGGAAGAAAGCCGAGAGAAACCAACCGATGGCTAACCCTCCAAACTCAAACTTTGTCTCCCGTGGTAAGGGGAAGGCGCATGCAACAGTTGTTGATGTTAATCAGACATCGTAACAACAACCCCGAAGACAGCAAAAGACTTCAGATCCGAGACTCCAAAAGGAGTACTCCTTCAAGGACGAAGACGTTCCAGCCATTTTTGAGTCCCTCCTTGAAAATAACAAGATCAAGTTATCACCTACCGCAGATCAGGAGGAAGCTAACAATACAACGGATCCGAAGTACTATGCATACCACAGGAGGATCTACCAAGGCTTGCTTCACTCTCAAGAATAGCATCCAAATCTTGGTTGAAACTGGTGTCATAACGCTCAATTAAGTCGAATGAAAACTCCAAAAAGTATATCAGTATAAACTGCTTCACAAAACTCCAACACGTATATGAGTCTAAATTGTTTCCTTTCTTTCACGGGAAGTTCCTGGAGAATGCCATGCCTGGTATTCTTAAGGATAACCCGGTCATCCAACTAAGTATAATGTTAGACCCAGTTTCGCAAAAGAAGCTGGGGGTGGATGATTCATGTAACAGGAAGTTCCCGGAAGAATGCTACATAAAATTTTCTTAGGGATAACCTGATGCGGCATAAACATGTACCAAAAAGGTTGCAAATGCACAACCGTGTCAAGTTATAGTATAAATATATCGATCCCACGAGGAATGTGTTTTTGTAGGAGAAAATATAAAATCGGATCTTATGTTATGTGCATGACAAATAGGAGTGATGAATGAATGTGATAGTGGAGAGATAATGAGAGTGATAGTGTGTAGATCAATGTGTTTGAGAATAAATGTGATCAATAAGGCAAGAAAGAAGAATGAATAAAATTTAAAAACAAATCAAAAATAAAATTCAAGAATAAAAGAAAATGTAAGAAATTAAATATGGTGGATTCAATTATAGATATGGGTAATCTAAAATTGAACCCACTTCTTAGAAAAGAGTGATTCCCTAGAGGGTTCTAGCCTAAAGGCGAATCAAACAAAATGAAAATAAATAAAAAGAAAAACTAAACCCAAGAGAGGGTTCTAGCCTCAATGTGAATAGTGTAAGAAATTAAAATCTAACTACAAAATAAATTATAAAATCTAAACTACAAAATAAATTGCAAGAATTAAATACAAGAAAATAAATCTACTCTATAAGCATAAAATAAATCTAATCTATAAGTATAAAATAAATCTAAGGCAAGAGGGTTCTAGCCTCTTGCCTATTTAACAAGAAAATAAAATCTAATTATAAGCATAGAAATAAATCTAAACTAATAAGCAATAAAAAGAAATAAAAGAGAAAAAGAAAAGAAATGCAAACCTCTAAATAATTCTTCATCTCCATCTTCATCATCCAACAAAAAGAAGAAATATTTAAAGTGGTAAAAAAATTATTATTATTAATTGTAATAAAAAGTTACAAATTTGGAAGGCCTTCTTAATTAAGAGTAGCTCTCCTCTCCAAAAGGAGTTACAAAAATTTTCACACCCCTAACCCCTCACTCTCTACCCATATTTATAGTAAACATCAGTGAATGAGAGCCATTGGATTGAAATCTTATCCAAAAACATTAAAAACCAGCCTTAGATTCGTAACTAACTGTCCAGGGTATCGATGCGGGCATCGATACAGGCATCGATGCCTGCCCTTCTCTTGTGTGCTGTCCGCAGATCCTCTTGTATTTGTCTTTTGGGTTTGGGTCTTTGGCTTTAGCTTGGACTTTTGGGCTTTGACATTTGGGCTTTGGCATTTTCTCTTGCTTTTTCCACTGGGCTTTGATTTATTTCTTCATTAAATATTTGAAAGAATTCCTTTGGCTTCATGGGCTTCATTTCTTCATTAAATCAAGGGCTTTTTGTTGAGAGATTAGAGTTTGAGATTTATTCTTTATTAACCTATAATTTAAGATAAGAACAATTATTAGTCCTCTAGCAAAATAGATAATAAGGGTATAAAATTATAATAAAATATGATTATCAAATACCCCCACACCTAAACTTTTGCTAGTCCTCTAGCAAAGAAAGAAAACTGAAAGAAAACCTAACTCACTTTCATAGGAATCGCAGTTGTATTTAGCGTATACAACAAGCCTTTAAACCCCTAGGTTACCCTAGTGGACGAGTTGTAGTCTCGTGAGGGTTTGCAGTGAATATACCCACAAAATTCGGTCAACTTGTCAAATTAAGGAAGTTAGTAAATAACTAAATTTACTTGATAATTAAAGCTAGTTATTACTTAAGAAAATATTTTTATATATAACTCTAAGGTATATTTCCTAGAAAATCTTCTCATTATAGCAATACAAAACCAAGCCAAACTTAGAAATTTAATTTAAAAGTTTTAAAAAGAACATGCTAACTATTTGTTTAAAATAATATTCAAGTTGCTTGATCTAAAATATTTTCCAAGACCATATATACAAATATAAATTTTATTTAGTATTTTTATTTTTATTATTTTTTATATTATTATTATTTTTAACTCTTTCTTCCTTGGTGATTTTTTTTCTACTTTAACGGGCTTTCTAAGTGACCATTTAACGAGTTTTGGGCCAAATGGATCCCAACCCAATTGGACTTTGGTCATTAAGTATGGAAATACTCTTTGGGCTTAATTACTCGATCAGCTTAGGCTTTATAAGATAGAATCACCTTAAATTTAAGAGTTTTTTTTTTGTGCTCATTTTTCACACTCTTCTTTTTGTAAATTTTTTTTATATGTATATGTGTATATATTCTGAAAAAATATGTAAGTCAAACCACTTTGAAAAATTATTTTTAACTCTAAGCTAAGCATGCATTCCATTATTTTAAATAAAAATCTAAGTTAAGGCTTAAGTAAAGTATACTATTTTAAAAATCATTTTTTAAGAACTTTATTTAGAGTTATTATAAAAGGTGAACTTAAGTAAATAACAGATTAGAAAATTTAAAATTTATCAAATAAATCAATTATTACATAACTCTATCAATTTGGCAAGTGACGATATTTTTATAATTTTTTTTTTAGAAAAGGAAAAAAATGACAAAAATACAACAAAAAATGTGAAACAAAGAGAAAAATTAACTAAATCCCACCCCCACACCTAAATTTTGTATTGTCCTTAATGCAAACTCTATGATACACAAAGTAAAGCAGATAAGAAGTAAAATACTTATATTTGGTCGGCTGATAAAAATCTGCAATTACCTTTGGTCTGAGGAGGATGGAATCAAAAATTTATTCTTCTTTCTTTTTTTTTCTTTTTTTTTCTTTTTTCCTTTTTTTTCTTTTTTTCCTTTTTTCTTTTTTTTTCAACTGAATAAGAAACTCTCGAATGAGAGAAGAATAAATTCTTTTTATTATTCTGAAATAAACAAAACAACTAATGTAGAATGAAGTGTTCAACACGAAGAGCTCGTATTCTACATTGAATCCTACCTTATTATTAAAAATTCTTCCCCGGATTTTAAATAAATTCAGAATGATATAATCAATAATGTGAAATTCTAAGCATTTCGGGGTGTTCAATAATTCTTGCAACAAAATAAGGTAGGTATTATTGGTGTCATGCATTTTGCATTTCTTACTGAACTTAGACTCTTGTACTATGAAGTTTTGTTTTCTAACAACTAATTCTTCTGTAGAGTTCTGAAAATTTGGTTGTTGATTATTTTCTAAGAATCTAAGTTCATCAAGAAAGAGTTCTTTAAAATTTAATTCAAAACAGCAAATGTTTAACACAGCTTCATTATTCTCAAGGACCTGATATGCTTCTTCTAAAAAATCTAACTCTTTATCAAAAATTTCCTCAAAACTCAAATCAGACTCTTCTTCTTCTTCTTCTTCTGATCTTTCCTGAATATAATTTATTTTTAGAGGCTGATTATTTGGTTGGTCCCCTGGATTAAAAATGTTGAGATCAGCAGTCAAATTCCCAAATGACAGCTTCATTTGACCAGTTCTACAGTTGATGAGAGCATTAGAAGTGGCTAAGAAAGGTCGTCCTAAGATGACAGGTGTCTGTCCTTTGGGATTGGAAACAGGCTGTGTTTCCAAGACTACAAAATCTACTGAAAAAATAAAATCTCCAACCTTAATCAGAACATCCTCTAACTCACCCATAGGGACCTTAACAGATCTATCAGCCAATTGTAAGGTACATTTGGTTGGATTCAGTACACCTAGACCTAATTGCTGATAGACTGAATATGGAAGCAAATTGACACTGGCCCCTAAGTCTAAAAGGGCCTTATCAATGTGAGTATTACTAATGATACATAAAATGATGGGGGAACCTGGATCTTTACGTTTCAAAGGTATGGGATTTGATACCATTTCACTGATTTTGGCGGCTAAAAAGACTTTCTTTGGAACATTTATTCTCCTCTTCTTATTGCATAATTCTTTTAAGAATTTAGCATAAGATGGAATTTGTTCAATTACATCTAAGAGAGGAATGTTGACCTTAACCTGCTTGAATATTTCTAAGATCTTCTCCTCTTGAGGAGAGTGTTTCCTAGACCTGAGTCTATCTGGAAATGGAGCAACCGGTCTAAATCTATCAAAAGCAGGCTCAGGTTCGGGTTCAGGTTCTTGGTCATCTGAGGGGAGTGATTGTTGAATAGATTCATCAGAAGGAGAAGGAATTTGTACAGGATCAAGAGTTTGACTTGGATGAGTTCTCACTTGATTATCGACCTGTCTACCTGACCGAAGTGAATGGATTGCATTCACTTGGGCTTCATAGGATGAACTGCATCCTGTGTTCTTAGGGTTGACCGCGGGTTGACTCGGAAATTTTTCCTTCTCTCTTTCACTCACGAAACTAGCTAGTTGACCAAGTTGGGATTCTAATCTAGCTATAGCTTGAGTGTTGTAGTTAAGCATTTGTCCAGTCGATTGCATGAAGGAATTCAGAGTGCTAGACGTTTGAGTCAACATATTCGTGGTTTGAGTGGAGACCTTAATTATGGTTTCCAAACCCCTTTCCAAGACGTTAAGACGTTTATCCTGATCTGGATTGCGATGAGTCTGAATTACAGCTTGATGAAGAGGAGACTGATTTTGATACGGCAGATTGGGTTGTTGAAATTGTGAATGAGAATTAAACGGAACTGTGTTTCCCCTAGGAAAATGTTGGGTCAAAGCGGGAGTGAAGTTTTGAGTTCCGAGAGAATTTCCTAGATTCCATGCAAAATTAGGATGATTTCTCCACCCGGAATTGTAGGTTGGAGAAAATGGATCATTTCTAGGGTGCTGGAATGCAGCATTCATCTGTTCTACTGTATTGTTATTTCCTAGGAGAGGGCATTCCTCTAAAACGTGGGTAGGAGACTGACAATTATGACATCCTGAGGCAGAAACATGATTGATTTGAGCTGGAGCTCGTTCCGTAATTTCTAAAGCTTCTAACCTTCGCAGAATCGTCGCCATCTTCGCTTCAGAAGCAATGTTTGACTCCAAGGAAAGACCACTAGACTTAGATTGGGGAACTGATGAAACCCTATTATCATAGTGTTCATATTGCATTGTTTTTTCAGAAAGACTCTCTAAAATCTCCCAAGCTTCATCAGCGTTTTTACTCATGAAATCCCCATGGCACATTGATTCTCAGGAAGTTTTTACAGAATAATCTAATCCCTCATAAATTATTTGGCACAATCGCCATTTTTCTAAACCGTGATGAGGACATTGGATGAGAAGATCTTTAAATCGGTCAAAATACTTCCAAAAGGGTTCTCCCGAGACAATTTTAAAGTTTTGAATGCTGTTCCTAAGCTTTACCGTTTTATGAATAGGAAAAAATTTCTTAAGAAAAACGGTGACAAATTCATCCCAAGTTGAGATGGAATTTGTTGGTAAGCTGTACAGCCATTTTTTAGCTTTATCCTTAAGAGCAAATGGAATAAATCTAAGCTTAACCGCATCTTTATTTAATTCTCTCATTTTAATCATAATACACACTTCCTCAAATTCCGAAATAAAAATATATGCGTCTTCTGTTTCATTACCAAGGAATTTGGGAAGCATGTTTATGTATTGCGGTCTAAGCTCAAAATTTATTCCATTTGTTTCGGGAAGCCTAATGCACGAAGGGATTGCATTCCTAATGGGATAGCACATATCATGAAGAACGGGTGGATTAGGATGCTCCATTTTTATGATTGGTTCAAAGCGAATTAATCAACGTGTATTATCCCTAATCCACTATTGCATACACCAAAACTATTTCTTTTTATATTTTTTTATAAAGAAAGAGAAAAAAGAAAAAAAATTAGTTTTTTTTATGAGAAAAAAATAGCGAAAACCTACCTAAAACAAAGCAATCTTTCAATCACTCTAATTCTAGGGTTTAGCCTAACTCAACTAGACCAGCTCCTAACCAAAAACTCCTACAGTGAAAAGATCAAAGTTTTACCCGGGTAGTTAGCCAGGTAAGGATAGTACTAGAGGGTGATCAAAGATCAATTAAGTACCTCTTTCCTTGCGGAGCGCTTTACGCAACCCCTAAACCTTGCCTTAGACACCAACTAATCTGAGAAAACTTAAACCGGTTCACTTAAGGATTTCTTGTTCCTTATTAAGCTCGAATCCTTAGGGGCCAACTTCTAATGAGTTTTATTAGGCTTGGGCTTGTAAAGTGAGGAATTAGTGATTTTTAGGCTAAGGAAAGGGTGATGAAATCCCTCACCTTATCTTGATTATGGGGTTTTTCCCTTAAAAATATTTTTAAGTATGTGCCAAATCAAGATGCTCAAATCACTTGGTGAATTCCTACTACCAATATGAAATGCAACCCTATGAATTAAAAGCAACTAAAAAGGATGAAAAAGAATTTTTTTAATTAGGGTTAACAATCAAACAAATAAGAAGGGGGGAATATGTTTGAATTTATTATCTTGTTAGTAAATGTCAAAGTGGAGGGTGAATTTTATTATTGTCAACAAAAATAAAATCTTTTTTTTAAGTCCTAATTGTTTGTTTGAATTTATTATCTTGTTAGTAAATGTCAAAGTGGAGGGTGAATATTATGGTCAACAAAAAATAAAATCTCTTTTTTTTAAGTCCTAATTGTCTCTAAATGTGAAGAAGTAGCTAAATGGTGGAATTAAAAACTAGAAAAAGGACTTACCCGAAAGCAAATCTTCAAATCCTAATTCTCCAATCCTCGATCTTCAAGCTCCAAGTGTTTCCTTCACAAAAAAAACACACAAGTTAAAGAACCAAAATAATTAAAACCTACTTAAGCACCTTCCCCGGCAACGGCGCTAAAAACTTGATGCGGCATAAACATGTACCAAAAAGGTTGCAAGTGCACAACCGTGTCAAGTTATAGTATAAAGATATCGATCCCACGAGGAAGGTGTTTTTGTAGGAGAAAATATAAAATCGGATCTTATGTTATGTGCGTGACAAATAAGAGTGATGAGTGAATGTGATTGTGGAGAGATAATGAGAGTGATAGTGTGAAGATCAATGTGTTTGAGAATAAATGTGATCAATAAGGCAAGAAAGAAGAATGAATAAAATTTAGAAACAAATCAAAAATAAAATTCAAAAATAAAAGAAAATGTAAGAAATTAAAGATGGTGGATTCAATTATAGATATGGGTAATCTAAAATTGAACCCACTTCTTAGAAAAGGGTGATTCCCTAGAGGGTTCTAGCCTAAAGGTGAATCAAACAAAATGAAAATAAACAAAAAGAAAAACTAAACCCAAGAGGGTTCTAGCCTCAAGGTGAATAGTGCAAGAAATTAAAATCTAACTACAAAATAAATTATAAAATCTAAAGTACAAAATAAATTACAAGAATTAAATGCAAGAAAATAAATCTACTCTATAAGCATGAAATAAATCTAATCTATAAGCATGAAATAAATCTAAGGCAAGAGGGTTCTAGCCTCTTGGCTATTTAACAAGAAAATAAAATCTAATTATAAGCATAGAAATAAATCTAAACTAATAAGCAATAAAAAAAATAAAAGAGAAAAAGAAAAGAAATACAAACCTCTAAATAATTCTTCATCTCCATCTTCATCATCCAACAAAGAGAAGAAATATTTAAAGTGGTGAAAAAATTATTATTATTAATTGTAACAAAAAGTTACAAATTTGGAAGGCCTTCTCAATTAAGAGTAGCCCTCCTCTCCAAAAGGAGTTACAAAAATTTTCACACCCCTAACCCCTCACTCTCTACCCTTATTTATAGTAAACATCAGTGAATGAGAGTCATTGGATTGAAATCTTATCTAAAAATATCAAAAATCAGCCTTAGATTCGTAACTAACTGCCTAGGGTAGCCTTAGATTCGTAACTAACTGCCCAGGGTATCGATGCGGGCATCGATGCCTGCCCTTCTCCTGTGTGCTGTCCGTAGATCCTCTTGTATTTGGCTTTTGGGTTTGGGTCTTTGGCTTTAGCTTGGACTTTTGGGCTTTGACATTTGGGCTTTGGCATTTTCTCTTGATTTTTCCACTGGGCTTTGATTTATTTCTTCATTAAATATTTGAAAGAATTCATTTGGCTTCATGGGCTTCATTTCTTCATTAAATCAAGGGCTTTTTGTTGAGAGATTGGAGTTTGAGATTTATTCTTCATTAACCTATAATTAAAGATAAGAATAATTATTAGTAGCATATTTATTCATATAAAATAGATAATGAGGGTATAAAATTGTAATAAAATGTGATTATCATAACCCGATCATTATGAACAAAGTGATAAACACTAATCTCTCACTGTGATTTCCGAACACTCTTTTGCTGAGATGAGATTCAATCACTTCGTTGGATTAATTTTCCCTCACAAAACTCTTATTGGTGTTTGACGACTCACAATCTTCCACCATAAAATCCCTCACCGATCAGACTAATTGATAGTGGGACCACCAAAATTCCTTTCGGTTGAATCCACTCAAATTCCCGTTATGTCTGTGCACTCAACACTCTCATTGTTAGAGTCCGGACATAGTACTCGGAATTTTAATATCCTGATCGTTGACGATTGTCAAATCCTTTTGTGTTAAGTATTTGTAACTTAACACCAGGAAACCTCTTTGAGTGATATGTACGAATCAACACTCCCACTGTAATTTGTACTCCCACTCTCACTGTTCATTTGGTCAAACCTTCCTACAGTTTGGACCAAAGCCAAAATCTCCTCTTGATTCCTTCCATGAATGAGAGGTCTACTTTCAAATCGAGTGATCAAACATTCCTACAGTTAGGGTCACCTCAAATTCTTGCTTGGTCAAACATTCCTATAATTAGGGCCAAAATCACAATTCACTCTCGATAAATGAGAAATTCATCTTTAGTTCGGTAATAAAACCTTCTGACGGTTAGGATTATCTGAATCCTTTTGATTCTCAAAAGGGAGATCACACTCTTAGTTTCACTCTTCAGATTTTCAAAGTGGAGATCTCACTTTGAGATTCCTTTGCAACTAGAGATTGAATATAAAATTCTTCATCTCCAACATCGGGTTCATTTTTGCCCCAAGAGAAGACACTACTTTTCAACTCTCAAAATCCGTGCTTCACACACGCGAGGAATTTTATCCTGAATCCTAAGTAGGGATAAGTCAACGCCTAACACGCGTTACCGGTTTAGTATTTCACCGATTGAAAAGGACACCAGAATCCAAGTCTGGGGAATTTTATCCCGAAGCCTAAGAAGGGATAAGTCAGTACCTAACACGCGTTGTCGGTTAGTCTTTTGTTGTAAAAAGAACAAAAACCCACATATTTGACATTTTGGAAGGTTGTTATTCATAACGCTAAAATCCGTGCTTCACACACGCAGGTAATTTTATCCCGAATCCTAAGAAGGGATAAGTCAATGCCTAACACGCATTACCGGTTTAGTCTTTCACCGATTAAATAAGACACTAGAATCCAAGTCTGGGGAATTTTATCCCGAATTCTGAGTAGGAATAAGTCAACGTCTAGCACACATTGTCGGTTTAGGCTTTCACCGATTAAAAAAGACACCAGAATACAAGTATGGGGACTTTTATCCTGAATTCTAAGAAGGGATAAGTCAACGCCTAACACGCGTTGCCGGGTAGTCTATTCCTGTAATAAAGACGAAGTCTACGTATTCAATATCGTAGCACTAAAAGAGTTAGCTCTTTTAGCATAACGTCACATGTGGAACAGACTTAAACAATCTGTATGCAAGCCCGATTCAAACGGTAATCGGTAAAGGCACGTCAAATCCGTTGATGGCTGAGGATTTATCAAAAATCCTGAGTCTGCATCTGATACATGCGGCCGGGTAGTCTATTCATGTGAGAAAGACGAAGTCTACGTATTCAATATCGTAGCACTAAAAGAATTAACTCTTTTAGCATAACGTTACATGCGTAACGGAATTAAACAATCTGCATGCTAGCTTGACTCAAATGATAGTCGGTAAAGGCTCAGCAAACCCGTTGATGGTTGAGGGTTTGCCAAAAATCCTATACATGTGAGAGTCATTGACGCACCAGCTTCATTAGTTGGTCTCGTGACTTGAGTATCCAATAACTTCAGGATAAGATCCATACCTGCAGATGAATCAGCTTTAATAATTAGTCCTGCAACCTCAACACTTAAGACTACCACGCGTTGCGATGAAAGTCAACACCGGTCAACACGTTGTAGTGAAAAGTCAACACGAGGCGATCCGAAACCCTAAGATAAATGTCGATCAACGTGTAACCCTAGGTCAACGGTGGTCAACGCATTATGATGAAAAGTCAACTTGGGGCGATCCGAAACCCTAAGGTCAACACGTAACCCTAGGTCAATACTGGTCAATGCGTTGCATGAAAAGTCAATGAGAGGCGATCCAAAACCCTAAGGTCAACACCAGTCAACGCGTAATCCTAGGTCAACGCCAGTCAACGTGTAACCCTAGGTTAATGTAAGTCAACGCATTATGATGGAGATGATCAGTTCAAAGTCAACTCGACGATACGAGCCAAAATCAACTCATCAGTTTCGATTCGAGACTTCGACGATGGCCAGACGATAAACGCAGTGCCAAAACAACTTCGGTTATTCATTAAGATATTGAATAGACTGAAAATCGAAGAAGTCAAGAGTCAAAGCTAACTACCAACTTCGGTTATTCATTAAGATATTGAATAGACTGAAAATCGAAGAAGTCAAGAGTCAAAGCTAACTACAGGTCCTTTTATACCGACTGAAGGTTGAATAGACTGAAAATCGAAGAAGTCAAGAGTCAAAGCTAACTACAGGTCCTTTTATACCGACTGAAGGTTTGACCGATCATATCCAAAGTATTTCAAGCTCATCTATAAAAGAAACAAGACTGAAATTCTTTAGAGGGGGTATCTGTAGGCGTCTAAAATTACCTATAGGTCCCTGCATGCAGCTCGAGACAAAAAGAAAACGATGATGTTAGACCCTAGAGGGGATGATTAGGGTCTTATGCTAATCTAATCTGCTTTTATACCAAATAAAACTAATAACAAGTTATCCTAGCAAGTATAAAATACAACAAGATATATGAGCTAGGATAAGCAATATGAACAATGAGATATATCCTAGCAATGAGATATACTATGAGATATATGCAAGGATATACAAATTAACACAATGGTGAAATAAACATAAACAAGATAGTGGATGATATAAATAAAGAGCAATGGATAATGGCGACAAGAAATATAAACATAAGAGAAGTGCGCCAAAGCAAACTCAAACACACGATATGATCACGGAGTTCGGACCTTCCGTCCTACGTCTCCACTCCCCACTCCCGGGGAGAAATCCGCTATCACAACTGGGTTTTCTACGCTCACCCAAATAACATTTATACCTCATAATGTCGGTTTTTAATGCTCACCGATCAACGTCCACACCTCACACTCAGTTTTCTAGTTCATCGAAAACAATACTCACAATGTAACTACAATAAAATGTTTTCTAACATGAATGAGAACTCAATTAAGCACAACTCAATTGTTACAATCTCTCACAACCCCAATATACTATGTGTGTAAATACTAAAAACTCAAGTGGGTGTGTGTAACAATATGGTAAATCAAATCTAAACTCAATATAAAACTAGCTTTAATAAAATGATAAACAAATAAAGATATAAAGCTAGAAATAGAGTTTAGAAAACTTTTCAATGGATCAAGAGATTGAGGGAAGATGGTTCGAAGCTCAAGCACCAATAGGATCTCCTCAAGCTCTTGTGAAATTGATTTCACAAACCCAAAACTCTCAATTGCTTAAAAGCTTCTTAAACACTCTTTTAAACAAACACTAAACAAGTTTAAACCCTTGTTAAACTTTTTAAAACATTCTCTTGGATTAGTTTGAAGGATGAGAGCAAGGGGGTATTTATAGCCACCCAAAACCTCAGCCAAAAACCCCAGAAAAAAGACCAAAAAGCCCATAGAAAACAGCTCAGGAAAATAGTCGTTAGGACTGATCTGACTGTTCGGTGGTCGACCGTGAGAAACAAAAAGCTGAAGAAAGGCTATGGAAAGCAGGCGGTCGATCGTGGCGGTCGACCGTGGGAATTTTTGAGCTGACGGTCGACCGTGAAAGTTTTTGGATTTGTCACGGTCGACCGCGATCCATAAAAAGGCAAAATGAATTATGACTGCATGTGGTTGACCGTGGTGGTCGACCGCGAACTGATACATGGGGTTTTCATAGGTTTTTGTAAATATTTTTTGAGACTTTTAAAAATATGTTAAAAATAACAAAAAAATGAAACTTTGGGAAATGTATATAAACATGTAAATGAACATGTTACAAAAAGAATTTTCCAAATTGCATTTCCCATTTATGAAAAATCATCATTTTGCAAAATAGTCCAAAACATGAAAATGTGAACATATGAGTTTTGACATTTTAGCTTAACCATGTTTTGAAACAATACAAAATGATTTTGTAGACTTAATAAAAGATATATATGATTGTTATTAAATCCATAAATAAAGAATATAATATTTTCATAAAATTACATATTCTATGCAATATATATAAAAACACAATAGAGTATGAAATATGTAATTTCATATATATAAACATAAAAACCCAAAATACATGTATGTATATATATAACTATTATATATATATATATATATATATATATATATATATATACACACACACACACACACACGAAGAAACTAATAAATGTGTGTGTATAGATGATTGAGCTTAAAGTACTAACACACATAATATAAAACCTAAACTACATTACCCAAGCTTGATCTTGATCTTCATTGTAGCTCAACTTGGTAATCTTGCGGATAAAGCTTGAACTTGGATCTTTAACTTAAAATGTAAGGTTTCACTCTATAATTCCGCCAACCTCCATTAGATATGATCGTTATGGTACAATCCATCCAACCTCCAATGTATTGTTTGTCTACAATAAATAGCAAAATACAACCACTAGACAAACAATATTAGACATAAATTGTTTGTTAAATCATCATCAAAACAAGAAGGCCAACAGATGAATGTCGTTATTCGAGTCACAAAAGCTCAGTTGACGATGACAAATGTACGAAGTGAGTCGACGGACCATACGAAGCAACGAAACTTTGGAATAACAGAAACACGAGCTGATCGAGAGCTCCGTGTTACTTACAAAAGATGAAGCACCCCTCATATCTCATTTGCTCTACATATGATTCAATCATGGGAGATTATAGATCTCCTCGTTGGCTTTCTGACGTATTTGAATCGCATGATTCCAAGTTCGGACGATAAATTTATGACAAAAACAGACACAACACACGAGATAATGCGCCAAGCCTCGACGAGACACCAA
>NC_033796.1:59180640-59188140 GCF_001876935.1 Asparagus officinalis
CTTGGCCGATACACCAAGGGGTGTCTCGGCCTAAGCTTGGTTGAGACACCCACGGGTATCCGCAGACCCTAAATGTTGTTTTTGGCAGATTAAAGCTGTTTTTCGATAGTTAACCGCCTGGATTTGTTTCAATTGATCTGATATTATCCAAGAACATGGTTAAGTAGTTACAACTGAAGATAAGATCGAATCGATCATTCTTATCCGAAAACAGGGGTCCTTAAGCCTATAAATACAGCCCCAGGGCCTTTATTTTTTTAGATCTAGAATTTTTGAGCATCGGCGAAGCCCTACTAAATTAAGGACTGAAGAGCCACAAATTTCAAAAAAGAGGAGGAGACTTCAGTGAATTCTTCAGCATAAAGAAGAGGAGTTCATCAGATCTGCAGCCCGGTTCTTTTCCTGGAGATTGCCCCATTGTGGTGATCTCGAGAAGAGTGGTTATCTCACTGTTGCCAAAATAATTACTTCGGTTTCTTGATTACATCGTGAATCAACGAAGCTCCGGATCTAATCTGATCATTTGGTGGTCCACGGATATCAACGCCCCCGTCACAGGCCAGGATCCTACGCAAACAGCAGGCGATAAACACCCGTTGCGCTGTTTGACGAGAGTTGTACTTCTTTTGCTTTCATTGTGTAATGGTCTTATAAAAAGACTAACTTTTGTTTTCATTATAACGTTTGAAGTTGTAATGATTACCTCAATGAACAAATCAACTTTCTCCCCAAACAGTTGGAGGAAATCAGAATGAAGTCTGATGCCATTCAAGTCAAGACTCATTATCTCGCTTCATCCTCGCTACCAAGATCGACCTAAACGAAGACTTTTATCTTGGATAGATTAGTTTAGATTTATACTTTATGTGTTTATGCTTAAAGCTCAAATCATATAAACATTCACATTGTTTCATGTTTATCATTTTTGGGAAAATATTGCGTCTTTGGATTAGTTACTTAATGGTTTTGTTTTACAACTTTTCTAAAGTTTATCAATCCATTAAAAAGTATATCAAAAGTTGTTTGAAGAGATTTCATCAAAAATCAAGTGTTTCACAATCTCGCATTTTTACCGTCTTGCAAAACAGTGAGTTTTCACTCTTGGAAAATGATATTTTAGAATTTCCTTTTCTCATATCTTTATTTATAGATATATACATATTTACCTAAGTTTTATTATTTTTGGAGTTGATTTACTATTTTAATTCAAATATACAAATTCAACTCTTCAAGAAATTTTAGAAACTAGAATATCTGTTTTTCGGTCAGGGAGTTTTCACAAATGCAAAGTGATATTTTATAAATTTCTTCTCTAACATGTTTATCTTCATGTGTATAAATGTTTTCCAAAGTTTTACTATTTTTGGAGTTGAATTGTTATTTTAAATTGAATTTAGAAAATCAGCTTCTCAAAATTTTAGCAAACCTATGTATCAGTTATAAGTCGATCGATTCTTAAAATTAGTCAACTGATCACCTCTTGTCAATCGACCGATGTCATTTTTTAGTCTATCGACTAGAGTGATTTTCTAACTTGTGTATTTTATAGTCTATCAGTCGACCGATCTAAAAGATTAGTCGACCGAACAACGGTCAGAAGGCTGTAACGACTAGTTTTTTGGCTGAATGTTTTGTTTTGTTTGGAGAGACTATAGATAGCCATCTTGATTCATTTGTTCAACCAAGGAAGTTTACAAAAGAGTTCTACCAGTTTGATTAAGAGTTTTTCAAAAAAAATTAAGTGTGTTTGTTAATGTGAAGAGAGTTTCACAAGAGAAGGATTGCAACATCGTTCTTGAGGATTTTAACCTCAAATCTCTACGTCTCTTATTTTTGGAGAAGTTTTCTAAACTCCTTTCTTCTAGCTAATCTTATATTTTGATTCTCATATATATGCTAAATTGATTTGAGTTTGATTTTATTTTTACTCATTGTTTACACACATAACCATTTGAGCTTTAGTATTTTACATATCGTATATTTGGGTTGTGAGAGTGTTTCTTTGAGAGAGCTTAAATTCCATTCTCACTTCTTTAGAGAACACAATCTTTACTTGAACTTATTTTGAAACACGTTGTAATATACAATGACACTTACAGGATTGGTTGGGAGAGACCAGAGTCAATTTCAAGAGGAGTGGCTTGGTTGTAAAAGCCTAGGGAGAGGTAGTAATTCCAAGCACTTAAGGAAGATGAAATGGGTAGGCCAACACTTAGAGGAGTATCTTGTAGGATTGACAACGTGTGTATTGTAAATATTTTCGATGAGCTTTGAAAACAGATTTGTATAGTATTTGTGAAGTATTAGTGGAGAATCTCCTCGAGGTGAGAAGCGGAGACATAGGTCGAGGGTTGACCGGACTCCATGATCATATCGTTTGTTTGCGTTTTGGCTTTGGTGTAATTTTCTCTTTACATCGTGTGCATATTTCTATATCATCTATTATCTCATTGTTTATATCGCCTATTGTTTCTTGTTTATCCTTGCATATATATATATGTATATATATATATATATATATATATATATACTATATATATATATATATATATATATATTATATATATATATATATATATTTATATATATATATATATATGTATATATATATATATATATATTATATATATTATATATATATATACTATATATATATATATATATATATAATATATATATATTATATATAATTATATCACATTGTAATTATTCATATTTGCTAAGATATTTCATTATAAGCTTTTAATTTTCGCCATCAAAATCGAATTAGCATTAGAAATTTACCCTATTCACCATAAACCCCCCTAAGGCTACTTTCACGATGAGGTCATAAGAATTATTAGGGCGAAAAGAACATGATGATGCTTGTTAAGCATTAAATCTAATGCGGGGCATACGTTGTCAGTGAGGATAAGCTCGAAGCAGAAGTTATCCTCTAGCTTCGCTGAGAAGTAACGCCTTTCGAGTTGTCCTCATGAGGCGTTAGTCACATGGTCAAGTGGACTCCTGGTGAGTTATCTTCGATAAGCGGTTCGACTAGTACTACTTTTTGAGTCCACATAAAGGAATATCGACTCGACTAATCGGCTAAGTCGTATTTTGCTGGGCTTGGGCCACCAAGTTGATTGGGGCATTGATTGCAAAAATACATATGTCCATCACTTGTTAATAATTATATTTCAGTGAGTGGGAACACCATAACAGTTGACCCCTTTTGTTTGGAGGTGGCTTTGGCCGGGTACAAGTGAAAATACAATAAAAAAAATTGCTTCTGGACGGATGTGGTTGCTTTGAATGAGAACTAAAAAGTATCTTCTGAAGCGACGTGGTTGACATCATCTGGCACCCTTTTGCTGCTGTAATCCCATTTTTTTTATGGCAGATTATGGGATATTCAAGGTGAAGGTTGCACCTCGATCTTTAAGGGTGCTACGGAATCTGAAAATAAATCTTGGTTATTGGATACAACTGAATCCGACAGTTCAAATTCTGGCAGTTCAAAAATCAATTGCCTATTTATAGAAACAGGGCCACGTAAGAGGTGACTATTGTCTTTTTGAATTCCCTTAGAGAACTCAAGATATCGTCCATTCATCTTTTCCGACGATTAGCTCTTCAATCTCCAATGGCTTCCGAACCAGTTGATCGTTGAGTTCTTCTGAAGAAGATTCACTTGAAAGTGACTTTACCACAAATGGATGCAATGTCTAAAAGGTTCGACATCCCTGTGGCATATGATTTTTATGCTCTAACGAGGTCAAAGGCTATATTTGAAGGTCTTCGGCCATTTGGTGGTGATCTTCCATTATGGTCCTAATGGGGTGTCGCCGGCGCAGATGAAACTGAATGTCATTGTGGTCCTAATAGGGTTCGTGGAAATCTGCCACTGGTTGGTGATTAGGCCTTACTTGAAAGTCTTCGGCCGTTTGGTGGTCGTGAAGGTGACTCAAAAAGATCCTCACTTCCATTTTCAAATGGCGGGGAAGTTTAAGCTCATCAACAACCTTCTTGACTCTCACATTGATTAGAAGGAGAAATCTGTCTGGGTCGAAGGGGATGACCTAGAGTTGGGTTGCTCCAATTTGCCTGAGATAAGGAGGAATGCACTCTCAAGGAGTGTGCTATCTACCACTAAGAGGGTCGATCTCGACATGGTCAAGACATATGTTGGCTCTTGTCGATTCGAGGACCTACTTGACAAATCAATCATGTGGGTTGCTGGGGTGTTGAATGAGCCTTTCATCAACCAAGATTATGATAGAACCTCATCTCTCATCACAAGGGCAGCAGAGGCGGCTCCGACACCTGTTATTACTATAGCTGATACCCAGGGGGAGCCGTCTGCCAGGCCAACAAAGCATCTTCCCCGAGACATTCCTCCAATGGAGGTCAAAGCGGTCAAGGAGTAGGTTGCTCCCACCCTTGTCTAAAGACAGTGGAGGAGGTACGTGTAATGGGTACCTCAAGAGGAAATAAGGAACATGAGGTACAGGCAGTGGTTGGGCCGACTGAGGCAAACATCCTTCGCTTGGACAAGTTTTCTTTGGGAAAATAGGCCGAGGCTTCTCAAGAAGAGAGAGCCGAGAAAATATCTGCTGAGAGGGAGAATCATCTAGTTTCCACCGTGAGTCAACTCCCTTAGGGAGGGAGTCGGTCGAGGAGGAGATAGTGCCTCCTCCCGGCAAGAATATCCATTCCCTCACCGAATGGCCAACGTCAGAGAGGAAGAGTGGGATAAGATGAGGAAGTACCTTATCGGGCTCACTTCGATCAGTGCTCGACATGGATAGGAGCCAGAACCAGAGTTTCGTTTCAAGGCTTAATATCATCTTGATGTCTGGGGACCATCCTAGGGTCTTGATGGATCCAATCGAGGGCGATCAACCAGTTTAGCCTCCCTCAGGATGAGAAGTATCTTTAGGGGGTTCCTGATATTGGTCTTCACCATTCCCTTCATAGCTATTTTATTCGAGGGGCTCTATTGGAGAAGGAGTTGTATGGTCAGATGGAGCAGATGTGGATCATATATTAGAAGCTCCTTGGGGAAGTTGTTTCTCTGAGGGCCATCAAGAGGCCAACTCGGAGCGAGCCGCGGAGATGCCAGTCCCGAGTGTTCTCGAAGTCTACAGGCTCAAGCGAGAACTAGAGGAGAGTGGGAAAAGGTTCAAAAAGATGGAAGAGGTTCTCCGAGAGAGGATCGCACTGAGGCACTGGCCAAATTGGAGAGGCAGCGGTGTAAGCGAGGCGTCGACTGGGCGAAGAGCATGCATTGCTCATCAAGCTTTAAGAAGAAGTCGCCTATCTTAAGTCCGAGTCCTACCACTAGGAGATCATTGAGGAATATCGCTAAAGTTTATCTAGAAAATATGAAGTGGCGATAGCCTGCAAATTTGGGTATGATTACATGTCGGCACAGCTCCCGATTGAGATGAAGAGCTCATCTGATCGCTTCCACTAACCCTCCTCTTGTTGCTAACTGCATGGATGAGTTGAAGGAGGTGGAAGCACTCAGGGGAGGGCTCGATCTTGATGAGGATGAGGATGACTCGGATGATGGAGGAGACTGCTCTACCCCTCCACCGACTGCACCTAGGAGTTCCTCGCCTCCGACTCTAGGAGCTGGAATGGACTTCTGGCTTTCTCTTGACCTTCTCTCTTTTGTACTTTTGTTGTATGTATAAATACATTATAACCTTGTACAGATACTTTATCAATGAATGATAAAATACTTTTGCACTTGAAATTGCTTCTTTGTGTTATGCATTCTTTATATATTTTTGAATGACTTGGATTTAACATAGACTTGAAAATTCTTAACTGTTGGCTCGAGGGTCGACTCGCCTTCTGTTAAAAAGATATGCCTCAAATTTTAGTAACTAGTCTGACGTTCTGGTTTTTTCTCTAAGTATAGGATCAATAGAACCAATTGGACCGACTATTTACTAGCCATCATTTGAACTTCTCGAGATAAGTGCCTGAGAAACATTCATAAAATCAGCAGTCAGTCGTCAAGGGTCGACTAATGCATGGTCGACTAATTATCGAGAGGATGACGTTTAGTGAGTTTCCTGATGCCTTTATTTGGCAAGTGAAATGTTACTGTTTTGAAACAACATGAAAGTACTGTCAGTTGTCAGAGAGTAATGACGTTGCTTTGATTTTTGAGCTGAGTAGCACGGAGTAAAGGGTAACGACGCTTAGGATTTTGTGTGAACCGCTTGAGATTTTGAGATGAATCTTGTTTGTTCATTTAAAAATGTAGCAACCGTTCATATAACTCCTCGTGCCTCCTGAATTCTATAATTAACCCATTGGGAACAAAGGAGAATTCTTTATGAGCTCTTGCTTTCAAATCTTCAGCACTTATTCCTCTCCAATCTTCCTAAATTTCTTGTATCCACAAAATTTTCATGGTTTCTCAGAGTTCCTTTGCTGGATGCAATAAGGAGAGGATTGGTCTCCTCAGGCCAATCCACTCAAAAGTTTGTGCTATGGAGCTCGGGAAATACTATGGTCTCTATGACATCCCTAGGGCATTCACATTAGAGGCATCGGTGAGGCATGAGGTGGTATAGCACCATGGCAACAAAAGGACGTCGCTCTACTTGGCCCACCTCAAGTATGGGCTTCGACTACCAGTTCACTCCTTTTAAAGGAAGCGTACATCATTATGGGGGTTTCCCCCAGCCAATTCACCCCCAATGCCATTGGCGTGTTGGTGGGTTTTGTGGTTATATGCCACCGAGTCGGCGTTGAGCTAAGTATGCACCTATTTGGGCACTTATTCGGTGTCAAGTCAACGAAGAAGGACCCTCATTATTTCTTCCACTATAGTGGAAATTTTAAATTTGTGATGGATGTTCCCGAGTCAAATAGGGATTGGAAAGAGCAGTTCATATAGGTGTTCGACGCCGACGGCATGCTCTCATGTCTTAACTATCAGAGATAAATAGGGACACATTGAGGCCGCACTGCCTTAGGCTCGATAAGAGGTGGTAGCTGGACAACATCTGCTCCTATGCTAGGTCTCAGGAGTGGATCAACCTCCTTGATGTGGTGTCACTCTGGGTGGTGTCTGTCTCCTCGGCCCTACCTACTGAGGATGATAAATTTAGGGCTGAGATGCTGGCCCTCCCACTCAAAGAAAGCCACAAAGGGAAGACAAGAGGTGAGGGTTAGGCTCCGTCAACGGGCCCCAGACGAGACTAAGGGGGGACATTGCTCCCGAGGAAGCGGTTGGCTTCCAGTCACAAGCAACTGAAATCGCTACTCACTTGGGCGGCGAGTTAAAACTAAGAAGTTAGCCAAGAAAAGCCGAGGGTCAAGTAGGCCGACCGAGTCGATCCACACCCAACCAGCTGCAGAACATCAGTAGGCCCAACAAGCTGCAAAACATCAGCAGGTCAAAGGGTAATAGTAGTAGACAACTGAGGAGCAACGGAAACCCGAAGTCGTCATTATTGATGATCCCTCCCAAACTGAGGAGGTGGCTCCAGCGGC
>NC_033796.1:59190640-59321342 GCF_001876935.1 Asparagus officinalis
TAAGGACCTTCCCAATTAGGAGCTAGCTTGCCTTACCAAGTGTCTTTGTCGAAAGTGGCTTTACGGAGAATGAGGTTGCTAGCATTGAATCTCCTTGGTTCAATTTTGCTGCTGTAGTAGCGGGTGATTCCCTACTGATTAGTGACTTGAGTCTGGAGAGCTTTCTCTCAGATCTAGTCAAGGAGGTCGAGGCCGATCCGAAGTCCTTCTGAGTTCATATCCTCATCGAAGTGTTATAGTCGAATGGTCGGCATGCCTAATTCAACAGTAGTGACTGCCTCGGTGCCATATGCTAGCTTAAATAGGGTTTCTCTAGTTGAATTCTTGTGGGTCGTGTGGTACAATCGGAGGATACTAGGCAATTCTTCAACCCAATTCCCTACTACCGCATCCACCTTCTTCTTTAATGCTTGAAGGATGCATTTTTTAGCAGCTTCGGTAAGTCCATTGGATTTAGGATGGGAGACAAAAGAGAACTTGAGTCAAATATTGTATTCCTCACAAAAGTTGTGAAAGCCTCACTATTAAATTGGGTACCGTTGTCGGTCACAAAGAATCGGGGTACGCAAAAATGGAAGATAATGGACTTCCACACAAAACTCATGACGTTGATCTCACCAATCTTGGCTAGTGGTTAAGCTTCAATCCATTTGGTGAACTAGTCAACTGCCATGATGAGAAATTTCCTCTGCCTTGAAGTTTAGGAGAGAGGTCCTAGTAGATCTAGCCCCTATTAGGTGAAAGGTACCGAGCTGAGGAGGGAAGTGAGCTCAGACAACGTTGCCCGAGGGATGAATGAAAAAAACTAGAACATCTGGCAATGAGAGACAGGTCGTCTTGACTCGGCTAAAATGGCCGGCCAATAGTACCCCTGGCAGATGACTTTCTGCACAAGGGTTCGGGCCCCAGGATGTTTCCACATATGCTCTCATGTATCTCCCTGAGTACATAGTTGGCCTCTGGTGGCCGAAGGCATCACAAGTAGGGTACGACACCACTGTTGGAGTAGAGCAACCGATATAGCTACTCATCGATTAAGAGATAACGGTGAGAATTCCTTTGTAGACGTCTGGCTTTGGTTGGTTGGATCTTCAAGCAAAGTACCCTATGTTAGGTAAAGGAGGATAGGATCTAACCAATAGGGAATCACAGGCGCCCCTGTCTCCATGACAATCCCGGGTGGTTTGGAGATGCTAGGTCGCTCGAGGGTGTCGGTGTAGACAGACCTCGAGCTGATTCTTGAGCTTGTCAACCCGAGCTTTGAGAGGGCATCCGCTCGATCATTGAGAGCATGAGGGACTTGGGCTATTTTGAACTCCAGGAAGCTGGTCAATAGCTCTTTAGTAGCTTTAAGATATAAGACCATCCTTAAATCCTTAGTTGCATATCGTCCATTGACTTGGTGGACGACCAATTGCTAGTCGGTGAGGATATAGAGGCGTTCTGCCTTTAAGGCTTGTGTCGCTCGAAGGCCAGCAAGGAGTGCTTCATACTCAGCTTCATTTTTAAGGTTGAGAAGTCAAAGGAAAAGGTGTGTTCATGTATCGACCCGTCTGGGCTTCGCAGAACCACCCCTGCTCTATTATAGGCTTCTCTAGAGGACCCATCCACTTTCAATAACCACCATGAGATATACTCATGTGCATCATGTTCCTAGGTGTGATAGGTCCAAGGAGAAGGTATGTGAACTTTAGGAGCTGCTGGTTGATGAGATGGCAAAAGCGCCATTGGCCCATCACTTGGGGAGGTCGACTCAATCAGGAAGTCGGCCAAGACTTGAGCTTTGATTGTCGTCCTAGGTTCGAGCTAAACATCATATTCACTAAGTTCGACTACCCATATGACCATTCTCCTAGATGTAGTAGGGTTGCCTAACACTTTCTTCAAAGGTAGACTTGTTTTCACAATGATGGCATGAGCCTGGAAGTATGGACGGAGTCTCCTTGCAATGATGATGAGGGCAAAGGCAGCCTAGTTTTATGTGATTGTGGTTGATTTATGATTTCATTTTGTTGATTTGTTTTTATTCGAAAACTCTTTTTGCATGATACTCATGTTTTCTCTCTTTTGATTTCATAAATCTATTTTTATACATGATTTTTATGTTAGTATAATGAGACACTATTTTTAATGACATAAATATGTGTCGTCATTGTATTCTTGTATGTGAGTAATATTTAGTATTTTTTTCATTTATGCTTGCTCGCATGTTTTTGCCTTAGCATTCATTTCATGTATCCTATGAGGCATTTTGATAGGAGGAGCAATCCCTATATTTGTTTTATACTCACCCATGCATATTGATAGGGGGAGCTTTCGCTCTCTTCATTCCTTGTTTTCCCCTTTTTGATGTTGTCAAAGGGGAAGAAATATTATGAGTAAATTCTTTTTTGTTTATATGCATGATAATTATAATATTGTATATTCATTTCCTTTCATGCATATATCATTTTTGTAAATTGTTTGTCATCATCAAAAAGGGAGAGATTGTTGGCCTTCTTGTTTTGATGATGTTTAACAAACAATTTACGACTAATGTTGTTTGTCTAGTGTGTTTAACAAACAATTTACGACTAATGTTGTTTGTCTAGTGTTTGTGTATTTCTATTTATTGTAGACAAATAATATGTTAGAGGTTGGATGGATTACGCCATAATGATCATATCAAATGGAGGTTGGTGGAATAGTGGTTGAAGCCTTGTAATTCAAGTTAAAGATTCAAGTTCAATCTTAATCCGCGAGTGTACCAAGATAGAGCTTCGTTGAAGTTCACAAGCTTGGGTAATTTAGTTTAGGAATTTATATTATGTGTGTTAGTACCTTAAGCTCAATATAATATACACACACACATTTATTGGTTTCCATGTATATATATAGTAATATATATACATATATGTTTTGGTTTGATAGTTTTCAATTTTTTCTATGAAACAATTAAATATAATTAGAAAACATATTTTTGTTTCATACTTACATGCATATATATGATTTCATCAATATCAATTTTATTCAGTTTAATGAAATCATGTTTTAGTGCATTATATGTATATTTTGATAAAATGCTATATTCATTATTTATAGACTTCATAACAATAGTTTACACCTTTCTTCAAGTCTATAAAATCATTTTGTATTGTTTTAAAACATGGTTAAGCTAAAATATCAAAACTCATATGTTCACATTTTTATGTTTTGGACTATTTTGTAAAATAATGATATTTTTCATTTGGGGGGTCCTTATTGAAAACCAGTTTTTGTAGCATGTTTATTATCATGTCTACAATCATTTCCCAAAATTTCATAATTTTTAGAATTTATTTGATATTTTTAAACAGGGTTTTAAAATCGAAAACAACTTTCAAAATCTGTATTTTCATGTATCAGTTCGCGGTCGACCGCCACGGTCGACCGCGCCAATGTTTATCCCTCAGAAGCCAGCAGAAACTTTCGTGGTTGACCGTTAGTCTGTAAGTTTCTACGGTCGACCATCACGGTCGACCGTAGCCTTTTCTGTTGGTTTCTCGGCTTCGAAAATCCCTCGCGGTTGACCGCGAAAATCTCACGGTCGACCGCCGTATGCCCAACGGCTCTTTTTGTACAGAATCTGAAAAATCTTTTTCTGGGTTTTTGGGGTATTTGGTTAGGGGTTTTGTTGCTGCTTTCTCTTCCTATATAAACCCCTCAAACCCTCTTCTACCAGTAACAACAAGAGAGTGTTTTAAAACAAGTTTAAAGAGTTTTAAACAAGGGTTTAAGTTTGGGTTAAGTTTGTTTAAGAAGCTTTTAAGTATTTGAGAGTTTGAGTTTGTGAAATCAATTTCACAAGAGCTTGAGGAGACCATCTATTGGTGTTTGAGCATCTAACTCTTCTCCTTCCACTCTTGATCTATTGAGAAGTTTTCTAAACTCAATCTAGCTTTATATTTTATATTGTTTGATTATCATTTTATTAAGCTAGTGTTCATATTAAGTTTAGTTAATTTTATTTTCTATTTGTTTACACACACACAACCATTGAGCTTATTGTATTTACATTCATAGTATAATTGGGTTGTGGGATTGTGTAACTTAGAGAGTGAGCTTATAATTCATTCTCATCCATTGTAGAGAACAAACACTTTGTATTGTGCTTATTATGAGATTCACCTTGTAATACACTTATACACTGAGAGAAGTGTGTGACGAGAGTCGGGGATCATCCCAAGAGGAGTGGCGTCAGTTGACGAACCTAGGGAGAGGTTGTATCCGAGAGCTTGAGGGAGACACGTCTAGTTCAACACTTGAGAGGGTGTAGAGTGTGATTGCAAGAGTGTTGATTGTAAAGTTTTCGGTTAACAAGAAAACCGTAGTGTGAGGTGTAAACGTTATTCGGGTAAACGTAGAAAACCCGGTTGTGATAGTAGAGATCTCCTCGAGGTGAGGAGCGGAGACATAGGTCGAGTGGTTAGACTGAACTCCGTAATCATATCGTTTTGTTTGTGATTGCATTGGCATTCTTATTCTTGTATTCATATCTTATATTGCCTTTTTGTATTGCACTTCATATTGCCCTATCACTTTGGTAGATTGTTTATTTCACCCTTGTGTTAGTTTATATATCCTTGCATATATTTTTATCATATAGGATATATCTCATTGTTCATATTGCTTATCCTAGCTCACATATCTTGTTGTATTTCATACTTGCTAGGATAACTTGTTAATTAGTTTTAATTAACATAAAATCGGATTAGATTAGCATAAGAACCTAATCACCCCCCTCTAGGGTCTAACAATTAATATCAGAGCTTTGTGCTCTTTAATTTAAGGACTAATCGCCTTGAGTTAAAGATCCAAGTTATCTTCTTTTTGTGCTAATCTTGATTTGATTGCATTTGTCTTGCTTATTTATCATAGACATAAATTGTGCATCTTGTTTAGGTTATGCCATTAATGTTGCTCCTCGTTTAGATAATTTCCTCTATGCCCAATGGTGTGTTAGATTTAAACTCTTTGTTTAATCTAAACATTTTGATTTATGGGAAATTATAGATGATGATTATATTGTGCCTACTTCGGAGAAATCCAATAGATGATGATTATATTGTGCCTACTTCGGAGAAATCCAAGTGGAATAAAAATGATCATCGTATGTTTACAATGAATAATATTTTGTTAGAAATGATCATCGTATGTTTACAATGAATAATATTTTGTTAGAATATTTGCTAAATGCTCTTGATTCATCTATATCTAACAAGTTTGTTCATTTTGATAATGCTTACACCTTATGGAAACTTATAGAAGCACATCAAGGAAATTTGGAGGTGGTCCGACAAGCTTTGAAGGATTCCACTTCTAGTTCATGTGGAGCCTCTTCATCATGCACATGACCACTAGGCGATAGCCCTAGTGAGGTTTGCGAGTTCGAATCCACTAATGATCTATCTAATGATAAACTTGCTTGTGCTAGTAAAAAATTATTGCATGCCTACAAGAAATTACAAAATAATTTTATTGATTTAAAAAGCAAGCGTGATAATTTAGAATCCGATCATGAGGAGCTAGTGTCAAAATTAGATGTCATTGCAAAACAAAATACCATGTTTAAAGAAAACAATGACATGTTAATTTTGAAAAATAAAAAATTAACCACATCTATAACTAGCTTATCTCGTGAAAAAGATAATGCCACAATAGAAGTAGAGAACATAAAAATTGATATTGTGATAATCATATTTTATTACAATTTTATATCCTCATTATCTATTTTACATGAATAAATATACCATTAATAATTGTTTTTAGATTAGTTTATACATAAATGAATGGAAATATAAATAAATATTATTAAATATAAAAAACCCCTCAGAATCTCTCTTCTTAATTTTGTAGCATGAAGCCCATCAAGCAAGTGAAGAAAATGATCAATTGAAGCCAAAAGCCAAAATGTCCAAAAGAAGCAAAATCCTCTTTATTCTCAAATGAGCTTGGATGCAAATAGTTGGAAAAAGTGGGCTTTTATGCAAAAGAATGGGAAACCGGATGTGCTGCTCACAAGATAAACATTTGGGCCGGTCTTGCTCTTGTAATTTGATTTTCAAAATCAAATGAATAATGGGCCAAAGAAATGAATTTTATTTTCAAAAGCAAGGGAAGATTGTTGGGCCGAAGATTGAAATCATTGATGGACTTGCTGCATTGTTTTGGAGACAAGGCATGGGCCGGTTCTTTTTCTTTTTTTTTTAAATCAAATGGATGGTTGTTGAGAGAGATGCCGATAGCCCTAGTGAGCGTTTCAGAGTTCGATCCACTACATGATCTATCTAATGATAAACTTGCTTGCTGCCGTGTTAGCTAAAAAAATTATTGCATGCCTACAAAGGAAATGTACAAAATAAATTTTATTGATTTTAAAAAAAGCTAGCCCGTGATAATTTAGAATCGATCATTGAGGGGAGGCTAGTGTCGAAAATTAGATGTCAGTGCAAAACAAAAATACCATGTTTAAAAAAACAATGACATGTTAATTTTGAAAAATAAAAAAATTAACCACATCCTATTACTAGCTTATCTCGCTGAAAAAGATAATGCCACAATAGAAGTAAGAGAAACATAAAATTGATATTGCTGATAAATCATATTTTATTACAATTTTATATGCCTCATTATCTTATTTTACATGAATAAACTTATACCATTAATAATTGTTTTTAGTCATTAGTTTATACATAAATGAATGGAAATATAAATAAATATTATTAAATAATAAAAAACCCCGTCAGAATCTCTCTTCTTAATTTTGTTTAGCATTGCAAGCCATCAAGCAAGCTGAAGAAAATGATCAAATTGCAAGCCAAAACCAAAATGTCCAAAAGATAGCAAAATCCTCGTTATTTCTCAAATGAGCTTCGCAATGCAAATAGTTGCGGAAAAGTGGGCTTTTATGGCAAAGAATGGCGAACGATGCCTGCTGCCTCACAAGATAAACATTTGGGCCGGGCTCTTGCCTCTTGTAAATTGATTTTCAAAATCAAATGAATAATGGCAAAGAATATGAATTTTATTTCAAAAGCCAAAGGCGAGCATTGTTGGCGCGCAAGATTGTTGAAAATCATGATGGGCACTTGCCTGCATTGTTTTGCGAGACAAGGCATGGGCGGCTTCTTGTTCTTTTTTTTTAAATCAAATGGGAATCAAGTGGGCCGGCCTATGCTACATTTACATTTTAAATGATGGACCGTGACTTTAAATGCGGCTCAAGAATTGGCATTTTTGAT
Organism: Asparagus officinalis; assembly: GCF_001876935.1. Classification (NCBI taxonomy): domain Eukaryota; kingdom Viridiplantae; phylum Streptophyta; class Magnoliopsida; order Asparagales; family Asparagaceae; genus Asparagus; species Asparagus officinalis. The sequence continues at coordinate 59,197,900 of NC_033796.1, forward strand.
TTCTTTGAAAATCAAATAAATTGCAAAGGTGCGAGATTGTTGCTTGCGACCGGCCTCAAAGACAAATCTAATGCGCTCATATTCATTGAGAATTACTTCATTAAATAGGGGTAGAGGAGTGAGGCGCGTTAGAGGTGGAAAATTGTTGTAAACTCCTTTTGCGAGAGGAGGGCTACTCTTAAATAGAAGGCCGTCCAAAAAATTATAACTTTAGTTGCAATTAATAAAAATAATTTTTTTCCTCTTTAAATTGTTCTTTCTCCTCCGTTTGCTGAATTGATGATGGATGGAATGCAAGAGCAATTGAAGGTTTGCATTTGCTTCTTCTTTTATTTCTTTTAGTAATTACTTTATTATTGCTTGATTAGTTAGAGATTTAAAATTCATGCCTTGTAGTGCTAGATTTACTTTCTTAGTCTTTTTATTGTCTTTTTGCACTTAATTTGTAGAGTAGATTTATTTTCTTGTATATAATTCTGCAATTATTTTGTAGTTTAGATTTTTATTCTATCTGTAATAGCAATTTATATTCTTGTTCATAGTTTAGATTTTCTTTTCTTTTTAATTTTGCATAATTAGGTCTTTTACTCGGTTGGCTTTTTTTTCTTTCTTAAAGATGTGAATTTAATTCTTGTAGCGACAGTTATAAGAATTATTATAAAACTAAGTCTAATTTCCTTTATATTGTCATGAATTATTCTCTTTAGCACTTAAAATGTTCAGGTTTAGGATAATCAACTAGAGAACTAATCGGTTAGAAGAAGAATTTGTAATCATGTTGATCTTTAAATGGTTGGTAGTTAGCGATGAATTCTAGGATTATTATCATGTTGTTTGTCTTATCATGATCACTAATTTTGACTTAGCATTGATAATTTGTAGCCGTTACACTTTCCTTAAAATCCGGTTTGATAATCTATGCCTTAATAAATCTAGCCGCTTGGAAATATGATAAAAGAGAATGAGTTTAATATTTTGTCAATTGAAATTGATTAGTGCGATTATATTCTTAGATTTCTTACCTCTTTTGAAATCCTCCATCTTGACTTTCTTAAATTTTTTCTTTTTATTTTTGGTTTTATTTCTTGATTTTATTAATTCATATTTCTTGCCTTGTGATTTCATTTATTCTTTAATTCTTCCTTCTCTCATCTAAAATTCAAATTTATTATCTCTGCACATAAATCAAAACAAACCACTCATCCAATCATTGTTACTTATTCTTTATTCCTAATTGTCATGCCCACAAAACATTAAGAACCATTTTTAATAATCTCTTAAAAAATCACCTTTTCCTCCGTGGATCGATATTTTTATACTATAAAAACTGTGATAAATTGTTTGCACTTGCAATTTTGGTTACATTAATTATGCTGCCATCCAAAGTTTTTGGCGTCCGTTTGCCGGGGGGAAAGCTGCTAAAATAGGATTTTATTAACTTAGATTCTTTAACTTTGTGTATTTTTCTTTTGTGCAAGGAACGCCTTGCGAAGCCTTGAAAATCTTGGATTGAAGATCAAAGAATTTGGCAGCATTGCTTTCCAGGTAAGTCTTACTCTTCTGAGTTTCTTCAATTCCACCCTCTTTAGCTTCAGCTTCACAATTAGATGACACAATTAGGATTTTAAAAAAAAAGGATTTTATTTGTTGTTGACCATAATAAAATTCATCTTTCACTTGGGACATTAACTAACAAGAATAATAAATTCAAACATGAATCATCTTCTCACATCTTGCTAGTTGCATTTTGACCATAATTTAAAAAAAAAGATTTTCTTTTATCATCTTTCCTTTTTAGTCGCTTTTAATTTCTAGGGCTTGCCATTTCATATAGGTAGGAATTCACCAAAGTGATTATAGCCACTTGTTTGGCACACAACTTAAATCATTCTTTAAGGCGCAAAACCCCAATCAAGATAACGGTAAGGCATTTCATCACCCTTTCCTTAGCCCACAAATCACTAATTTCTCACTTCACAAATCCAAGCCTTCTAAAACTCATTAGGACGTCCGGCCCGCCCCTAAGCGATTCTGCAGCTCAATAAGGAACAAGAAAATCCTTAGGGAACGGTTTAAGTTTTCGCAGAAATAGTGGGGCATTGCTCTAAGGCAAGGTTCCTAGCGGTTGCGTAAACGCTCCGCAAGGAAACGCGTACTTAATGATCTTTTGCATCACCTCTAGTTTACTATCCTTACCTTGTGCTAACTATTCTGGCGTAAAACTTTGATCTTTTCACTGTAGGAATTTTGGTTAGGCAGCTGGTACTAGTGGAGTTAGGCTAAACCCGCTAGATCTGTAGAGTTGATTTGAAAATTGATTGCCTTGATTTTGTTTTAGTGTAAGATTTTTTCTTTCCTTTATCTTTCTCATATAAAAAAAAACTAATTTTCTTCTTTCTTTCACTTTAAAAACAAAACTAAAAAAAAACTATTTTCTTTCTTTCTTTCCTTAAAAAAAAAAACTAATTATTCTTTCTTTCTTTCCTTAAAAAAAAACTAATGTTCTTTCTTGCTTTTCCTTTTAAAAAAAAACTATTTTCTTCTATCTTTTAAAAAAATAATAATAATAATAATTGGTTTTGCGTGATATGCAATTTCGGTATGTTCCGGCATAATTTCATCGCTTAATTCCGTGTTGAACCAATCAAACGAAATGGCAAATCAACCAGTTCTTCAGGATATGTGTTTACCCCACCAGAAATGCAATCATCTTGCATAAGACTCCCCGAAGTAAATGAGAGCAAATTCTCGAGTTAGACCAGTATTTTATAAACATGCCTTCCAAATTCTAGGCTAATGAAACAGAAAGATGCCATATATATTATCTTCGGGAATTTGAAGGAAGCTATGTATTATGATTAAAAATGACTCGCGGAATTAGCTGAAGAATGCCGATTAAAGCTTAGATTTATTCATTTGCCTCTAAAGGGAACAAAGCCTAAAAAATGCGCCTGTACAGCTTACGATTAAATTCCATCTCAACTTGGGAGCGAATTTGTCACCGTTTTTCTCCAAGAAAATTTTATCCCTATTCACAAAACGGGCGTTAAAGCTTAGGAACAGCATTCAGAATTTCAAAATTATCACGGTCGAGAGCCATTCTGAAATTACTTTGACCGATTTAAGCATCTTTTAATCCAATTCCTCATCACGCGTCTAGAAAAATGCGCGACGGCTGCCAAGTCATATGATGAAGGAGGACTATATCTTCAAAAACCAGGCTCTTTTTAGAATCGATGCTGTCAGGGAATTTTATGAGATAAAAACGCCGACGCAAGCTTGGGAATTCTAGCAGAGTCTATCCGAGAAAACAATGCCAGTGGAAAAAACTGTGCAATGACAGGTTTCACTGTTTCCCAATCTAAGTCTAGTGGTTTTTCCCTAGAGGGTCAAACATTGCGTCGAAGCCGAAGATGGCGACGATTATGTGCCGACCGTTAGAAGCCTTAGAAGTTAAGGACGAACGAGCTCCTGGCTCAAATCAACCATATCTTCTGCCCGGCGATGTCATAACTATCAGTCTCCTACCACGTTTCAGAGGAATGTCCTCTTCTAGGAAACCAACCATCGCTTTATAGCAACAGATGAACGCCTGCCATTTTTCAGCCGTCCCTAGAAATGATCCATGTTCTCAACCTACAATCCACGATCGGTGGCGCAGAAATCATTCCTAACTTTTGCTTGCGAACAAGCGAAACTCTCCCGGCAAATCAAAACTCATTCCCGCCCGTTCAAACCCGTCAAATTGTCCCGCAAGGGAAACACTGTTCCCGCTTCAATTACACCGCAACAATTTTTCTAAATCCCACCTTTTTCCAAAGCCAAACATCCTCCATCCTCACCAGCCTAATTAAATCAATGCAAAAAAAAAAAAAAAAAAAAAAAAATTTCGATCATTTGACAAACGTTTGGTGTCTTAAGAAAAGGCGTTTAGAAGCTATGATCAAAGCTTCTACACAATACACCAACATCGTTTGCACCCAATTCATCCACCACTTTAAATTCATCATGCAACACCGACGCCAGTGCCCTCAACTCAAACACTCAAGCCATAGCCCGGCTTAGAAACCCAACCTTGGCGCAACTACGCCGTTGCCGTAAGTGCATGAGAGAAAAAGCGGAAATTCCCAAGCTCAACCTGTTGCAAACCCTAAAGACACTGGAATCCAGCTTCCAACAATCCAGCCTCAATAAATTGCCGAGTACACACACTCGCATCGAGGAAAACAATAGACAATCAGTTGTTAGAATTGACCCCAACCGATCAAACCCCTTCTCCCATTCAAAAACACTCCTTCCGATGAAGCAATTCCTTCGATGACCAAAATGCTGCAACTGAGCATTGAGCCTGATCTAGATAGGTATAGCGCCCGTTGTCCCCTTTCCCAGCATAGGATCTCAAACCTAGGAAAAACTCTCGCAGGCTTGAGAAAATCTAGAAACGTTCAAACAGGTCAGCATCAACATCCCTTCTCCTAGATGCAATCGAACAGATCCCTTCTTATGCCAAAGTTCTTGAAAGGACTTATGCACTAAGAAAAGAACCACCAATGGGCCCAAGCAAAAGTCTTATTAGCTGCCAACCTCAGTGAAATCTTTCAAAACCAATGCCGGTTAAAATATAAGGACCCATGGTTGCTCCCAAATTCCATGTGTCATAGGTAACACTCACATGATAAAAAGCCACTTCTAGACTTTGGAGCCAGCGTTAAGCCTCCTTCACTACCGGTCTCATCAACAGCTAGGTGCTAGCGAGAACTTAAACCTTACAAGATGCACTCTACAGTTAGCTGAGTTAGATCTGTAAAAATTCCAAAGGCAGAGCGTAGAGATGGTTCTGATCAAAGTTGCGAGAGTTCATCTTTCCCAGTTTGATTTCTATTTGTCTTGCCGAAACACAGCCTCGTTCTTCAATTCTTCAAAAGTTAAATTCCCCGTTATTACTAGGGAGCGCACCGTTCCTTAGCCACCTCAAATGCTTTGTGCATAAACTAGTAGAACCGCGTCAGATGAAACTATCTTTTTGGCGAATATGACTGTTGACCTCAATATCTTCAACTTAGTCGGAGACAGCTAGTGCATCCATCTAATGAACCCATGAAAGTAAATTTCATTCAAGGCAGGAATATCCGAGTGAACAACAAGAGGGCCGAAGAGTGTGAGCTCTGATTCAAATGCATCTGATTATAATGATTGCAGGATGGTCTTTCTGATGCAGAACTAGAGATAGAAACGCGGGTTAAGGCATTGTCTTTGCTGTTGGCTGCAACGGAGAACCTTTAGAGATAGAAACCCCGCAGATCCAGCCTTCGCCCATCTAGTGGAGGAAACCCCCTAAGTTAGGCTCAAACCTCTACCCGAAAATCTAGAGTATGCCTACTTAGGGGAGAACGCAGTCTTTACCAGTTATCATTCTTCTTGAGTTGCACTACCTCGGTCAAAAGTGGAAAAGCTCTCTTAGCTGATTTAAGAGCAGAATAGTGGAAGCCATGGTGGATCGCGACCATGCGCTGATTATCAATAGGATTAGTTCCAAACCATTGTTCAACACCGAATCCATTTGATAGAGGATGCCAAACCTACTAGAGATGGCCTCAACCGTAGGGTAAACTCATGATTTGAAAAAGCCGTTAGGCAAAGACATTCTGAAATAAGTCTCGATCTGGGATCATTTATCCCATTTCTGATAGTTCATGGGTAAGCTCCAGTCCAGGGGTCTGCTTCCAAAGAAATCTGCGGATCACGGTGCATCCAAAAATGGCAGGCTAATGCAGCCCTGATTTCCAATCGCATCCAAACTGGATGGCGAGTCAGTTATTGACTACCGAAGCTCAACTTAGCCACTAGGCAAGACCACTTCCCTCTTCCTTTCATTGCCAAAATGTCTTTTACGAGCGCGTTTAGCAGACACGAGTCTACTGCTTTCTGCGATGGATATCAGGTTACAATCAAATCCCTATCGCTCCAGAAGCATCTAGTCGAGAAAACCACACTCACTTGCCCGTATGGAACATTCGCCACTTACCGACGCATGCCTTTTGGCCTGTGCAATGCACCGGCCCACATCTCCAACGTTGCCATGATCAGTATTTTTTCCGCACATGGATTAAGAGCGATTTCCCAAAATTTTCATGGATGACTTTCATTTTTGGCTGACACATTTTTCCCAATGGTTGCCATCATCTTAAATTGGTCCTAGAACGTGGTCTTGTCCTTTTCTTTGTAGGGAGAAAATCTGACAAATCTCAATTTGGCGAGAAATGTCATTTCATGCGCTTAAACAAAGGGCATTGTCCTAGGACATGTACGTTTCAAATAGGGGAATCGAAAGTGGACAAAGCCTAAGTAGATCTCATTTCCAATCTCCCTCTCCCAAAACTGTCAAAGATATCAGATCGCTGACTGTCGGTCATGCTGCGTTTTTACCCGATGTTTTCATCAAGCATCTTCAGCAAAATTGCCTAGCACCTTGACCATCTCTTAGCCAAGGATACATCATTGTCTTCTCTCCCGACTGCCTCAAAGCTTTTGAATATCTGAAAAAGGAAGCTAACACAGCTCCTTATCATTCTATTGACCGGACTGGGACTTACCATTCGAACTGATGTGTGATGCATCTGAATTCTGCGATTGGAGCCTATTTGGTAGGGGACAACGGTTGATGGAAAACCGCATTTGTGATCTACTATCCAGTAGACTCTGAATGATGCCCGCAGCAAACTACTCTGTCACAGAGAATAGAGTTTTTAGCTGTAGTATTTAGCCTTAGAAAAATTCTACGTCCTTACCTCAATCGGTTCCCTTAACCAAAGTTTTCACTGCATCATGCCGCCACTAAAGTATCTTTTGACCAAAAAAGATGCTAAAGCAAGCGCCCTCATTAGATGGGCATTCTCCTTCTTTCAAGAGTTTGACAATTCAAATTCTTGATAGAAGGGCGAACAGAGAAACCCCGAGAACCCCGTAGCAGATCACCTCTCTCGACTCCCAAATGCACCAACATCAACCGTTCCAATCAATGAGTTTTTCCCTGATGAACAACTCCTAGAAATCCAGTCTGTTCCCTGGTTCGCCGGCATTGTGAACTACATAGTCATGAACCAGATCCCTTCTCATTGGTCTAAACAGGATAGATCCCGTTTTCTCTCCCAAGTAAAATACTTTTACTGGGATGATCCATATCTGTTCAAATACTGTCCTGACCAGATCTTTAGGAGGTGTGTTCCCACGGAAGAAACTAGGAGTGTTCTATCATTTTGTCACGAGCAAGCGGGGCCACTTTGGCCTAAGAAAAACAGCTAAAAAAGTTATCCAGTCTGGGCTGTATTGGCCCACTCTCTTCAAGGATTCATTCGAGTTTTGCAAAACCTGTAACCGCTGTCAGCTTTTAGGGAAGGTCACTAGAAGAAATATGATGCCCTTACAACCCATCTTATCCGTTGAACTTTTTGATCTGTGGGGTATCGATTTCATGGGACCATTTCCAAATTCTTTTGGAAATGTCTACATTCTAGTAGCCGTTGAATACATGTCAAAATGGGTTGAGGCGGTAGCTTGTAAAACTAATGACAACAAGGTCGTTGTCAAGTTTTTGAAAGAGAACATTTTTGCCGGGTTTGGAGTACCTCGAGCGATCATCAGTGATAACGGTACACATTTCTGTAATCGTTCTTTCGAGGCTCTGATGAGGAAATATTCAATCACACATAAATTGTCAACTCCCTATCACCCCCAAACCAGTGGACAAGTAGAGGTCACAAACAGGCAGATCAAACAAATCTTAGAAAAAACAGTTAATCATAACAGAAAAGATTGGTCTGTAAAATTGTGTGATGCTCTGTGGGCGTATAGAACAGCTTTTAAGGCCAATTTGGGGATGTCACCATACAGACTAGTATTCGGGAAAGCTTGCCACCTACCAGTGGAGTTGGAACATCGAGCAATGTGGGCGATTAAACAGTTAAACTTTGACTCAGACTCGACAGGTAAAAACAGATTGCTCCAAATAAATGGGTTGGAAGAAATTCGGAATGATGCATACATAAACTCAAAAATTTACAAAGAGAAAATAAAAATTTTTCATGACAAATCAATTTTGCGAAAAAATTTCTCTCCAGGACAGAAAGTTTTATTGTACAATTCAAAATTGTATCTTTTTCCGGGAAAATTGAGATCAAGATGGACAGGTCCATTTTTTGTTAAACAAGTTTTTCCACATGGAGCTGTCGAGATAGAAAATCCTAAAAATGGTAATATTTTCAAAATTAACGGTCAACGTCTAAAACCTTTTTTAGAATTTTCTACGCTCGGAGAGGAAGAGGTGTTGGTTCTTCATGAACCTCATTATCTGTAAAAAAAAACTAATTTTTCTTTTGTTTCTTAAAAAAAAGTTCTTTTGTTTCTTATAAAAAAAAATTTGAATAAGTAGCATAGGATAATAATAAATAAATATAATAATAATTACTTACAATTTTTCCTCTTATTTGATTTCTTCATCCTCATACTAACAGTAATTGCAGATCCTTATCATCATTGTCAACCGAACAACTGTAAGTTCTTCAATTTTATCTGCTTTACTTTGTGCTTCAGCGAATTTGCATTGAGGACAATGCAAAATTTAGGTGTGGGGGTAAGAAATACAAATTTTTCTCTTTATTTTACCTTTTTAGTTGCATTTTTTTCTTTTTGTTAAAAAAAATTATAAAAATATTGTCACTTGCCAAATTAATAGAGTTAAGTAATAATTGATCAAAGTGATAGATTTTAAATTTTCTAAATTCTTAGTTAGTGACATATTCAAGTTCACCTTTTATGATAACTCCAAATAAAATTCTTAAGAAATGATTTTTCAACTAGTATACTTTACTTAAGTCTTATCTTAGATTTTTAATTAAAAATAATGAAATTTTTACATGCTTAACTTAGAGTTGAAGATATTTTTTTCAAGTTATCTTGATTTACACATTTTTTTAAAAAGACTATATATACTTACACATATATATATTAAAAAAAAAAACTAACCTTATAAAAGAAGAGTGCGAAAAATGGGCACCACCGAAAAAAAAAAAACTCTTAAATTCAAGGTGATTCTATCTTATAAAGCCTAAGTTGACTAAGAATTTAAGCCCAAGGAGTATCTCTATACTTAATGACCTAAGCCCAATTGGGTTGGGATTCATTGGCCCAAAACTCGTTAAACGGTCACTTAGAAAGCCCGTTAAAATAGAAAACAATCACCAAGAATTAGAGAGTGAAATATATATATATATATATAACACTAACAATTGTTTTTATATATTGTTGTTTTGTATATATGGTCTTGAAAAACAATTTTTGATCAAGAGACTTGAAAGTTATTTAAAACAAAGAGTTGGCATGTTCTTTTCAAAACTTTTTAATTAAATTTCTAAGATTTGACTTGGTTTTGTATTGCTATAATGAAAAAGATTTTCTAGGGGATTTACATTGGAGTTATATATAAAAACGTTTTCTTGATTATTAACTAGCTTCAATTAGAATGTTTAAATATATCAAGGAAAATCTGTTATTTACTGACTTATTTAACTTGGCAAGTTGACCGAATTTTGTGGGTATATTCACTGCAAACCCTCACGAGACTACAACTCGTCCACTAGGGTAACCTAGGGGTTTAAAGGCTTGTTGTATGCGCTAAATACAACCGCGATTCCTGCGAAAGTGAGTTAGGATTTTCTTTTTATTTTCTTTGCTAGAGGACTAGCAAAAGTTTAGGTGTGGGGGTATTTGATAATCACATTTTATTACAATTTTATACCCTCATTATCTATTTTATATGAATAAATATACCATTAATAATTGTTGTTAGATTAGTTTGCACATAATTGAATGAAAATATAAATAAATATTATTAAATATAAAAACCCCTCAAAATCTCTCTTCTCTATTTTTGTAGCATTTTAGAAGCACATTGAAGCAAAAAGCCTTTTTTCTCTTCATGGACCGAATGAAATGCTGCTGGAGATTGGATTTGTAAATGGGCCGGATTTTTATTTTTGAAAATCAAATGCTCATCACTTGAATGGGCCGAAACTCTAAGTGGACTTGATTGCTTCAATTTTTGAAAATGAAATAGCTAAACACTCCATGACCAGACTTGAGGTGGAGTTGAAATCACAGCAAAGAGTTGGGCCGAAATTGTGATCGGACTTGGGCTTGGAATTTGCAAGAAAATTCTTTTGAAAATCAAATGAACATGGGCTCAAGAATTGGATTTTGATTTTCTTTTGAAAATCAAATAAATCAAAGGTGGAGATTGTTGCTTGGGGCTCAAGACAAATCCAATGGCTCATATTCATTGAAGATTACTATAAATAGGGGTAGAGAGTGAGGGGTTAGAGGTGTGAAAATTTTGTAAACTCCTTTTGGAGAGGAGGGCTACTCTTAATTGAGAAGGCCTTCCAAAAATTGTAACTTTAGTTGCAATTAATAAAAATAATTTTTTCCTCTTTAAATTTGTTCTTTCTCCTCTTTGTTGAATGATGAGGATGGAGATGAAGAGCAATTTGAAGGTTTGCATTTCTTTTCTCTTTTATTTCTTTTTAGTAATTTCTTTATTATTGCTTATTAGTTAGATTTAAATTCATGCTTGTAGTATAGATTTACTTTCTTGTCTTTTTTATTTTCTTTTTGCACTTTAATTTGTAGAGTAGATTTATTTTTCTTGCATTTAATTTCTGCAATTTATTTTGTAGTTTAGATTTTTATTTTCTTTGTAATTAGATTTATTTCTTGTTCATAGTTTAGATTTTTCTTTTCTTTTTAATTTTGTAATTAGTCTTCTTTTTCTTGTTTTTATTTCTTAAAGATGTGAATTTAATTCTTGTAGGAAGTTTAGAATTATATGAAACTAGTCTAATTTCCTTTATATTGTATGAATTATTCTCTTGTACTTAAAATGTTCATGTTTAGGATAATCAACTAGAGAACTAATCGGTAGAAGAAGAATTTGATAATCTATGCTTATCTTAAATGGTTTGATAGGTTATGCTTATGAATTCTAGGATTATTATCATGTTGTTGTTCTTATCATGAATAGTAATTTTAGCTTAGATGATAATTTGATAGGTTACACTTTCCTTAAATGGTTTGATAATCTATGCTTAATAAATCTAGGTTGAAATATGATAAAAAGAGAATAGTTTATATTTTGTAATTGAAATTGATTAGTGGATTATATTCTAGATTTCTTACCTCTTTTGAATCCTCCATCTTGACTTTCTTAAATTTTCTTTTTATTTTTGGTTTTATTTCTTGATTTTATTAATTCATATTTCTTGCCTTGTGATTTCATTTATTCTTTAATTCTTCCTTCTCTCCTCTAAAATTCAATTTATTATCTCTTGCACATAAATCAAAACAACCACTCATCACAATCACACTTATTCTTTATTCCTAATTGTCATGTACAAAACATAAGAACCATTTTTAATAATCTCTTAAAATCACCTTCCTCGTGGGATCGATATTTTTATACTATAACTTGATAAATTGTGCACTTGCAATTTTGGTACATAATTATGCCGCATCATATTGCTTCCTTTATAAATGACTATATATGTTCTACTTCTAATAAAAATGCATATGTGCATACTAATGAAGATTTGAATCTTGTGAATAAACGCATTTCATCTTTAAATTCAACTTTGAAAACATGTCTTGATAACCATAAGAAACTTATGGACAAGTGTACTAAATTTAGTGCTATAAAATCACCTACACACTATGCACACTTATATAGCAAAATTTACAAATGTTCCATTTGTGGCCGAAAAGGCCATCTAGCTAAATTTTACTATGATGCACACAAACATAAGAATACTAATGCTCATTGTGCATCTCATCAAGTTTCTTCATCACATGTACACACACATGCACAAAGAGTACATCATAAGCATGCTCATGTGTATCAATGTGATCATTGTGGTCGTTTTGGTCATTTGGCAAAATATTGTTTTGATTTGAAAAAGATATCTCATTTGTCAAATGTTTCTAGTAGATCACATGTTTTTAAATGTGATGCTTGTGGTAGATTTGGCCATTCGGCAAAGTTTTGTTATGATTTGAAAAAATATTCAAACTTGCCAAATTTCTTAAGTAAACCACCTTTGTTTAATGATGTTTCTCATTTGCGATATAATTTAAAAGAAAAATCTTCATTCGTAAATGATTCTCGTGCACGCCCACTTGGTCAACACAAATCATTTAAACCTCTTCATTGCATCTATTGCAATCGGAAAGGTCATGTGTATAATTTTTGTTTTGACCGTGCTAGGACACCATATGCGCCCAAGAGGGTTCATAACCCTAGGGTTTTGAGCTTAAATGATAGGGGTCATGTCCCTAAACTTTTTGGTACCGAGAATTCGTGGGTACCAAAACAAATTTGATTTTTAAACCAAGAATTTTAGTGTTTTTCTTTTTCTTTTTCTTGGTTTTTTGATTTTTAAACCAAGAATTTTAGTGTTTTTCTTTTTCTTTTTCTTGGTTTTGAAAAACGTGCTCTATACTTTTTATATGAAAATAATTTTTAATTGATCAAATCTTTTGTTTTCATGATTATTTGTTTCGATTTTGATGAGAGATTTGTGTTCATATAAACCCCCGGGTTTATTAGGTGTTTATTCCCAAATTTTGTTTACCGGGTGCTAAAATGTTCATATGGGTTGATACTAGCTCAAGAGCTAGATATAATTGCCTCTCTTGATTTTTGAAAATCAATGATGGTTTGGTTTTATGTGATTGTGGTTGATTTATGATTTCATTTGGTTGATTTGTTTTTATTCGAAAACTCTTTTTGCATGATACTCATGTTTTCTCTCTTTTGATTTCATAAATTTATTTTTATACATGATTTTTATGTTAGTATAATGAGACACTATTTTTAATGACATCAATATGTGTCGTCATTGTATTCTTGTATGTGAGTAATATTTAGCATTTTTTTCATTTATGCTTGCTCACATGTTTTTGCCTTAACATTAATTTCATGTATCCTATGAGGCATTTTGATAGGGGGAGCAATCCCTATATTTGTTTTATACTCACCAATGCATATTGATAGGGGGAGTTTTCGCTCTCTTCATTCCTTGTTTTCCCCTTTTTGATGTTGTCAAAGAGGTAGAAATATTATGAGTAAATTCTTATTTGTTTATATGCATGATAATTACAATATTGTATATTCATTTCCTTTCATGCATATATCCTTTTTGTAAATTGTTTGTCATCATCAAAAAGGGGGAGATTGTTGGCCTTCTTGTTTTGATGATGTTTAACAAACAATTTACGACTAATATTGTTTGTCTAGTGTTTGTGTATTTCTATTTATTATAGACAAACAATATGTTAGAGGTTGGATGGATTACGTCATAATGATAATATCAAATGGAGGTTGGTGGAATAGTGGTTGAAGCCTTACAATTCAAGTTAAAGATTCAAGTTCAAGCTTCATCCGTGAGTGTACCAAGATAGATCTTCGTTGAAGATCACAAGCTTTGGTAATTTAGTTTAAGAATTTATATTATGTGTGTTAGTACCTTAAGCTCAATATAATATACACACACACATTTATTGGTTTCCATGTATATATATAGTAATATATATACATATATGTTTTGGTTTGATAGTTTTTAAGTTTTACTATGAAACAATTAAATATAATTAGAAAACATATTTTTGTTTCATACCTACAAGCATATATATGATTTCATCAATATCAATTTTATTCAGTTCAATGAAATCATGTTTTAGTGCATTATATGTATATTTTGATAAAATGCTATATTCATTATTTATAGACTTCATAATAATAGTTTACACCTTTCTTCAAGTCTATAAAATCATTTTGTATTGTTTCAAAACACGGTTAAGCTAAAATAACAAAACTCATATGTTCACATTTTCATGTTTTGGACTATTTTGCAAAATGATGATATTTTTTATTTGGGGGGTCCTTTTTGAAAACCAGTTTTTGTTGCATGTTTATTATCATATCTACAATTATTTTCCAAAGTTTTATAATTTTTAAAATTTATTTAATATTTTTAAACAGGGTTTTAAAATCAGAAAATAACTTTCAAAACCTGTATTTTCATATATCAATTCGCGGTCGACCGCCACGGTCGACCGCACCAATGTTTATCCCTCAAAAGCCAGCAGAAACTTTCACGGTCGACCGTGACGGTCGATCGTTAGTCTGTAAGTTTCCACGGTCATCCGCCACGCTTTGAAAATCCCTCGCGGTCGACCACGAATATCTCACGGTCGACCGCCGTATGCCCAACGGCTCTTTTTGTATAGAATCTGAAAAATCTTTTTCTGAGTTTTTGGGGGATTTGGTTAGGGGTTTTACTGCTGTTTTCTCTTCCTATATAAACCCCTCAAACCCTCTTCTACCAGTAACAACAAGAGAGTGTTTTAAAACAAGTTTAAAGAGTTTTAAACAATGGTTTAAGTCTGGGTTAAGTTTGTTTAAGAAGTTTTTAAGCATTTGAGAGTTTGAGTTTGTGAAATCAATTTCACAAGAGCTTGAGGAGATCATCTATTGGTGTTTGAGCATCCAACTCTTCTCCTTCCACTCTTGATCTATTAAAAAGTTTTGTAAACTCAATCTAGCTTTATATTTTATATTGTTTGATTGTTATTTTATTAAGCTAGTGTTCATATTGAGTTTAGTTGATTTTATTTTCTCTTTGTTTACACACACACAACCATTGAGCTTATTGTATTTACATTCATAGTATAATTGGGTTGTGGGATTGTGTAACTTAGAGAGTGAGCTTATAATTCATTCTCATCCATTGTAGAGAACAAACACTTTGTATTGTGCTTATTATGAGATTCACTTTGTAATACACTTGTACACCGCGAGAAGTGTATGACGAGAGTCGGGGATCGTCCCAAGAGGAGTGGCATCGGTTGACGAACCTAGGGAGAGGTTATATCCGAGTACTTGAGGGAGACACGTCTAGTTCAACACTTGAGAGGGTGTAGAGTGTGATTGCAAGAGTGTTGATTGTAAAGTTTTCGGTTAACTAGAAAACCGCAGTGTGAGGTGTAAACGTTATTCGGGTGAACGTAGAAAACCCGGTTGTGATAGTGGAGATCTCCTCGAAGTGAGGAGCGGAGACGTAGGTCGAGTGGTTCGACCGAAGTCCGTAATCATATCGTTTTGTTTGTGATTGCATTGGCATTCTTGTTCTTGTATTTATATCTTATATTGCCTTTGTGTATTGTACTTCATATTGCCCTATCACTTTGGTAGATTATTTATTTCACCCTTGTGTTAGTTTATATATCCTTGCATATATTTTTATCATAAAGGATATATCTTATTTTTCATATTGCTTATCCTAGCTCACATATCTTGTTGTATTTCATACTTGCTAGGATAACTTGTTAATTAGTATATCTTGTTGTATTTCATACTTGCTAGGATAACTTGTTAATTAGTTTTAATTGGTATAAAATCAGATTAGATTAGCATAAGACCCTAATCACCCCCCCTCTAGGGCACTTGCTTCCCCTTAGAGTTTTAAAGAATGGAAGACTCTTCTCGGTAGATTTGGAGAGGAATCGACCTAGAGCCACAATATTCCCATTCAGATTTTGAATGCCTTTCAAGGTGTGAGGCTCAGGCAGTCGCTCTATGGCGGCAATCTTCTCAGGATTAATCTATATGCCTCCTTGGGTGATCATGAACCCAATGAACTTCCCTGACTACACTCCAAAGGCACATTTAACAGCATTGAGCTTCATTCGGTAATGCAGGAGAGTAGAGAAAGTCTCGTACAAGTCTGATATATGGGATGACGCTTGCTTCGACTTCACCAGCAAGTCATCCATATAAGCTTCCAGATTATGACCAATCTGATGCTTGAAGACCTTGCTGATAAGCCTCTGATATGTAGCTCCAACGTTCTTCAGCCCGAATGGAATCATCTTGTAGCAGTAAGTGCCTAAATCAGTGATGAAGGAGGTCTTCTCCTGATCATGCTCTGCCATGAATATCTCGTTATAGCCGGAGAAGGAGTCCATGAAGTTGAGCAGCTCATGGCCCACACTCTCGTCGACCAACTGATAGATTTGAGGCATGGGGAGCTATCCTTGGGCCAAGCTTTGTTGAGGTCGGTGAAGTCCACGCACATCCTCAATTTGTTCAGTGTTTCTTCATCAATACAACATTGGCTAACCACTCCGGGTATTGGACTTACTGGATGAAGCCAACTTTAAAAAGCCTCTTGACTTCGTTGGTCACTGCCTTCTGGCACTATGGGCCGAGATGTCTCTTCTTCTGCTGCGATTGACTGGCCTTGATGATGATCTAGTCGATGGCAGCTCATGGATTGATTCATTCAGGGAGAACCCCCAGCCTGTAAAAACTCTGTCAAGGCCCCTCTCAAGGGCTCGACTAGACTAGACCTAATCTTGACTATCTTTAGTTCTGTTTGATCACTGGGTATCTCTTGGAGTTCTTCTTCCACCGGTGTTGTCCTCTCTTGCTCCGTTGTCTTCTCCAATTGGAGGCAAACTTTCTCAATGGGCAAGATGCCTTGTGCACCCTTACCCTTGATGGAGAGCATGTAACAGGACCTAGTCTCTTGTTGATTTCTCCTGGCGACTCCTACTCTATTAGGAGTTGGGAACTTGACCATCTAGTGGTAAGTTGAAGGAATGGCTTGCAAGAGATGGAGGACAGTTCAGCTTATGATAACAGGGCCGACTTGAGATCCATCACCAGGAACTGGACCTAGACGGTGGCTTGCCTAGGGTACTCCCTAACTATTAGAGGGAGAGTAATCATCCCTTCTGGCAAAAGAGAGTGACCGGTGAATCTGATAAGGGGTCCTCTATAGGGGAGCAAACATGATTTGTCGATGCTCATTCGCTTGAAGGCATCAACGTACAGGATGTCTACTGAGCTCCCTGTGTTGACCATGATCCGCTTCACCTAATAGCCATCAATCCCAGCTGTGATGACAATGAGATCATCATGAGGTGTCTCAATGCCTTGTAGGTCGGTGTCCCTAAAAGATATGGGCTTATCTGCCTTTGTCCTCTTGTCACCTTGATCGACCCGCAACACTCTCTTGGCATATCTCTTTCAAGCGTTGTTGGATGATCCTTCATTAGTAGGACCACCACTGATTGTCTTGATAACACCTTTATAGCTAGGCTCCAGGGGTCAGCTGTCTTGACGCGGTCGAGGATGAGGCGATCATGAGCGGGATCTCTTGTTATCCAGGGGTCAGCTGTCCTCTCTCAATCAAGTCCTTAATATCCCTCTTCAAGATTTAATAATAATTAGTGAGGTGGCTATAGCCCTAGTGATAGTGGAAAAATTGATTGGTATCTTAGTTCTTAGGATTTGACCTCATCTGAGGAGCAGGCTCCTTAAGGTATCCTTCCTTTTGAACTATGGCGAGAGAATTGGTGAGGGAGGTGTCGAAGATTATGAGAGTTGACTTTGACTCCTGGCCCTTCTGTCGATCCCTCCTATTGGACCGATTGGGGTGGGAGTCGACTCTCGGAAGATCACTTGGCCACTCCTACTTAGTAGGGGGCCTCTGGCTGTCTCGAGCATTGGTGTCACCACCGGTACTACTGTAGGAGTTGGCAGGATGGATGGGATTGCTGGTGTTGCTGAAGCCACGGCTGGGGAGACCTCTGCGGCCCTGGCAGACACCTTATAGGGACGGGCATCCTCCATATCCATGTACTCATGTGCCTTGGCCATCAACTGCTCATAGTTGGTGACTGGCTTCTTAGCGAGTAAGTCGGCCAACTCATTGCTTTATAGGCCGGCAACGAGTGCGAACATGGAGACTCCACTCCTTTGGTCATTAACCTCTAGCCTCTTTGTCTGAAATATTTTGAAGTAGGCTCGAAGGCTCTCTTCTAGTCTCTGCCTCATCTAGATTCACATGAGGGGGGAGCTTCTTCTTAGTGTCAGCGAGGAAGTGGTGGATAAACTTCCGGCTAAGCTGTTGGAAGCTACTGATGGACTTCTTCTTAAGGGCATTCCACCAGAGCTTAGCACTCCCTGAAAGAGTGATGGGGAAGCATCAACAGATGATAGCTTCCGATGCTTAGAGCTTTCTCATCACATCATAATAATTTTGAACATGCTCAAAGGGGTCTTCCTCGCCTTTGTACTTCTCCACATAAGACATCTTGAACTTCTCACATGGAGCATGCATGATGTCGTCTGTGAGAGGGGTATTCTTCCCTATGGCATCTGCCACTGGTTTGTACACTCGGTCATATCCAGAATCTCCTATGGTAGTAGAAGGAGCTGGAGAGGCGTGACGATGGGGAGCCTTGGAGACTACTCCCTTAGCGCGCCCCTCATGCTAGCTTGGGTCGAGACTCTCGTCAGAGGTCTCCGATGATGGTGATGTTGTCGGTGAAACTCGTCAATATAAGCTAGCCGACGAGACGGGTCAATGTGTGCCCAATGCGATCCCTCATCTGCTTGGCAGCAACATGAGGTGCCTGAGGTTGGGCTACCTGCTGGGCCCAAGTAGGAGCATGAGTCTCTGATCGCCAATCTCCAGAAAGGAGAGAGAGCTGAGGTAGCTCGCTATGTCTATGGAAACCGACTGAGAAGTTCGTCCGTAAGGACGGCAAATTTCTCTTTAAAAGGCTCAAAGAAATTTGTGAGTTGTTTTCTCAAGTTGAGATTAAGTAACATAGCTCTGATGTCGTTCTACAGGATGAGGTTGATCAGACCCGTCTTCAAAACTTGACATGTTTTCACAAAAAAAAAAGAAGACCCACGGTGGGCACCAAACTGTTGATAATTTATATGATCACACAGTTAGTTAGATCCAGGATTTGATCGGTTTGTTCAGTATTGAAGAGGAACAGATTTCTTCTCTGACTTTATGTATGGTTCTTGAACGGGGTTAATGAATAATCTGCACATACAAAAATTCATGAGAGGGCGGAGATTGGTTCCCCCGTTGTATCTCCAATGATCAAGTTAGCTGATGACTTGAGTGGGGTAAAGGAAGAACTATGTGTTCTTGTAATTATGCAATGTATGAGTTAGAGGATCAAATTGGTGAACCCCTTGGATGTGAGAATAGTACATGTATTTATACTCAGCGCATAATAGGTAGATTAGTCAATTTGGCCGAGCACAAAAGGACGGTGGCGAAGTGCGGGCTGGCAATTAGGTCAGCCTTTGCTTTACAGGTGTCAGTTGGCGACTGGAGGGAGGATCTCCTTAGTATTAAATGAGAAGTGAGAGGGAGTATGATGGTGACCCACGTGGTCCGATGAGTCATAAAGACTGTTGGGGCTAGAGGCATGATGATGCATGTTAAGCATTAAATGCGACTTGGACATGCTGTCAGCGAGGATAAGCTCGAAGCAGAAGTTATCCTTGAAATTACCTTAGAGGGGGTGAATAGAATAATCAAATAATAATGTGCAACTAATGAAAATTCAATGCAATTTAAGACACAAATATAATAATAAGGTAATAATTAAGAGAGAGAGAGAGAGATAGTTAGCCAATTAAGACGACGATGTGTTCACGAGATTCGGTCCTCTTGACCTACGTCCCCGACCACCTCTCCTGATGGTAATCCACTACACAACTCGGTTTGAAAGCTGGAACTTCTATACAAAGATCTCTCCGAGATTAAACTCTCCACACAATGATCTCCTCGAGATCCAGCTCTTCACACAATACAAGATAAAGAAAAGTAATCTCTCTTACAAATGTCCTATAGCAAGGATGAAGAGATGAACAATTAAAGCTCAGAGGTTTCTGGGGTATGAAAGTGAAAATCAAAAACTTAAGAGCTTGAGAATAAGTAGAAATTTTAAGCTTAGAAGTCTCAAAAATAAACCTCAAGTTTTTCTCTTTTTTTCTTGGATAAATAATAGAGACCTGAGGACAATATATAGCCTCTCAACACATCAGCCCAAATCCAAGAAAAAACAACAAATCCCTTAAAATTAGGAAACTAAAAAAACTAGTCGTTAATGTTGATAGGCGCTATCGGTCGACTGGTCAAGAAAATCAACCGACCAATCAGTCGACCGTTGGGCAAATTAGAAAACCAAAAAGGGCTATCGGTCAACCGATGTGTTTTATCGGTTGACCGACCAGCCACTGTCGATCGACTAATGGTTGTATCGGTCGACTGACAAGGAGGCCAACTGTGGGAGCTAAAAACCTACTCCTGGTTAGTCGACTGACAGGAAGAAGCGGTCGATCGAAAACTAACATTTTTCAGATACTTAATTTTTTTAGAATAGTTGAATTTCTAAATTATATTTAAAATATTAAATCAACTTCAAAAAAAGTAAAACTTGGGGAAATGCTTATATATATGAAAATAAATATGTTAGAGAAAGAATTTCTAAAATAGAACCGCATATTTGTGAAAACTCATTTGTTTTACAAAACCGTCAAAAATACGAGTTTTGAAATATGTGTGTGTAATCCCCAAATGCTTCAAAAGTTATCAACTTTATTTCTTGCCTACATTATAATCTAGAGAGAAGTAAAAATACAAATATCAAAAGTAAAAATGTAAATATCGCTTACAATAGTATACAAAACTTAAGTGCCGATATTAGCTAAGTTTTGTTGATGAAGCTCTTCTTGAATATATGCTTAAAAGCTCTTCTTTATTTTATATTCGTGTGAGTCGATCTTTGAGCAGTTTAGGTCTTCTTCATCAACTTGTCTCCACCTCCACCGATATCATCATTTAGGTGCAAATACATCCATCCTCCAATTTTGGCACTGTGTTGCTTGATAAATACATCCTACGTATAATCACTTGATAAGCAATTAGTACCAATAACGATGTTTGTAAATCATCATCAAAATACGAGACCTAACAATCCCCCCTTTTTGATGATGACAAAGCACCATTATAAAAGAACATTAAATAAAAATAAATATTACTTATAGATAGATGCTCCCCCTATCTATAAGGCTTTTCCCCTATCCGGGTGCACAAAATATAGAAGATTTTCTCCCCCTTTGTCAACATCAAAATAGTGTATATAAAAAAATATTTTTCAACAAAAAAACTGAAGCATGAGAATCCATGAAACGATGTAATCCATTTAAAAAGAGTATAAAACATTATTTTTGAAGAGGATAGCATAAAAGAAGCAAACAAACATAAATCAAAGGATGCGCATGCCTAATTCATCTCTTATACCACAAAAATCTTCTTCGCAAAGAGGCTTGGTAAAGATGTCCGCTAATTATGATTTTGTATCAATATAAATAAGGGACACATCTTTCCTTTCTATATGATCACATAAACAATAATGGTGTACATCTATATATTTGGTTCTAGAATGAATAACTAAATTTTTTGAAATATTTATGGCACTAGTATTATCACAAAAAAAATCGTATCATGAAAATGTAAATCAAAATCAACCAAATTTTGTTTTAACCATAATAATTAAGCACAACATAAACCGGTGGCAATGTATTCCACTTTCGTAATGGATAAGGCTACACAATTTTGTTTCTTGAAAGACCAAGAAACTAGAGAGTTCCTAAGAATTGACATGTACCACTAGTACTCTTGTGATCTACCTTGCATCTGGCAAAGTCGGCATCACAATAACCATAAAGATTAAAAGTTGTATATTTTGAATAAAACAAACCAAGTTCAATTGTACCGTTTACATATTTAATAATACATTTAACCGCAATTAAATGAGATTTTCTAGGAGAAGCTTGAAAACGTGCACATGCACAAACACTAAACATTATATTCATTCTACTAGCGGTGAGATAAAGTAAACTACCGATCATATCTCGATATAGCTTTTGGTCCACTTTCTCACCACTTTTATCCATATCCAATTTGATGGAAGTATTCATTGGAGTTGATGCATGCTTGGAGTTTGACATCCCAAATTTCATCACCAACTCTCTTGCCTACTTTGTGAGACAAAAATTCCATCATCACCTTGTTTGACTTGGAGTCTAAGGAAAAACGTGAGCTCTTCCATAATACTCGTTTCAAATTGCTCTTGCATAACTTTTAAAAATTCCTTGCACAGAGATTCATTAATAGCTCCAAAAATAATATCATCAACATATATTTGAACTAAATGAAACCATTTTTGCTTTTTCTAATAAGCAAAATATTATCAATTTTTCCTTTTGAAAAACCATATTCTATAAGAAAACTAGAGAGGCGAGTATAGCAAGCTCTTGGTGCTTGTTTTAAACCATATAAATCTTTTCGAACCCGGTAAACATGATTTGGAAATAAATGATCAATAAATTCGGGGGGTTGCTTAACATAAACATCTTCTTCAATAAAACCATTTAAAAAGGCATTTTTAACATCCATTGAAAATAGTTTAAAATTTTTAAAGCTAGTAAATGCTAAAAACATGTGTATTGACTCTGATCATACAACCAGTGCAAAAGTTTTGTCATAATCCATACCCTCCTCTTGATTGTATCATTGGACGACCAATCTAGTTTTATTCCTAGTCACTATGCCAAATTCATCAAGTTTATTTCTAAAAACTTATTTTGTTCCAATAACATGAATATCTTTTGGTCTAGGAACAAGTTTCCAAATATTATTTCTTTAAAAATTGTTTAATTCATCATGCATGGCTAAAATTTAAAACACATCATTTAAAGCATCATCAACACAATTTGGTTCTATTTGAGATAGGAAAGCAATATTATAGCATTCGCTCATAGCTTTTAAGCGAGTCACTCCTTTTAAGGGGCTTCCAATGATTTGTTCCTAAGGATGATCTGGTGTAAACTTCCAAGTTTTGGGAAGTTTTTCTTGATTATTTTCAAGCTCTTCTTCTAAAGGATTTGGTATAACCGTTGAAGGGGTGTCATTAATTTGCAATAGTTCCAATCCTCTTTCAATGTCATTATCATCCCTAATAAGCACAAAATCTTGTAAACCGATATTAGTTTCATCAAAGGTAACATTTATAGATTCTTCAACAACGAGTGTTTGTTTGTTGAAAACTCTATAAGCATTACTCTTTGATGCATATTCTAAAAATATTCCAACATCTATTTAGAATAAAATTTATCATGATGATCTTTAGTGTTCAAAATAAACATTTACAACTAAAAATCTGAAAATAGCTTATGTTGGGAGTCTTACAAAAATAAAGCTCATAAGGGGTTTTCTTAAAAATAGGCCTAATCAAAACACGATTTAAAACATGGTAAGCTGTGTTAACAGCTTTCGCTCAAAAATACTTTGGTAAATCAAAGGGATTTATCATAGTACGTGCCATCTCTTGTATTGTGTGATTTTTTCGTTCAATAACGCTATTTTGTTGCAGTGATCTTAGTGTGGAAAATATATGTGTAATACCATGATGGTCACAAAAATCATTGAAATGTTTATTTTAAAATTCACCTCTATGATCACTACGAATTTTGATAATTTTTAAATCCTTTTTATTTTCAACCCCTTTTACAAAACGTAAAAACTCATTGAAACATTCTTCTTTATTTGCAAGAAATAAGACCCGTGTAAAACATGAAAAAAATATGAGCAAACACAAAAACATAATGTTTTCCTCCTAGTGAGGTGACATGCATAGGACCAAAAAGATCAAGATGAAGTAATTACAATGGTTTAGTGGTGGATACCTCGTTAATAGACTTAAAGGAACTTTTAATTTGTTTACCTTTGGCACACTCTTCACATTGGGAATCTTTAACAAAATTTAAAGTTGGTAGTCCTCTTACCATGCTTTTCTTTGATAGCTTTGAAATTAATTTTATATTTGCATGTCCAAGCCTTTTGTGCCAAATCTAAGGATCATCATCCACCGCGGCAAGGCATTTTATATCTTGATCTACAAGCTCATTCATCTCAAAAATATACACATTAGATTTTCTAAGGATAACAAACATAATTTTATCTTTAAGGTTAACAATACATTTATCCTGTTTAAAAATAATGTCATAGTCTTTATCACTTAGTTGACTAATACTAAGAATATTATGATTTAGTCTTTAACTAAGTAAACATCTTCAATGATGGGAAAATGTTTCTTACTAATATTATCAATACCTACAATTTTACCTTTCTCATCACCACCAAATGAGACATATTCTCCTTTCATCCTTGATAGCATTGCAAAAATATCTTTATTGTTCATCATATGATGAGAGCAACCACTATCAATGTACCATACTTCTTTACGTCTTGTGCGAGACGTTCTCTACAAGTAAAGAAGTAGTAGATACTTTAGCTACCCAAATCTTGGGTCCCTAAATGTTAGTACTCTTAGTACCCTTAGGTACCCACATCAACCCATAATCATAAACAATATTTTTAATTCTACAATGAATGGAGATGTGACCATGTCTCATGTAATAAATACAAATGAAAATTTTCTTGTGACTAAGTGCATGAAATTGATGAAATATTTGTCTACCAAAAAGAGGGTGAGCATGACTAGATTTCAATAAGGTAATTTCATTGTTTAATTTTTCAATTTTTGACCTAAATTGTTTGTTTTCAAAATCAAGTTCTTCAATTATTTTATCTTTTAATACAATAAAATCATTCATTAAAGAATGTAATAATTCAAGTTTTGAATCACATGAGTTGTGTAATTTTTAAATGAAGAATATTCTTTGGCTAACTTTTTAAACTCAAATTTTAATTCAACAAGAGTATTTTCTAATTCACATTGCATATCTTTGGAATCGGATATTACCTCATCCTCGTGAGCCATGAAGCATATGTTTGGATCTTGGAAGGCACACTTGGCGGCTTCTTCATCATTATCTGAATTGCTAAGTTCGGATTCTTCCCATCCCACATACATGGCCTTCTTCTTCTTATACTTCATATATTTTTCTTTTATTTTAGGGTAATCTCTTGCCATATGTCCCGATTCATAGCATTCAAAACATTTTCCTACACATGAAGAGAATTTGTTAGAACAGTTATTCTTGAAGTTTTTGTACATTCCTACCAATCTTATTATTCTCTTGGAGAGGTGTGTCACTTCTTTCGAGACATTAATTTCACTATCGGAGGAGTAAGAGTAATTCTCAATAGCTCCTTTGAGTCAATTGATTTCATCTTTGGAGAAGGCTCTTTATTTGCTCATGGGGGTTCTTCTTCCTTATCCTTGATCTTCTTCTCATGAACCATGAATTTTCCGATAACGCCATCAAGGGTGAACTTTGTGAGATCATTTGCCTCCTCTATGGCCATTGCTTTAGGGCCCCATACCGGTATAAGAGAACAAAGAATCTTGTAGTTCTTTTATTGGTTCTCAAGCACCTTGTCAAGATCATGTAGTTTATTTACAATATTAGTAAAATGATAAAATATGGCATCAATAGACTCAT
This sequence comes from Asparagus officinalis, assembly GCF_001876935.1. Lineage (NCBI taxonomy): Eukaryota > Viridiplantae > Streptophyta > Magnoliopsida > Asparagales > Asparagaceae > Asparagus > Asparagus officinalis. Next base: position 59,223,296 of record NC_033796.1, read on the forward strand.
TTGGAAGTATTTTAAATAGTTCATATTCATGCATGAGACTACTAATTTTGGATTCTTTGACTTGAGGAGTTCCTTCATGAGTTACACAAAGTTTCTCCTAAATTTCATACGCGTTTGCACATGTGGAGATTCTATTAAACTCATTAGGAGTAAGTCCACAAATCAAAAACATTCATAGCCTTAACATTTAGTGTAGCCAAATACTTTTCATCATCGGTCATGCGATGACTAGATTTTTCAACATATTCTTTTTCAACGATATCTAGGATGTCAATATCAATGCATCTCAAATAAATGTGCATTATAGCTTTCCAATATGCGAAATTATTGCCCTTAAACAAAGGAGGCCTAGAAATTGATTGATCTTCAAGAGCATGCACTTTCATGTTTGAATACATATGAGATCTTTACTCTAAGGTGATTAAACCATGAATAAATAGAGAGCAAGCTCTGATACCAAATGAAATTACCCTAAGGGGTGAATAGGATACTCAAACAATAATGTACAACTAATGAAAATTCAATGCAATTTAAGACACAAATATAATAATAAGCAATAATTAAAAGAGAGAGAGAGAGAGAGAGTTAGCCAATTAAGATGACGATGTGTTCACGAGGTTCGGTCCTCTCGACCTACGTCCCCGACCACCTCTCCCGATGGTAACCTGTTACACAACTCGGCTTGAAAACTTAAACTTTTACACAAAGATCTCCCCGAGATCGAACTCTCCACACAATGATCTCCTCAAGATCTAGGTCTCCACACAATACAAGATGAAGAAAAGTAATCTCTCTGACAAATGTCCTATGGCAAGGATGAAGAGATGAACAATTGAAGCTTAATGGTTTGTGGGGTATGAAAGTGAAAACCGAAAAAATAAGATCTTGACAATGAGTAGAAAATTTAAGCTTAGAAGTCTCAAAAACAAAACTCAAGTTTTTCTCTTTTTTTCTTGGATAAATAATAAATGAGACCTGAGGAAAATTTATAGCCTCTCAACACATCAGCCCAAATCCAAGAAAAAACAACAAATCTCTTAAAATCGGGAATCTAGAAAAACAAGTCGTTACTGTTGACGGCTGCTATCGGTCGACCGTTGGAGAAAATCAGTCGACCGATCAGTCGACCATTGGACAAACTGGAAAACTAAAAAGAGCTATCAGTCGATCGATGGGTTTTATCGGTCGACTGACCAGCCACTATCAGTTGACTGATGGTTGTATCAGTCAACTGACAAGGAGACCAACTGTGGGAGCTAAAAACATGCTCCTGGTCGGTCGACGAACAGGAAGAAGCGGTCGACCAAAAACTGACATTTTTCAGATACTTGATTTTTCCAGAACAGTTGATTTTCTAAATTAGATTTAAAATATTAAATCAACTTCAAAAATAGTAAAACTTAGGAAAATGCTTATGTATATAAAAATAAATATGTTAGAGAAAGAATTTCTAAAATAGCACCTCGTATTTGTGAAAACTCATTTATTTTACAAAAACCATTAAAAATACAAATTTTGAAATATGTGTGTGTAATCCCCAAATGCTTCAAAAATTAACTTTATTTCTTACCTACATTATAATCTAGAGAGAAGTAAAAATATAAATATCACTTAATACTATACAAAACTTAAGTGTCGATATTTGCTAAGTTTTGTTAATGAAGCTCTTCTTTTATTTGATATTCGCGTGAGTCGATCTTTGAACATTTTAGGCTTCTTCATCAACTTACCTCCACCTCCACGGATATCATTGTTTAGGCGCAAATCCATCCATCCTCCTATTTTGGTACTGTATTACTTGATAAATATATCTTGTGTAGGATCACTTGACAAGTAATTAGTACCAATAATGGGGTTTGTAAATCATCATCAAAACATAAGACCTAACAATCCTCAACCTGCTATTTGGTGGAAAATTTGTAGTAAAAAAATAAAAGAAATTTGATTTGTATTCTCTTAATTTTAATTACAATTTGAATTCCGATTACAAAAGAGAGGAAAATTAATCTGAATTTTCCCCTTTGTTTAATTCTGGGTTCTTCACGGTGGTGATGGAGTGCCTCCTTTGAATGGTCGTGTCGAATTTGCTCTCCGTTGACGATCTGCAAGTCTTAATTCACTGGAACAACTAACTTGTGTGACAAGTTTGATCAAGAACTCCTAACCGAGTTTTATAACTCAAATCGAGTTAGAACTCTGTTAAACAAAGTTTTTGAAAATGAATAATTTGTTAATAAGCCAAGTAGATTTTTTGTTGCTGAAGGATCCTCTGAGACTTGATCTTCTAGCCGAAAACTCTAACCTCCAAAAGAATCTGCCCTTAATCTTAAGAAATTAGCTTAAAAAATCCAACCAAAAAAATCTAACCTCTTACTCGGTTCAGTAAGGCGGTTATTTATAGGGGGATAAGGGGTATAACCAACCCCTAAATCCGCTCCTAAGTGGGTATGATTTCCTCAGATCGTGGGGAAAATGGTTCTGAAACCATTCGACTCATGTGTGAATGAGTCAAACGCCCAAGTTGGCTTTCAGGACCCTAACTCCATGTCTTAGACTAGAGACGTGGGGTTGGGCATCTGCTGGGTGTTGAAAAACGCGAGGGCCACCCGCGTTTTGTTTGCTGAGGGTTGAAAACGTAGGGGTCCCTTGCGTCTCAAGAATTGAAACACAAAGGTGAATTCCACGTTTAGAAGAGGCTAGTGACTTATAACCTCTTCTGTAGAGCATTGTAAAGACTATTGTTGAGTGATCTTTGCCTTGGCTATTTTAGGGTGTGAAAGTCATCAGATTGTAACTCTCATAGTTGACTGTGAAGACTATTAAATCAGGGTTCTCATCAGTCATCCTGAAGGCCGTCGAATTGTAACCTTTTCCCGATCAACGTGAAAATTCTTTGATAGCCGTTTTCATTTGTTGATGTAAAAGTCGTCGGATTGTAACTTTCTTTGTCGAGATGTTGATCGAAGTTTGATAGGGATCAGCCATCTATTATGATTTTTAGACAGCCTACAGAACCCTCTCCAAAGTTTTTGAAAGTTCGCGATTGAATGGGACGAATTTTCGGAATACTTTGGATCCCAAAATTTGGTTGATTGATTGTTAACTTTGATTGATTTGAAGACATCATGAACTTAGTTGTTAGAATGTAGAAATTCTGCTTTCTTAAACCAAACAAGGTAACTTTTGCATCTTGATGATAATGAACTTAATCAAACAAGATAAAGCCTATTGTTATTGAACCTATAGGCGTATAAAACTGCCTATAGGTCCCTAAACACAGCTCGGTACGGTGATTCCACAAACCGATGAACCATCGGGTGACGTATCTAAACACGAGCGTCAGTCCACAACACCGAAGCCAAGTGACACGCAACGAAGCGGATTAACGAGGCGACGAGGTTAACAAATCGCATGCAAGCAACGGAATGTATCCATTCGCGTGCGGAATCAAGCCAACGGTTCGGGAAGTCAACGAGTCATCCGACCGTAGAACAGATTCGAACTCGAACGTCAAGGCGGATTTACTACCAAATTAGGATTCAGATTAACAAATCAGAGTCCAAATCAACAGCGAAACCGGAAAACGGCAAAATAGCACAACACCTGGGGGACTCGGCCAAAATTGTGTTCTTCATTGATGTCATTGCACACTCTTTGATAACAGTTAATTGGTTACAAAGATTCGGTCTTTTTATAAGATCCGGTTACAACAAAATAAAAAAAAAGAAATAAAAATTACAACTTTCCTTTTGAACAAATCACGAGCTCCTGTTTTGCGGTCACTCACTTTGGTGGGTTCTTCGCCTGCGCCGGGGTTTATCCGTGGACTACCGCGTGATCTAGATCCGGTCGGATCTACACGATATGACAGGTATTATTTCACTAAGGAAATAACAGTCGGGGGGGTACTATTTCACCAAGGAAATAATAGTCTTTAGTTCTCAGGATCAAAGGCCAAGCTTTGATCCGGAGTATTACTTCGTGTAGATCTCAGATCTGATCTCTCTCTCTCGAACTCCTGTCTTTTGTGACGTGGATGCTCGCCAAGAACCAGATCTGAATGTCCAAGTCTTCAAGTCTTCAAAACTCCAAAGTTAATTCTCAATTTGGCAGAGTTTCGGCTCCAAAAGTTCCAACCTTTCACAAATGAGCCATGCCCCTCTATTTATAGGCACTCAGAACTGTGCCCGGGCACAGATCTGGCAAGCCACCTAGAGGTGGCTCGGCCACCGAGCCACCTAGAGGTGGCTCGGTTTTGGCCGAGTCCCCCAGGTGTTGTGCCGTTTTGCCGTTTTCCGGTTTCGCTGTTGATTTGGACTCTGATTTGTTGATCTGAATCCTGATTTGGCAGTAAATCCGCCTTGACGTTCGAGTTCGAATCCGTTCTACGGTCGGATGACTCGTTGACTTCCCGAACCGTTGGCTTGATTCCGCACGCGAATGGATGCATTCCGTTGCTTGCGTGCGATTCGTTAACCTCGTCGCCTCGTTAATCCGCTTCGTTGCGTGTCACTTGGCTTCGGTGTTATGGACTGATGCTCGTGTTTAAATACGTCACCCGATGGTTTGTTGATTTGTCGAATCATCGTGCCGATCTGTGTTCAGGGACCTATAGGCAGTTTTATACGCCTACAATCTTCTCCAAACCCCATAGCACAGTTTTTTTAAGCTTACCTGAAGAGGGTGGAGAAACACTAGAAGCGGCCGAAGCAGAGGCCCTTCCCTTTCCCTTGGAAGCGAGAGCTTTGGTCTTGGGTGCCATGGAGAAAGATTGCAACAAACAAGAAACTAGCTCGAAAATTTTTTGGTATTCAAGCGAAGAAAGTTTGAGTGTGAATAAACTTCTCCACAAGAGAGGCGAGGCCTATATATAGGCAAAGGAATCAACGATTAAGATTCAATATCACAACTGAAGCGACAGTTCAGATTGAACGAAAAAGTTCGGCTTTGACTGTTTCGAAACAAATGGTCGTGATTAGTTCTTAATTCAATGGTCAAGATCTGAGATTCAAATGACATGATGGTTCAGATTCGCTCAAGCGGCTGAGATTGAATTTTTGAAACCAACGGCCATGATTTATTGTTGAAGCGATGGCCGAGATTAGAGATCTAAATGATGCAACAGCTCAGATCGAATGTGTGAAAATGAGGGAGCCATGTCACGTCACACTTAATGCAACCTGACATGCTATCACCGCCTAGACTGGCGAATTTCAAAGCTCACCTGCAGTTGCATAAAGCTTGCCTGCATTGCTGCCTCTTTTGTCTGAATTGAAGCCTCAATTGGTGGGCTCACTTGCTGAGAAATGTGCAGTCGAGGTGAGGTAGAAGCTCCCGCACGTATGGACTCTAGCAGACCAGCCTACCTTTTAAGAGCTTCCGAAGCTGTATTAGGTACGATAAGAATTAACAAAAGAAATGTTAGCGCATGCAGTTGGGCTACTCTCCTGAAACTATAAGTCTACACTTTACAATACCTTGAGCTATAGTGGAAGCCTCAAAAACCTGCTCGCGAGGAGGACTCAAAGCATCCAAATCCCCAATGACAAATTCAGTTAGAGGAGAATGATGGGAAGCGTGTTCGCCCTTGTCATAATCTCCAAAGACAACATCTACAGCGGCTTCACTATCGCCGGAGTAATCCACTTGCTCTTCTTCTTCCTCTCTCTCTCTCTGCAGAAGAGATGGTGATAGCTACCTCCAACATTTCTGCGATTAATAATGATGTAAGTTTGAACAAATGTGAGGTGATTATATTTAACTTAATAATAAAAAGAGAAGTGAAAGAATGATTACCCTCCGAAACGATCGGTCGAGCAGCTTGAGTCGTAGATTCAGCCAAAACTTGCTGACCAATAGTGGGCATCGGCGTAATCACCTCCGAGGTTGACAGGGTTGTTTCTGTTATAATAGTGGGGGCAGACGAAACGACTTCTGTAGCTGAAGAAGCTGGGGTAATGGATAGAACCGCCTTTGAAGTTACCTCGAGGGCACTTGGTGTGTGGCCCTCTCCTGTTTCAACAATTGTTGCCGCCTCATCATGGCGAGCTTTCTTCATCACCGCCTCTTCAGATGGGCCTGCTTCCGCCTCCCACCGTCGTTTCGGTTGAGTTGTGGAGTCGATAGCGTGTTAAAAAATTGCGTACGTAGGCATTTGCATCTGTCTAGCAATAATGCCTCTAACGCTCTCCAAAAGCGTACCTGCTCAGGATAACTCCTCAGTCTCCTCTTCAATAGTGGTTTCGGTTTGAGAGGGAGCATACTGAGTTTCAAATTCTTCCCCTGGTAAATCATATAATCCCTCAAAACCAATGTCTTCTTCAAAAGGAGCCTCTTCAGACTCCTCAAACTGCTAGTACTCTCTCCGCCCTGGCGCACGAGCGGTATCGCCTAATCGACGTTTCAATACCGTCAAACAAGATTCATAAAGCTTGAAGCCTTCTAGCACTACGCTGGCACTCTAGTACCACTTGCAATACGTCAAAGTGTGTCAGAGTGACGGGTTCTTAGGCGGCATTACAAAGTGAACGCTGGTACATCCTGCCTTATTCTAATACCAGCTTCATGCACCGTCGATCAAGCTCCCTTCAAAGCTTAGATGAGGGTTCAGGTTTCCTACATATAATTGATCATACCCGAATTGGTGGGAGAACCGACATGGGAAATAGGGCTTTATGTGACAGATCGAGCCTATTCTGAAGATATGATAGCCCGGTCAGATGTTGACGAGCCAACAGAAGCTGTCCAAGGATAGTGAACTATAATTATCAGTTGTTGGGATGTCCACAAAAGAGTCGCTATACCCCCCATCTGAAAAGTAGGGGAAGCATCGGTAGAAATTGTAATTGCTGAAATAGGAGAGAGCCTTCCTCATTTTAGCGATGTAGTTGTACTTCCATGAGCATCGCTCCAATCACTGAAAGAAGGGAATCATCTTTCCTTCCCGACACCCTGCCAGTGCACTCATCAAATATTCATAGTGCAGCACGAACCAAGCCATTAGATAAGTGTACAGCAGGCTGACGTACAGGTTGGGAGTCTTAGCCACTTCTTCTCCATCCCGTCCCTCAACATACGATACTTTGCAAAATTGTGTCGTTAAATTACGCAACTCGCTCTATATACATGCTACGATAGCAGGGAGTAGCACGTAGGATCGTCCATGAGCTAAATGAATCGCGAGGTAGACAACCTCAATAGGGATTGCCTCGAAGGAGTGTGTGGAATCATACATCTCTTCAGCCACAATATCAAGTACCCGACAAGCAGGGCCTTATTGGAAATGGTGACTTTAGCTTGGTGGTGGAAAGATTAGAAAGTTATTCCTACCTTGAACTCTCCTTCACCAGATTTGGGTGTCCAAAATCTACTTGCAGTCAAAAATCCTCTTCACCACCACCGTCTCATCACAAACACCCAGGGGCAGGATAGGCCTTGTCTTATCGTTAGTGTTCTGGAACAAATAATATGCCCAATTCTTGTGACTGATCCCTTGACTCCTCTTCCTCTTGCCCCTATGATCTACCGCCCCGACAGTATGCAAGGATATATGGTAGTGGAAGAGCAACTCCTAGAAAGTCTCAACCACTTGGGGAAATTTGTCTGAGAAATAGTCAATCTCCCTTTGTTCAGGGATGTACCACTTAGGAGCTCTTAACTCCTTTGGTAGGATTTGGCCTCCAGCATTAAAGAATCGGTGGTGAAAGGTCTCAGCCACCATAGCTGTCTCCCCTATTAGCCTATCACTCTACAGTAGACCAGGGTGCAGAGCAGTGACACGCTTGCTCGAGCTGTCGATGCCAAACCTAGATTTCGAGCCTATTAAAAGGCCACAAGTGACTCCGTCCTGGGTGGGGGGTTAGATTTTGGTTCATCACCCTTGGTACAGAGAGTTATCATAGCTCCACGATCAAAAATCCCCTTGGCATGGCAGGGATAAAATAACGGACGTTGTCGACAATACGCAGCCATCTGCTCTCACCAAGGAGCAGGCATGTTGGATCAGCTTTTGCGTCACCAAAAAGAAAGTTGGGCTTCTTCATCTCCTTACACTTTGAGTCGGCCATCGCAGTATCCATGATCAGTTCTTAAAGCGTGAGATAATGTCCTTCAGAAACTCTCTGTTATATCTCCGCAGAGCTGTCGGGGGAGAAAATTAGTACATGTTCATGAATAGGGAACCTGGCTAGAACAAAGAATCATACCCCGCTAGCATGGCCAATAGTACTGACCTTAGGGATAACCGCTTCAGAATAAGCCACTGCAAAATGAAGAAACAGGAAGAATTAAAAATCTTTGACAAAGTGGAAATTTTCACTAAGTCCTCAAAACAGGAAAACTAGACCATACCTACGAACTTACGAAGTTTTCCTGAGCAGCTAAACCTCACCTGACAAGCGAAGTTCGCCTGAGCAGCTGAACCTCACCTGACAATCGAAGTTTGCCTAAACAGCTAAACCTCGCCTGACAAATGAAGTTTACCTGAATAGTTGAACCTCGCCTGACTAAGCAAAGGTCGCCAGAAGAATGAACGTCACCTGTTCATCTTCTCTAATCCCCATAGCACAGTTTTTTTAAGCTTACCTAAAGAGGATGGAGCAACACCAGAAGTAGCCGAAACAGAGGCCCTTCCCTTTCCCTTGGAAGTGAGAGATTTGATCTTGGGTGCCATGGAGAAAGATCTCAACAAACAAGAAACTCGCTCGAAATTTTTTGATATTCAAGCGAATAAAGTTTAAGTGTGCAGAAACTTCTCCATAAGGGAGGTGAGGCCTATATATAGGCAAATGAATCAATGATTGAGATTCAATATCTCAACCGAAACGACGGTTCAGATCGAGCAAAATGGTTCGACTTTGACTGTTTCGAAACGAACGGTTGTGATTAGTTCTTGATTCAATGGTCAAGATCTGAGATCCAAATGACGTGACGGTTTAGATTCGCTCGAGCAGCTGAGATTGAATTTTGTAAAACCAACGGCCATAATTTATTGTTGAAATGACAGCTGAGATTAGAGATCTAAATGACACAACGGCTCAGATTGAATGTGTGAAAACGAGGAAGCCATGGCACGTCGTATTTAAAGCAACCTGGCACGCTATCAACACCGCGACTGGTGAACTTTGAAGCTCGCCTGCAGTCGCTTAAAGCTTGCCTGTAGTTGTCTGGCTCGCTTGCATACTCAAGCTTGCCTACAATGCTAAGTTCGCTTGAATACTTAGTTCGCCTGAACCCATTGAGTTCGCCTGAAGAGCTCACCTTTGCCAGAATGGCCAAGTTCGCCAGAAAATTCCTCCACTTCACCTGAGTGATCATTTTTCTTATTCAAAGTATTTCAGACAACCATGCAACCTAATTCTGAAACTTTGAAGGGGGTTCTGTAGGCAAATAAAATTACCTTTATCCCTATCAAATAAATATGGAAGTTTGCCTGCATGACTGGACTTCGCCTGCATGTTTAAGTTCACATGAACATGACCTAGTCTACTTTCTCGTCTGAACAACTAAATGTACAATAAGTCAAGCTCGCCTGAATAACTTAACTTCGCCTACACGTGTTAAGCTCGCCTGCAAGAGATTCGCCTGAATGCTTGGTTCGCTAACCTCACCTACAAGAATCTCACTTGCAAGCTTGCGTGTGAAGCTCGCGTGTGAAGCTCGCCTGTAAGCTCACCTGTATGTTCCAACCTTGCCTGTTTATCAAGCTCGGCCGCATGATCTAGGCTCGCCTGCAAGCTCGCCTAGCTCACCTGAACAGTTAAATCTGCCTGTATTGACTAAGTCAACCACTCAAGCTCGAATGGTGGGAGTGGTTACGCCCACTTCCCATGTTTTAAGGAGGTGGTTATAGTTGTTCTTCTTTATAAAAAGCCATGAGCGGCTACAGATAAGAGGATTGTACTTCTTGACATATTAAGAGAACCAAATTTTTGCATCTTGTGCATTCGGTCTTCGAATCTAAGCTCGGGTTTTCAAACTCATTTGACCAAGCTTCTACCATGCACTAAAGTTTGTTTATGACTTCATTCGAATCGTCAACGGGAAGCAAACTCTACAAGAGCATCAAGGGAAGCATCCTATTGCCTCAAAGAACCCACGTTAAACAAAGAGAGATTGAATCAATTCTCTGTCATTTTGTGTAAAAGTGATTTTCAATTTATAACAAATAATTCAATTAATACAAATTTGAGATTAATTTTTACGACCTACATCACCCACATCATTTCACCTTGAGTTGTGGTGAGAGGGACAGCTTTATTGGTTGTTGCAGTCATAGTTGAGTACTTCCATTCTTGTAATAGGAATGGGGATAACACCACTTTGAGCTTGAATTTCTGGCATAGAGCTGAATTGAAGAGTCACCATGTTGGCAGTGACTTTCTTTTATTCGGGTTTAAGTTTGAGGATTGTCGGTTCAACGAAGGTCTGGATCTTATCCTTGAAAATATAGTAATTCTTCATTGGGTATCCTAACATTCTGTGAAAAGATAGTAGTTGGGATCATCGGTCTTCCGAACTGCTTCAGGGTGTCGGGTTTCAGGTTGCTTTAACTGATTTCCCTTATGGAACACATGGAAGATGGCAATTTGTATGCTCACCTTTAAATGAATAGTTATGCTGAAAACTCTTCCTTGGTTCCCTTTGCTGGTTGTTGTTGGGATTTTGAACCCCAACGACGAAGGTTTCTTTGGTTGTGAAGTTTGCCCTTATTTACCTTTATTGCTTTTGAAGTTGACGCGAAACTCAAATTTGCTGAAGCGTTCAGATGATTTATCCGCTATCTCAGCTTGTTCCATCAGATCCCTCCATGTGTGGGTAGTGACGGCACCTGTGTGAGATTCAATCTGTGCCACAAAATTATGCCGACAAGTCTAAAGTAACATCAATAAAGGTATATCTTGACATCACAATGTCAGATTATAGTATCTCTCGATGTATTCTCTGACCCCTCATTCTGTTTTGCTTCTCAGAAAGGAGCTTAGCCATGGTAACATCAAATAATTCCTCATAGAATTATAAGAGGAATTTTGATTCTAAATCCTCCCATGATCTAATTGAACAATCGGGCCAATTCTGGAACCAATCAAAGGCTACCCCTAAAGGGTACCGATGGAAAGATGTGCCTTTATGGAGAACCTTTGTCGTCAAACGTATGCAATGTTGGTTTGGAGAACATTTGCCATCAAATGTATGCAATGTTGGTGGCTTGAATTTCATTGGATAGGGGACCATGTCGCAGTTGATGGGGTAAGGTCAGATGATTCTAACCCTTTTTAGCTACGTTCATTGGGAAAGAATGTTGAGGTATCGAATGTCCTTTAGGCTCTTTACTTCCTCGTTCGGCTTTGAAGGTATTGTTGCTTCTGATCTCACATGTTCAAAATCTGCATCATCTTTGTGCTCTTGATCTTCTTCTAGGAAAAATTCACCAATCTGCATTTTCCCTTTTGAAGAACTTGCTTGAGGTTGTGATGCTAACAAAAAGTTGTTCAACAATCTTCTCCAAACGTTCAATCCTTTCATCTTAATCTCTCTTCTGAGCTATCATTTGAGCAAGAAGATCTTCTCAGTCAGTAACTTTTGCATTCTATTGTTGTTCTTGACTTGAACTAGGTGTTGCATGAGATGCTATAGTGGATTTGGCAATGCTAGACGTGGATTGGTGCACCTGAGATGAAGTATGTGAACTCCGCGCTTGGAGAGAAGAGTAGTCGAAAGGGATCATTTCTCTTTGTCTTAGCCTAGTGCGACGATGCACACTATCAGCTTCTGGTAATGTAGATCCAATACCAGGAGAATACACTAGATCGGGCGAGCTATTTGTACTTTCTTAATCATCTTTAAAAATTACACTCGTCATGTTGGCAGTAAGTTTTTGAATTTTACCGTTTTGAGTATTTAGTTTGGACCTTTGAAGGTTCAGGACCATGACTGAGGTGACTAAAAACTAATTTCTTTTCAAGAGTAGCTGTACATAGGCAAATCTTTTGAACTGCCAAAACTACTTCTTTGAGGGTTGCACAATTTTGATATTGGCGAGCTCTTTTTAGGAATAGAAACTCTCTTAAATCGGTATTAGTTCCAAGTTGAAGACATTTTTGGATGCCAACTTTGCTATCTTTAGCCTTGGAACATGAACATTGCTTATGGCGATGTTGGCCAAGCTTATGTGCAGTGAAATCATCATTGATGATATTATTTCCCGGTGGGAATTTAGATGATAAATTACCCTCATTCGTAGCTTCTATCGAAAGAATGGCGAGCATTGCGAGATGCTTTAAATTGAACTCCTAAAAAGTTGTGGACTGATGTCTGAGATCAACAGACGAAATAAGATCTTTGCCTTCACTCGAGGTGAGGGTCGAGATTTCTTCGCTTTTGGTGAAGTTCATTTGGCTTCCAGCTAAGCTCAATTTATTTTTGATGAAGGTCGCCTTTACACATGCAGGGGTCAATTTAGACCTGAGAGTTGCACTGCAATGAATACTACGATAGCTACGAACAATCACCATGGATGAAGTTTGGTTCGTGAAAATGAATTCCTCGAACTTCACTTGGTCAAACTCAATGACCAGCGGTTCATCAAAAGATCCGAGGGTCTTAGTGTCGGTGTGCGACATAATTTTCTCGTTGGAGGAGAGAAATGTCCCTAGCAAAGTTGTCATCCTATTTAAGGTCTTTTTAAATTGCAATAAACTCAGATTGCAATAAAAGAATGTAATAAAATAAAAGAAAATTTTGTATTTTCCTAGGGTTCTTTTCCGTGTGCCGATGAGCGTCGATCTCGTACTTCATTGACACACCGGCCAAGACGACGAGTCTTTTGCTGTTGATGAGAGTTTGGTTGCTTGGAAGATGGCTTAGTCTTCTCTTAGCAGTTCTTCTAAATAGAATCGCAAGCGCGATAGTAGATTTCTCTATGTGTGTGTCTAGATCTGTAGATCTCCTTCGATGATGCCCAAAAATGAATGATCTCCCTCTTTTACAGGCTAAAAGAGAGAGTTAATAGTTTTTAACTGTGGATTAAGTGGCCATTAAAATAGGAGATAGTGGAGGCAATTATCCCTTGAAAATAGCCCTCAAACGGCTATTAGAGGAGGTTTGCTGACTTGGCAAATCTCGCTGAGGACATTTGGGCGAAGCTGACCGAAGATGTTTGGGTGACATTCGTTGATGAAGACGTTCGGGTGAAGTTCACTACTGAAGACATTTGGGTGAAGTTTTGCTACTGAAGATGTTTGGGCAAGGTTCACTGTTGAAGACGTTTGTGCGAAATTCACTACAGAAGACGTTTAGGCAAAGTTCTCTGCTAAAGACATTTGGGCGAGGTTTGCTACTAAAGATGTTTGGGCGAGGTTCACTGCTAAAGACGTTTGGATGAGGTTCACCGAAAGTGTAGATGACTTGACCCACTTGAATTGTTATGAGCGAAGTTCATCGGTTGGCGGACTTCGTCTATAAGTTCAAATTTGACACAGAATTCGACTCATGATTTGACCGATTGATAACGCCTTTCGACTCGACCCTGGGGTGCACTTTTAGAGTCGAGTCACTATTGATTTGGTCGAGTCACGTCGAGATGAGTTGTTTAGCGAGCTTCGCTTACACAGTTGGGCGACCTTCACTACAGCTTGTTGTGGGCTCAGTTTTATACTCATGTGAAGTGTTTAGCCCATGGACATTCATTTCTTAGATTCAAACTAATCATTGGCCTAAGTGAAAATACATTTTAACTGTATACAAACTCTAAATTAGAAATTTGTAAAATAAAAATAAAAATTTCAAACATAAAACAATAAACTAAAAATCTAAGAATTACAAACAGCCCATAAGAAGTTTCAAATTTGCAAATAAACCTAAAACTTTTAAATATTATAAAAAAACACCCTTAGAAATTCAAAACTTACAAAAAAGCCTAAAATTTTCAAACCTCAAATAGAACACTAAAATCTATGTATTATAAACAACCCTTAAATTTTTAGAATTTACAAAAAATACCTAAAGTTTCAGCTTGAAATAAACACCCTCAAAATTTTAAAATTTACAAGATACACTATGAATATTTCAAAACTACAATGATATATAGAAAATCTAGGAATTATAAACAACCCCTAGAAAATTGCAAAATTTATACTTTTAAAATTATAAAAAAATCCTCAAAAATTCAAAATTTGCAAGAAAGTTAAAAAGTTCAAACCAAAAATAGTACACAGAAAATCTATGAATTACAAATAGCCCCCTGTAAATTTAAAAATTTGTAGAAAAGACCCTAAAACTTTCAAAAGTTGCAAAAAAACCATAGGAATGCAAAATGTACTAGAACTTTAATTATCATGTTTTATTATATTTTCATATCCCTATTTCCAGTAAGTTTTATGCAAATAAATATTTAATATTATGTTTTTATCATGTTTTGTAGGAAAAAATAAAAAAAAACAAATAAGAGATAAGCCCAATTGAAGCTCAATGAAGCCTAAGAAAAGCGTAAGAAAAATCGAAGCAAAAATTATCATGATAGCTCATCATTGCAGGTGCCGTAATGTTTTTCAAGTGAAAGTGTGCTGGATAATTTTGTTTGATCTAAATAAGAATCATATAAATCATCTAGATCAAACAAAATTGTGTGTCTTTCAATTATGAATCTAATGAATTAAGTATGAGTAAAATTAGAGTTGTAGAACTCAAGATCTGGCTATTTTTATGAATCAATGGCAAAACCATAAATATGATGAAACCCAATGCAAATTTTTCTAGCCTTGGTGGAAAATTGATTCTTGGCAACCAAGCTTGATCCATGGCTCATATTAGTGTATGTAATTTGTAGGAGATGTGAAAAGTTTTGTAAATCATCTTTCAGAGGGTATGAGGGCTATTCCTTTGAGAAAACATTCCAAATATTATAAAACTTTAGTTTTACAAACAAAATAAAAAAAATTTCTTTTTAAATTTCTCTTTCTCATGGAGACTTGAAGAAATTTACTTCCACACAAATGGCCAACCCTTCGCAATGTGAGTTTTTAGTTTTTATATTTTCTTATTTAATTAAAATGGCATGTTTAGAAAGTTGGTTAGATTTAATTCCTTTAATTCATGTATTGCTTTGTTTTGTTTAAATTCCATGCTTTTTTTAACTAGTTTCTTTCTTTTCCATTTTTTTCTTTTTGCCTTTTTATTCATATTTTCTTTATTTGCTCATAATTTAGGATTTAATAAAATGTGTGGCAAAAATTCTTATGTATAGATTAATCAATCAAAATAGTAGTTGATAGAATATTCTAATTTGATAGGTTAATAGGTTATACTTTTCTTAAGTGAATTTATAATTTATATATATTAGTATTCTAGGATTATTATATTCAATTGATCGTGTATGTGTGAATTTTAATTTTATTTTTAGAATATGACTTGATAATATATTATTTCTTTAATTAGATATATATGTTATGCTTGTTAATTTTAAAATGAGTGAAAAAGAGAGTAATTTCTAGATCTAATATATGATTATCTAGTGGAATCCATCCTATGTTCTTAGTTTAGCTCTCTTCCTCCCTCTTTTGTTCCCTACTTTTGTTAGTTTTTATTTTTTCCTTTTTCCCTTAGTTCTTTTACTTTTTGCATTTTCTTTTCAAATTCTTTTACCTCCCCCTGTTCTTTCCCCCTTTTCTCTTTTTTTTATTTATTTTATTTTTTTCTCCTTTCTTATTTGCATCTCTAGTCTATCCGCTCCCCTTATTCTAGTTCTATTTTTTTCTCTATGAAAAATCCAAAACCCTATTTTCAACACTTTTCATTAAAAAACCTCTTTTTAAACAACTTTTTAAAATAACATTTTCAATTTAAAATTTCAGAATCTCCTTCCTTGTGGTTTGATATTTTCTATACTATAACTTGATTATGCACTTATAATACACACATTTTCTCACCCAACAAAACTCCCTGAAATTTTTAAACCTACAGATAGTAAATTGAAAAAAAAACTATGAATTATAATTAACTCCCTAAAAATTATAAAATTTATAGAAAACACCCCAAAAGTTTTAAAACATGCAAAAATAGCCTAAATTTTTTTAAAAATAAATGAGAAACACCTTAAAATGATAAAAAAATTACAAAGGGTTATTTTTTGTAATTTCAAATTTTGAGGGGGTATTTTGAAATTTTTAAAACTTTTAGGATGTTTTTGGAAATTTGAAATTTTTTCAAGGGGTTGTTTGTCATTCCTAGATTGTCATTATACTGGTTATAGGTTTGAAATTTTCAGAGTTTTTTTGTAAATTATAAAATTTTAGGGTGTTTAATATAATTTTTAAAAATTTTAGAGTGTTTTTTACAATTTGATAAATTTTAGGGGACATTTGTAATCCTAGATTTCAATTTACCATTTGTAAGTTTGTAATTTTTAGGTGTTTCTGTAGTTTTGAAATTCTGAGAGTGATTTTTACAACTTTTGAAAGTTTATAGGTGTTTTCTACAAATTTCAAGAGGGGCTATTTGTAATTCTTAGATTTTCTGTGTACTATTTTTGGTTTGAAAATTTTAGGCGTTTTTTCTAAAATTTGAAATTTGGATGGCAATTTTTGAAAGTTTCAGAGTGTATTCTACAAATTTTAAAATTTTTAGGGAGCTGTTCACAAGGTTTGAAATTTTTAGTATGTTTACAGCCTAAAGCCCACATCTCTTGGGTCATGACATCATGAAAATAAATAAGAACAAAAATTTGCTGAACCTAGTTTATCTTTTACAATCAAAAAGGCTCGTTACAAGGCCCAATATGGCTTGTAAAGTGCGCATCTACAAATTGGGATTTTAAAAATTTATACCGCTTTGATATTTAAAATATTTATGATTTGGATATGTTCAAAATTTTGCTGAACCTAGTTTATCTTTTACAATCAAAAAGGCTCGTTACAAGGCCCAATATGGCTTGTAAGGTGTGCATCTACAAATTGGGATTTTAAAAAATTATACCGCTTTGATATTTAAAATATTTATGATGATGTTTGGGTATGTATAGTGGGTTTAATAAGTTATCGTAAATGTTCAAAATGTAATATTTGCATTAATTTTTCCAGCGCGAAAATTTCTTTTCACCCCTTATCCTCTTAAACTTTGTATTTTACGCCCTTCTTCACCTTCTTCTTCCCAAATTTAAATTTTTTTTAGCCCTCCGTCCTTCAACCACTTTTTCTCTCTTATCAATGTAGTCTCCTTCTTCTTCAACCTCCCATCAATGGAGGCACTCACCGGATGAGAACGCTGTTGTTGCTGCAAGAAGAAAAAGGAAAGGGAAAGAAGAAAAAACAGAAGAGAGTAGATAAAATGCAATAAAAGCTAAAACAAATTCTCATGATTTCTAATTTTAAACATACAATAATCAAATTAAATGTATTAACTCTTAGAGTGAGGCATGTTCAAAATACAATGCTTAAAAAAAGGGGTCGTGCTTTACACGAGGTATACACTAGTAGCTTAAATGACGCAATAATCAATGTATTGGCTCCATTGATGAGAGGTTGGAGGAGTGTCTATGATTAGATAGACTGAGAGGTTGGAGGAGGAAGGGCTAAAAGAAGTTCGAATTTGGGAAGAATAAGTAGAAGAAGCGGTAATACAAATTTTTAAGAGGCTAGGGGGTGGGAAGGAATTTTCCCACTGGAAAAATTAATACATATGACAGTTTGGACCTATGCAATAACTTAAACCTACTTTAATATCCAAGTAGTAAAATGGTTCTTTTCTAAATACCAATTTGGTAGTTTAGCTGATTTAGAACTGAAACAAAGAGCCATTAGAATTACAAGGTGTTGACAGGGACACAAATATTATAATCATACAATGCTAGACGTTAGGATAAGATTTGACTACTTATCAGATTGGTATTTTTTTTTAAGGGAAAAATGTGTCCAGGCCCCAAAAACAGAAACTTCATGTGCTGCAGCCCCTCTTAGTTTCCTCCATGTGATTCAGCCCCTTAAAGTGTGACACTTTGTACTGCAGCCCTTTTTTAGCCATTATTACATGCCAGCTAAGCTAAAATCTCCAAAATAACTTTATCCCATCTCTTCAATCCCTCAAACCCAGCTCTCTCATCTCCCTATGTTAGTTCTAGCTAGTTAAGCAAGTTAGAACTAATAATATTCGAAGCGATATAACGAGAGATAGAAAATGAGCCCAAGTGAAAGGAAGATACCGTGTGATAGACAATATAAAGGGCTACACACCGGCGAAGACGGTGGTAAAAACGGAGATCGGAGGTGGCCAGAAAACGCGCGCGAAGTCGGCACGGCGCTGCTATTTTCTGCTCGCTGCTGCCGTCGAGCGATGTTTCGGACGTTACCGAGAGAGATAGAGACTGAGTTAGAACGTGATACAAATTGGAGGTGATAGGCAACATATAGGTCTAGTCAACAAAGAAGAAATCGGCGGAAACGAAGATTGGAGGTGATCGAAAAGTGCGTACGAAGTCGGCACAAAACTGTAGTTTTTTGTAGTACAATTTCTCGCCGTTCGGGTTTGTTCTTTGCTGTTCGGAGCTTTTCGCTGCTGTTCGGGCTTGCCGGAGGTGGGAGGAGGTTGTCGGGGTCGTCGGGGTGTCTCGGTGGGCGTGGGAGGAGCTTTTTCTCAAGTTAGTTCTAGGCTCTTGGCCTCTCAAGTTAGTTCTAAGTTGTTCCATGTTAGTTCTAACACGTCCCATGTTAGTTCTAGCACGCCTCATGTAAGTTCTAGCTAGTTTTAGCTCTAATTCATCTTAGTTCTAGGCTCTTGGGCTTTCAAGTTAGTTCTAACTTGCCCCATGTTGGTTCTAATTTGTCTCATGTTAGTTCTAATTCGCCCCATGTTAGTTCTAATTTGCCTCATGTTAGTTCTAATTCGCCTCATGTTAGTTCTAGCTCGCCCCATGTTAGTTCTAACTTGCCCCATGTTAGTTCTAACTTTCTCCATGTTAGTTCTAACCCATCCCATGTTAGTTCTAGCTCGTCCCATGTTAGTTCTAGATAGTTGGGCAAGTTAGAACTATCAATATTCGAAACGATATAATGAGAGATAGAAAATGAGCCTAAGTGAAAGGAAGATACCGTGTGATAGACAATATAAAGGGCTACACACCGGCGAAGACGATGGTAAAAACGGAGACCGGAGGTGGCCGGAAAACGCGTGCGGCATGGCGCTGCTATTTTCTGCTCGCTGCTGTCATCGAGCGATGTTTCGGACGTTACCGAGAGAGATAGAGAGTGAGTTAGAGCGTGATACAAATTGAAGGTGATAGGCAACATGTAGGGCTAGTCAACAAAGAAGAAATCGGTGGAAACGGAGATTGGAGGTGATCGGAAAGTGCGTACGAAGTCGGCACAAAACTACAGTTTTCTGCAGTACAATTTCTCGCCGTTCGGGTTTGTTCTTCGCTGTTTGGAGCTTTTCGCCGCTATCCGGGCTTGCCGGAGGTAGGAGGAGGTTGTCGGGGTCGTCGGAGTATCTCGGTGGGCTCCGCCGGAGGTGGGAGGAGCTTTTTCCCAGGTTAGTTCTAGGCTCTTGGGCTCTCAAGTTAGTTCTAATTTGTTCCATATTAGTTCTAACACGCCCCATGTTAGTTCTAGCTCTAATTCATCTTAGTTCTAGGCTCTTTGGCTCTCAAGTTAGTTCTAACTTACCCATGTTAGTTCTAATTTGCCTCATGTTAGTTCTAATTTGCCCCATATTAGTTCTAGCATGCCCCATGTTAGTTCTAACTTGACCCATGTTAGTTTTAACTTGTCCCATGTTAGTTTTAACTTTCCTCATGTTAGTTCTAACCCGTTCCATGTTAGTTCTAGCCCGTCCCATGTTAGTTCTAGCTAGGTTGGCAAGTTAGAACTAATAATATTCAAATCGATATAACGAGAGATAGAAAATGAGCCCAAGTGAAAGGAAGATACCGTGTGATATACAATATAAAGGGCTACACACCAGCGAAGACGGTGGTGAAAACGGAGACCGGAGGTGGCCGGAAAACGCGCGCGAAGTCGGTACGGCGCTGCTATTTTCTGCTCGCTGCTGCCGTCAAGCGATGCTTCAGACGTTACCGAGAGAGATAGAGAGTGAGTTAGAGCGTGATACAAATTGGAGGTGATAGGCAACATGTAGGGATAGTCAACGAAGAAGAAATTGGCGGAAACAGAGATTGGAGGTGATCGAAAAGTGCGTGCGAAGTCGGCACAAAACTGTAGTTTTCTGCAGTGCAATTTCTCGCCGTTCGGGTTTGTTCTTCGCTGTTCGGAGCTTTTCGCCGCTGTCCGGGCTTGCCGGAGGTGGGAGGAGGTTGTCGGGTCGTCGGGGTGTCTCGGTGGGCTTCGCCGGAGGTGGGAGGAGCTTTTTCTCAAGTTAGTTCTAGGCTCTTGGGCTCTCAAGTTAGTTCTAATTTACTTCATGTTAGTTAAAACACGCCCCATGTTAGTTCTAGCATGCCCCATGTAAGTTCTAGCTAGTTCT
The DNA here is from genome assembly GCF_001876935.1 of Asparagus officinalis. NCBI lineage: Eukaryota > Viridiplantae > Streptophyta > Magnoliopsida > Asparagales > Asparagaceae > Asparagus > Asparagus officinalis. The sequence goes on from NC_033796.1 coordinate 59,243,762, forward strand.
AGCTCTAATTCATCTTAGTTTTAGGTTCTTGGGCTCTCAACTTAGTTCTAACTTGCCTCATGTTAGTTCTAATTTACCTCATGTTAGTTCTAATTCGTCCCATGTTAGTTCTAGCCCACCCCATGTTAGTTCTAACTTGCCCCATGTTAGTTCTAACTTTCCCCATGTTAGTTCTAACCCGTTCCATGTTAGTTCTAGCTCGTCCCATGTTAGTTCTAACTAGTTGGGCAAGTTAAAACTATCAATATTCGAAGTGATATAACGAGAAATAGAAAATGAGCCCAAGTAAAAGGAAGATACCGTGTGATAGACAATATAAAGGGCTACACACCGGCAAAGACGGTGGTGAAAACGGAACCGGTGGTGGTCGAAAAACGCGCGCGAAGTTGGCACGGCGCTGCTATTTTCTGCTCGCTGCTGCCGTCGAGCGATGTTTCGGACGTTACCGATAGAGATAGAGACTGTGTTAGAGCGTGATACAAATTGGAGGTGATAGGCAACATGTAGGGCTAGTCAACAAAGAAGAAATCGGCGGAAACGGAGATTGGAGGTGATCGAAAAGTGCGTGCGAAGTCGGCACAAAACTGTAATTTTCTGCAGTGCAATTTCTCGCCGTTCGAGTTTGTTCTTCGCTGTTCGGAGCTTTTTGCCGCTGTCCGGGCTTGTCGGAGGTGGGAGTAGGTTGTCGGGGTCGTCGGGGTGTCTCGGTGGGCTCCGTCGGAGGTGGGAGGAGCTTTTTCTCAAGTTAGTTCTAGGCTCTTGGGCTCTTAAGTTAGTTCTAATTTACCCCATATTAGTTCTAACACGCCCCATGTTAGTTCTAGCACGTCTCATGTAAGTTCTAGCTCTAATTCATCTTAGTTCTAGGCTTTTGGGCTCTCAAGTTAGTTCTAACTTGCCTCATATTAGTTCTAATTTTCCTCATGTTAGTTCTAATTCGCCCCATGTTAGTTCTATCCCGCCCCATGTTAGTTCTAACTTGCCCTATGTTAGTTCTAACTTACCTCATATTAGTTCTAACTTTTCCCATGTTAGTTCTAACCCGTTCCATGTTAGTTCTAGCACGTCCCATGTTAGTTCTAGCTAGTTGAGTAAGTTAGAACTATCAATATTCGAAGCGATATAACGAGAGATAGAAAATAAGCCCAAGTGAAAGGAAGATACCGTGTGATAGATAATATAAAGGGCTACACACCGGCGAAGATGGTGGTGAAAACGGAGACCGGAGGTGGCCGAAAAACACGCGCGAAGTCGGCACGGCGCTGCTATTTTCTGCTCGCTGCTGCCATCGAGCGATGTTTCGGACGTTACCGAGAGAGATAGAGACTGAGTTAGAGCGTGATACAAATTAGAGGTGATAGGCAACATGTAGGGCTAGTCAACAAAGAAGAAATCGGCGGAAACGGAGATTGAAGGTGACCGGAAAGTGCGTGCGAAGTCGGCACAAAACTGCAGTTTTCTGCAGTGCAATTTCTCACCGTTCGGGTTTGTTCTTCGCTGTTCGGAGCTTTTCGCCGCTGTCCGGGCTTGCCGGAGGTGGGAGGAGGTTGTCGGGATCGTCGGGGTGTCTCAGTAGGCTCCGTCGGAGATGGGAGTAGCTTTTTCTCAAGTTAGTTCTAGGCTCTTGGGCTCTCAAGTTAGTTCTAATTTATCCCATGTTAGTTCTAACACGCCACATGTTAGTTCTAGCACGCCCTATGTTAGTTCTAGGTAGTTCTAGCTCTAATTCATTTTAGTTCTAGGCTCTTGGGCTCTCAAGTTAGTTCTAACTTGTCCCATGTTAGTTCTAATTTGCCTCATGTTAGTTCTAATTCGTCCCATGTTAGCTCTAGCCCGCCCCATGTTAGCTCTAGCTCGCCCCATGTTAGTTCTAACTTGCCACATGTTAGTTCTAACTTGTCCCATGTTTGCTTGTCTCATGTTAGTTCTAACTTTTTCTCATGTTAGTTCTAACTCGTCCCGTGTTAGTTTTAGCCCGTCCCATGTTAGTTCTAGCTAGGTTGGCAAGTTAAAACTAACAATATTCGAACCGATATAACGAGAGATAGAAAATGAGCCCAAGTGAAAGGAAGATACCGTGTGATAGAAAATATAAAGGGCTACACACCGGCGAAGATGGTGGTGAAAACGGAGACCGGAGGTGGCCGGAAAACGCGCGCGAAGTCGGCACGACGCTGCAGTTTTGTGCCGACTTCGTACGCACTTTCCGATCACCTCGAATCTCCGTTTCCGCCGATTTCTTCTTTGGTGACTAGACCTACATGTTGCCTATCACCTCCAATTTGTATCACATTCTAACTCAGTCTCCATCTCTCTCGGTAACGTCCGAAACATCACTCGACGGCAGCAGCGAGCAGAAAATAGCAGCGCCGTGCCGACTTCGCGCGCGTTTTCCGGCCACCTCCGGTCTCCGTTTTCACCACCGTCTTCGCCGGTGTGTAGCCCTTTATATTTTCTATCACACGGTATCTTTCTTTCACTTGGGCTCATTTTCTAACTCTCGTTATATCTCTTCGAATATTATTAATTCTAATTTGCCCCCAACTAGCTAGAACTAACATAGAGAGATGAGAGAGCTGGGTTTGAGTGATTGAAGAGATGTGACAAGGTTATTTTGGGGATTTTAGCTTAGCTGACATGTAATAATTGCTAAAAAGAGGCTGCAGTACAAAGTGTCACACTTCAAGGGGCTGAGTCACATAGGAGAAACTAAGAGGGGCTGCAGCACATGAAGTTTCTGTTTTTTGGGCATGGACACATTTTTCTCTTTTTTTAATACACTCTTTTTACCGGTTTAGTTTTTTTAGTAGCTCCTGTTACATTTTAATATTTTTTTGAGTCAATTTGTAATTAGACCCAAAACTTCACCATTGACGAGGGAAGAAGCCACAAAACCATAGTTGATGCTATGGGTGCTATTATATATTCAAGAGAAAAGTGCCAAATTTTATTTGGCTCATTGATATAAGGATAATAACTATGTTTAAGCATATACAAGAATTTTGAGCCCACTACAAAGAAGTAAAATTTGGGATAAAAAGGGGAAGGACATGGTATTACCATGAAATACAATCAAGAGAAAACTTGGGAGAGGTAAAAACTGCAAGGAAAAAAGTGGTTTCATAGCTATTTTCGACGGCTAAGTTATCGGTCTAACTGCACATTTGGCTCCAAAAAAATTACCAAAACATCACCAAAGCTAGAAAAGAAAAAAATCAAACTAGTAATAGATGTATACAAAACATATCAATTTGTTAATTTAACCTATAAGATCTGTATAGTCTTTAGGAGTCATAAGGAGCTGTAGGAGAGTTAGGCACATTATATAGATAGGGATCATATTATATCAATGTCATGAAAAGTGAAAGCGATAGCAATGTAGCACGATATCGGTGCTTAGGCTCGGAAGACAATAAAAATAAGAAAATTAGGTGGACAGTCAAAGGTTAAGAATTTGATTAATAAATAAATAAGCTAAAGAATTTGATTAATAAATAAATAAGCTAACTACCGGCTGTTCAAAAATAAATAAGTAAAATAACAAATTATACTTGTTATACTAAAATCTTAACAAGAATAATAAACCTCCTGAAATTAAAGGTCAAAAACTTGAAACCAACCTTCATTTTTTTTAACTCCATTTTACTTTTCAGTTTCTTTCTTTCTTCTTCCTTTTTAAACCAAGTAAAAAAGGCGCAAGACAAGTAACAGCCAATAATTCATGATAAGGAGATCGCAATTAACAATCTTATTTACTAACTTTTCCTAAAAAAATCTTTTTTAAAGTCTTTTTCCCCCCTTTGAGGGAACTTATTTTCTTTCTAACTTCAATTTTACTATCTTTAGTCTCTTCCTAATAAGTTTTTCTTGGGAATAATGAAGCATTAATATTCAGAATTAGATCTCACTATCATTATTAGAATACAAGATCATACCCAAAAGATTGCAACTTTAAAGTTTTGATGGAGTCTAACACTTCACATGATGTCAAATATTATTTCGAGACTCACGAAGAAGACACTGGAACAAAATAATATGTTGTAGAATATAAAACTAGAACTCTATAAAACTAAGAATTTCGAAAATTTGACATGATCACCTAATAACAGGAACCTGTAACAGTATAAATGGATCTAAGTAAAAGTGTAAATGAAACCCCACTTTAACTTTAGGTGATTATTAGAAAATCACCCCTTAACTTTCAAAATATAAAAAAAAACCCTCTTAATTATATGGATTATGACAAAGCCCTTCTTTAACTTTCAGATTTTATTAGAAAACCCCCTTTAACTTTGAGATTTTATCAAAAGATTAAACATGATTTTTTGATAACCCCTAAACTGAAGGGTTTTTTTTTAATATTTTGAAAGTTAATGATAGTTTTGTAATAATCATCCAAAGTTAAGTAGAGTTTTATGATATTAGCCTAATGCTATGTTTGGGAATTTACTAGTAGTGGTGAAAGGAAAGATGGGAAGGAAAACAATGCAAAGAAAATGAAAGGAAGGAAATGAGTAATGTAATAATCATGCTTCAAAGTTTAGTAAGAGATTGGAGGGAAATTATTCTTAGCCGTTGGATTTGTATCATGATCGTCAACAATCTTTTACTTCATCTAGTCCCCAATTTAAGGGGAACTAAATTATATAGAATGGATGTTAAGAAATATTAGCTTTATTACTTTCATTTCCTTCTATTCTTTTTTATTAAAAAAACTCACAAACAAGATAAATCTATATACCTTCCTTTCCTTACCTCTCATTCCTTCCTATCCAAACATAGAATAATTAAAACGTGCAAAATCAGCATCCATCACAGCTTTAGCTACCTAAAAAGTCAAAGTCAGTTTGCGACCCACACAAACTTTATAGTATTAAAGAAGCTATCCACGTGTTTCCTTTCTTTCGATGGAATGTCTTTGTTAATTTTGGGTCAACGGCCAACAATTCATAATTTTCTTGCCTTCCAATAAATGCTCATCAATAGTTTTGTATGATGATAAATTATGCAGCTTTCACATCCTTCACCAAACCAGCCTACTTAATTACTTTAAATTTCCCCAAAAAGAAAGTTACTTAAGGGGCTGTTTGGATGCCTTTAGGAAACTAGAGTATTTATGACACAAAATAGAAAGTGGTTATCCTTTGGATGCCTTTAGGAAACTAGAGTATTTATGACACAAAATAGAAAGTGGTTATCCACCTCATCACTTTTCATTCGAGTGTTTAGTATTTATGACACAAAATAGAAAGTGGTTATCCACCTCATCACTTTTCATTCGAGTGTTTACATTGTTTGATTAGGAATCTTTATGAATCCTAAAATAATAGTATTACATTGTTTGGATAGTATAATGTAAGCTAGAGTATTTATGACACAAAATAGAAAGTGGTTATCCACCTCACCACTTTCTACAAGGTTTTGACTTTTTTATTATTTTTTTGGACACATTTATGACATTGTGTAAGCTTTTCAACAAAATCACTATTAGGGGCTGTTTGGTTCCTGTTTTTTGGGTGGTAAAAGTGGGGAAAGCTGTCAAAAATATCAGCTTTTTGGCAGCTTTCCCCCAAAATCACCTCTTAAAAAGGTGATTTTGGGGGAAAGCTGCCAAAAAGCTGACATTTTTGGCAGCTTTCTCCTTTTTTACCACCCAAAAAAATCTATCCAAACAGCCCCTTAATTTTGGTGATTTTACTTTCGGTGACACCTCATCAAAAGGTGTAAGCTTTTCGTGTAAAAGAGAATTTAAACAAACAATGTAAAGTGATGAAAGCTGACATTGGGACCCACTTTTTTACACTTTCCATCATTTTACATGGTAAAAACATACAACCAAACAGCCTCTAAGTGTAAACTTTATTGAATGTGCTAGAACGAACCATAGATGCAAACCTAGAGGGGGTGAATAGGTTGCACAACTATTTTCACAAAATAAAAAGTTATCACAGATATGCAGCGGAATTATAAGAAAATAAAAACGCAATCACAAAGCAAAACACAAACACAAGAGTTTTTGTAGTGATTCAAAATGAATTCATACCTCCACTCTTCCTTCTCTTGAAAACGCTTCCATACTACATGATAGTGTTCATCGAGATTACAAACTCTAATCCAGTAGGTTTATAACACCGCACCATATGTAACATTAATCTAGTCGTCTTACTGGTAGAAATTCGAGTATTAACCACGAAAATATAGCGACGGAATTATCCATTGCTATATTTCCGTCGGCATAAATATTTTGCCGACAGAATAACACTTATTGGCGACTGAAATTTTCTGTCGCCGTTAATTTCCCGACAGATAGTTTATGTCGGGAAATTTTCGTCGCTAAAATGTTTTTTTACCGATGGAAATTTCCCGACAGATAGTTTTTTAGCGACGGAATTCATGTCGCTAAAAAGTGAAAAAGAGAAAAAAAATTTGGGTGCGGGCTTGCCCAAAAAATTTGGGCAGCCCACGTCCGAGAGAGGGATTTTCCCCCAAATCCCTCTCTCATCTAAAACCTGCTGACTAAACTCAGACAGCTTCTCATCATAAGCTCGCCTAAGCTCCTCCTGCAGCTCAGCTCTAACGGACTCTTCGTTCGCGGCTAAAGTCCTCACAGCAACCTCCTCTGTCTCAACCAGTGTCTGCTTCAAGGACTTCAGCTCATCAGATAAAGCAGCATGTGCTTGCTGATTTTGCATCTTCGCGTCTTCCTTCTCACGGAGTTCTCGTCGGAGCTGATCTATCTGAGAATCAAGCTCCTCAAGTGAAGATGATCTAGTGGCAAGGTCAGCCTCAACTCGATCTATTCGACCCCGCTGCACCTGAATCTCGAGCTCGGCAACCATCCGAGTACTGCGCCATGTCTGTAAGCGAGCATCCAACTCGGCAGCAACGAATGAAGAGGCACCTGCATCCCGGAGCTCATGAAACATCTGAAGCTCACGCTCTAAGCGATCAAGGTCATCAACCATAGCCGTCGCCAGATCCGGATATCCTATGTCCCTTATCAAATTTATCTTGGAATCGAGGTAGGGCTTAAACTGGCGAAGAGAAAGTCCGTCGTGGAGGAGTTTGCCAATTATAGCAGTCAGGGAGGAGAAATAAGAGCGGACTTCTACGCTGGGTGAGGGCGAAGGTTATGGCGAGGGTGGGGGTTAGGGTTAGGTGAGGGTTAGGGTTAAAGTGAGGGTGAGTGTGAGGGTGAGAGGTTAGTGTGCACACACTGTATACTCATATTTTCGAGCCGTAGAATTCCCCGTCCAATAAATACTATATATAATCTTTTTATTTACTTGTCACATACACGTACGGGATGGTTGACGGATACGAGACCATCGTGTTCGGTTCGACAATCTTTTCTTATGCGTATGTAACAGGGGGCTTATATATAAATATTTATTAGATTTGTCCAGTGTGGACGACTTAGGTATGTAAACGTGGTGTGTATATGTATTTACGTGTGTTCTTGTGTACTTTATTTTCGTTAGAGTTTCGGGTGCTTACTCGTTGTTCTTCATGTACAAATGTCGGAGGGATATGTAGGAGTATATCCTTCCCACTATAGTGTACTTGGAGAATAGCGGGTAAGTACTACCAAAATTTTAACAAAATGAAAGTATACTTGAACACACATAAATACATATATACGCCACGTTTACATACCTAATGGAATAGAAGTCTTCCTCTAACAACCGGTCACACACACCTTCCTCTGAACACATGTTTACATCCCTAAATTAAAATGATATATGTAGGGATATGCTCACTTCCATTAATTTTTAAATTCTAGATGTTGATAGTTCCTGACAAATCGTTCATGAGCATACCATGTGATCGTAGGCATCTAGACACCCGATACAAAGATGGGATAGAAGCTTTCTTAGCCTATTCTAACACAAACCCTCTACGGTTGCTAAGCGGGGCAATTTTTTATCCTCGTAAGAATTGCAGGAACAGTAAAATGCTCGCTAGGAGTGATGTAAGTTTTCATCTGTCAATCAATGGATTTAATAGCTCTTATGTATTTTGGAGTCATCACGATGAAGGCGTCCCGGTGATGCAATCAGAGGAAGAGTTCACTGAAGTCGGCAATTCGACAGTTGACACGGCTGATATGTTAGAAGATATTCTTGTCGTGCTATCAGTGAGTGATGTCAATACTACAGATATGTAGGAAAAATAGATACCAGTGGAGAGGATTAGAGCATCGGCCACACGAGTCTAGTAGCGAGTCTGCAGCACTACCATCAACACTAAGAAGCAGTTCATATCAAGACTCGATGGAGCAGTAGTTGAAATGATTGAAGATTGGCAATCACAGCAAACAACATATCAGCAGATTGTGGAGGAAGAACAGAGGCACTGGGAGCAGAGAGAATTGGAGTTTACATAATTCATGTCGACTCTGCCTTAGGAGGCTCAGGAGGCATATAGGAGACGGTTTATGTCGAATCAGGTAATATATAATTCTTACTTAGTTATGAATTTTCTTCATGACTAAATGATATCATACACACCGATACACATTGATACAAATTGTTACACACAAACCCTAACTCTAACCCTAATACAAAGCCCAAAATATATACTTATAATATTTTTATGTGATGGTGATATTGAGGGGTAGGGGTGGGGGAGTGTGGTTGGTTGGTGGGTGGGGGGTGGTGGTGGGGGGGTTGTTGTTGTTGTTGTTGTGTTGTGTTGTGGTGTTGTGTTGTAGTGTTGTGGTGTTTAGGTGTTGTGTTGTCTTGTGTTGTGTTGTGGTATAGGGGGAATTATATTTATATTTGCACACTCTTGTTAACGGTTACACACCCTTGTTAATGTTTGATTTATATTTGCACACTCTTGTTAACGGTTACACACCCTTGTTAATGTTTGATTTATATTTGCAGGGCGGGACTTCTACACAAGGTGCAGCCGGGGGTAGTCATAGTACAGCTGGTGATGAGGATGATGATGATGATCAGGAGGATTGATTGTAATTAATTTAACTTTGAAAAAAAATTCCTGCGTTGTATAAACAATATTTATTATGTACATGTCGGGATACTTTTATTTGTTTTTATTGAAATATGTGTGTGATATATGCATGGGATTGAATATTATACTGCTGATTTAATAGGGTTTTTAAATTTATTATCGATATTGTACATGGTTTTTTCAATTTTCAAAATATTTTTTAAAAAACAATAGTGGTCATTTTTAGTGACGGATTTTCCATCACTAAATACATATTTAACAATGAAAAACGGACACGAAAAAAATTAAAATAAAAATATATCTTTAGCGACGGATATTCTATCACTAAAAATAATTTTAGCGATGGAAAACGAACATGAAAAAAATTAAAATAATAATACATATTTTAGCGACAAATATTCCATCCCTAATATCTCTTTTGGTGACGGAATTTTTCATCGCTAATACTTTTTTTATTTTTTTAAAAAACACAGCGACGGAAAATCCGTCGCTAATATCCCATTGCTGAAAATTATCGAGGGAATTTTCATCGCTGAAGATACAATTAGGGACCCTCAATATAGTGACGATTTTTTAGCAACAGAATTTGTTTTTTTCGTTACTAAAAGTTATAGGGAGGGAATTTAGACCTTTAGCGACGTAATTGTCTGTCGCTAAAAGGTGTAAATCCAGTAGTGTCTACACCTAAACAATCTATCACACTTGCGTGCTCTAGTTCTCTGCTAGTAGCCCTAACCCTCAATTATCACTTGCTTGATTACACCATGAAAATCGACAACATGATTATACATAAAAATATTTGAATTACAAAACACAATTTCAATTAAACACAAAATGAAAAGATCCTATAGCCCTTTGACAAACAAACCGTTCTCCAAAGGATTCGAATGGAGATCTAGTAGAATGGGATCACAAACTCTAATTCTACGGCATCACTCATCGATGGTTGTAGATCCACTAATGATGGAAGCGATGAAGGAGTCATCGAACAAGTTTCAGGATGATTCTAAAGAGATCTGATCTTCTAAATAAAAACCCTAGTTCTTCTCTCTTTTTCTCTATTTTTCTATCTCAATTAGGTTAGGAACAGTTATGTGAAATGAGATAGGAGACTGGTACCTCAACAACATCGAACAAATAAGATTGAATCCCTAAATCTAAAATTAGCTTTTTTTAGTTATCTATGAGCAGGAGGAGTCATCGATGACCAAAGGCTCATAGATGCGACCCTGAGCTCATTGATGGTTGATCACATTTTGTTATGTTCAGTCATCAATAATTGAATTCTTATCTATGATTAAAATCTTTCTATAAAGTTAAGTTATCAATGACCAAATGTCTCATCGATGATCAATATGATCATCATATTGGAGCTGAGATGCAAACCTAGAGTGAGATGAATAGCCAAGCCTAGTTAAATTCACCTTTTATAGATAATGAAGGTTAAAACTTTTTATGTTTACCTGAATATGAATAACCAAATCAAGTTTTAGCTTTTTCACACCGTTGATTGGAAAGAATCATATTTAAGCACTTAGAATTGAATGAAAACTTTTTGACAACCTTTTCTGAATTAATATTTTTAAATTTTAGTTGTTTTATTTCAGAAAGAGTGCTAGTGCATTTAGTTTCAAACTTTATTTAGTCAAAAGACAATTCACATGATAATTCGTTTACCTTAGCAACCAAGTTTTCATTCTCACTGATTTTATCATCTAGTTGCTTAGAAAATAGGAATTTTGATCTTGTAAAATAGAACTTTGTGTGCAATCAATTGTGGTGATGTCACAATTTGAATTATGTAAATCCAAATTTAGGGAAAAAGAGTCTACTTTCTCACATAAGGTTTTCTTCTCTCCTCAAATTTGCATTCATTCTCTTTACCGCTTCATATTTTTTAGCTATTTTCTCAAATTGTTTTAGTATTTCTTTATACTTAGAATATAAATCATCATATGAAGGATATACCTCATTCTCTAAACTCTCACTTTCAAAGCCGTATATTTCACCTTGTCCTGAATCTGCAAGTTGCATTGTTTCTCCTCATTAGACACAAAATAGCTTTCTTCTCATCCTCGTTCGAGCCAACTTTTGATTCTTCATCACTCATCATGTCCCAGGTTATCACCTTCATATTCTTGTCTCTCTAGTTAAATAGGTATTTATTTTTGTAATGACCTGATTTCCTGCAAAGATAACAAATAGGTTCAATCTTAAATTTAATAGATGAATATATATATTTACCTTATTTATATATTGATTTTACCTATTTTATAGATATTTTTGTCCATCCTTTATTCTGAGAAAAGATTTGAACCTTTTTACTATTAGTCCAACTTGACTATTTTCATCTTCAAAACTTGAGCTTGACTCTTTTTTTTCATGGATTGGGATTTCTCTTTTTTTATTTTCAAGGCTAACAACTTCTTTTTTGAGTTATCTTCTAAAATATCTTCTCTCTATTTTAGTCACACTTCATAAGTAAGAAGATCCCCTATAAGAATCTCAAGAGTTAATTTTGAAAAATTTTATAATTCTTCAATAACCATTGATCTTCACATTTTATTACATTTTTTATACCATTATTATCCATCTTATTTGAATAAATAAATTACTAATAATATCTTTTATCTTATTTTGTAGGCTAATTAGGAGTTAATGAATAACAGCCTAAAAGAGTTAAATTTTCTTATTTTCTACCATTTATTGAAGCTCAATATGAAGATAAAAAGAGACCCAAAAATGCCTACGCATCCAAGAAGAAATTGGATCAAGAAATTAATAAAAACACCAATTTAGTTACGAACCAGTCGGTCAACCAACCGATTCATCAATCGGACGGCCAACTAATTGGTCAACTGATTAGATAACTGATTGGTTGGTAACTGAATCAGTTTATGATTGAGATCTAATCTTTGCTCCCTAAGCCAAATCTAAGGGTTCTTGTTCATTATTGTAGCCTATAAATTAAAATAGAGGGTGAGGAGTTTGAGTGTGAATTTTTTTTATAAAACTCTATTTGAAGAGAATGATTATTCTTAATTGAGAAGACCTTTCAAAATTATAAATTTTGTTTGTAATTAATAAAATAATTTACCTCTTTATATTTTTCTTTTTTTCTCTTTATTGATTGATGAAGATGAAGATGAAGATGAGGATTTTATTCAATAGGCTAAAACCCTCTTGCAATGTAAGCCTTCTTCTGCTTTTGTCATCAGTTTTATTTATTGTTGTAGTTTGTTTTATTTTTCATGTTTTAATTCATGTCTTGTAGTATAATTTTACTTTCATATTCTTTTATTTTATTTATTTTCTTGCATTTTTATTTTATAGTATAGATTTATTTTCTTGTATTTTTTTAGATTTACTTTTGTGCTCTTTTATTTGTATAGTCTAAATTTACTTTTATGCTCATAGCTTAGCTCTCTAATTTCTTGTTCTTATTCTTATTTTTGTAATTAGTTATTTTTCTTATATTTTTATTCTTTTTCTTTCATTTTTTCTAGTCTAGATTTTATTTTGTTATTTTTATTTCCTAAAATATGTAACTAAAATATTATAGGGATTCTTGAATTGTATGAAACTAATTTAATTTTTTTACATTTGTGGATTGCTCTTTTGTGCTTAAGTTGATCATGATTAGGATAATTAATGAGAAAACTAATTGATAGAAGAAGAATTTGATAATCTATATTTATCTTGTGTAGTTTGATAGATTATGCTTATCAATTCTAGAATTAATATCTAGCCATTATTCTTTTCATGAAGGTTGACTTTACTTGGATGATAATTTGATATGTTATTGTTTCCTTAAGTGGTTTAATAATATATGCTTAATAAATCTAAAGTAAAATGTGATAAAAAAGAGAGTAATTCATAAATCTTAAATGAATTAAACTAGTGGATTCAATTCTAGATTTCTCATTTATCCAATTGATTTCTCCATTTTTTTTACTTGTGATTTTCCTCTTTTTGGTCAAATTTCTCTTTATTGATTTTGTTCTTTTTATTTTATTCTCTATTTTCTTTTATTTATTTTTTAATTTTATTTTTCTCTAATTTTTTATCTCCTTTTCTCCCCTCTTGATCTAGTTTTCTTTTATTTGCAAATGATCATGCTTACCCTTTATATCTCCACATGTCCACTCCTAATTGTTAATACACAATTAAGGAACCAATTTAGATTATTTTCTACAATACCTTCCTCGAGGGACTGACATTTTTTATACTATGACTTGATAGTTATGCACTTGCAACTTTGTTTTATTTACCTTATATAAGTTTTCGGCGCCGCTACCAACGAAGGAGCATATAATTATAAATTTTCTATTTTAGTTCTTTAATTTGTGTGTTTTCTTGTGAAAGAACCACTTTGAAGCTTAAAGATCATGGATTAAAGATTGAATATTGAATATTTATTTGAAAAGGTGAGTCCTCTTTCTAGGATTTTTAATTTCACCTTTTTAGTCACAACTAAAGATAATTAAGATCTAATTAATAAACAAAAAACAAAACTTTTTCTTTTTTTCATCCTAATAAAATTCACTATCCACTTGAACAATCACTAACAAGATAATAAATTCAAACAAAAGCTCCTTTTCTCACATTTATTTAATTGTTAACTCTAATTAAAAAATAAAAAAATATTTTTGTATCCTTTTGTAGTTACTTTTAATTCCTAGAGATGCATTGCATTTAGTTAATAGGAATTCACCCAAGTGATTTGAGCATCTTGATTTGACACACGCTTCAAAATACTCTTAAGAGCAATGCCCCCTGATCAAGATAAAGTGAAAGATTTCATCACCCTTTTTTTAACCTACAAATCACAAATTCCACACTACACAAATCCAAACTTTTAAAACTCATTAGATATTAGCCCTTAAGGACTCGAGCTCATTAATGAATAAGAAATTCTTAAGTGAACCAATTTAAGTTTATTTAAATTTGTTAGTGTCTAAGGCAAGGTTTAGGGATTGCTTAAAACACTCTATAAGGAACAAGATACTAAATTAGTCTTTAACCTCCTTTTAATACTATCCTTACATAGCTAACTGACTGAGTAAATTTTAATTTTTTCACTGGAGGAGTTTTTGGTTAGAAGTCGGTCTAGTTGAGTCTAGACTTAACCCTAGAATTAAGGGTGATTGATACAAAATGATTGCTTTTAATTTGTTTTAGTTATATTTTTCTTTTATCTTTCTCTTTCTTCTTTGTATCTTTTAGGCCTTTTAGCTTTTCTCTAAAAAAACAAAAATATCTCTTTTTAATTAACTTGTGTTTTTCTAGATCTTTTTCTCTAATTAAATATAAAAGAAAAAACCAAAAAGAATTTGTTCTAGTGTATGAGAGTTTAGATTAGGGATAATCTCAATCGTTTAATCTGTATTGAACTAATTTTTGAAACCAAACAAATGGCCAATCCTAATCCACACGTTCTTCAAGATATGTATTGTCCTACTTGGGATTCAATCCCATCTTATATTAAGCTACCTGATGTCAGTGGAACTAATTTTGAGCTTCCACCGTATTTCATAAACATGCTTCCGTAATTCTTAGAAAATAAATCCGAAGACACTTATATTTTTATATCTGAGTTTGAAGAAGTTTCTTTTATGATTAAGATTACAGAACTAACTGAGGATGTAATTAAGCTTAGGTTTATCCTATTTGCTCTTAAGAATAAATCCAAAAAAAGGCTTTATAGCTTACCTATAAATTCTATCTCAACCTGGAATGAATTTATTACCGTTTTTTGAAGAAAATTTTCTCTATCTATAAAATGTTTAAGCTTTGAAATAGCATTCAGAATTTTAAGATAGTCTCAAGAGAGTCATTCTAAAAATATTTTTCTAGGTTTAAGGATCTTCTTATCCAACATCCTCACCACGGTCTAGAAAAGTGGCAGTTATCCCAAATCATCTATGAAGGGCTAGATTATTCTTCAAAAACTTCTTTAGAATCAATGCGTCAAGGAGATTTTATGTAGAAAAATGTTGATGAAGCTTGAAAATTTTTAGAGAGTATATCTGAGAAAATTATGCAGTGAGAACACTGTGATAAAAGAGTTTCATCAATTATCCCAACCAAATCTAGTGGTCTTTTCTTAGAGTCAAACATAATATCTGAAATAAGATGGCTACAATCCTGCATAGGTTAGAAGCGTTAGAAATCAAAGAACAAGCTTTAACTCAAATTAATCAAGTTTCTGCCTCAAGTTATGATAGTTGTCTTTCTCTAGCCCATGTTTCAGAGGAATATCCCCTCTTAGGAAATACTCAACCACTATAGTAGATGAACAGTGAATTTTAGCATATAAGGAATGATTCATTTCTCCAACCTACAATTCGGGTTGGAGAAATTATCCTAATTTTACATGGAAACAAGAAAACTACTACAGAAATCAAAACTTTACTCCTACTTCAAACTAACAATTTCCTAGAGAAAACACAGTTCTATTTAACTCGCTAGATAATTTTTAACAACCCAATCTGTCTTATCCAAACCAGCTGCCTTCTCATCATCATGTAGAAAATCCTCTGAGTTTTGTCCACACTCAGTGTCTTAGAAAAGGATTTATAGACTATGATTAAAGCTTCTGCACAGAGCACCAACATGTTGACTCGGTCATCCAACACTCTAAATTCCTTCATACAGACAAACAGTCAAATGCTCAACTCAAACTCTCAAGTCAAAGCTAGGTTAGAAATCCAACTTAGTCAACTAGTTAATGCCGTGAATGAAAGAGAGAAAGAAAAATTTTCAAGTCAACTTGTTATAAACCCTAAAGACACTGGATTAAGTTCAACCTACCCAGCTCAAGTGAATGTAGTTCATACGTTGCGATTAGGGAAACAAATAGATAACCAAGTTAGAAAGCCTTTGAATCAAGACCTTCTCCTATCTAACATACTCCTTTTGATAAATCAACTTCTTCTGATGATCAAGAAGCTGAAACTAAGACTGAGTCTACTCTCAATAGGTATAAGCTCGTTACTTCCTTTGTAGATAGACTCGGACCTAGGAAAACTCTCCCCAAGTAGAGAAAATCCTAGAAACTTTCAAACAGGTTAAGGTTAATAACCCTCTCTTGGATGCAATCGAATAAATTTCCTCCTATATAAAATTTTTAAAAGCCTTGTGCACTAAGAAAAGAACCACTAATGTTCTCAAAAAGTCATTTTAGTTGCCAACCTCAATGACATGCTTTCAAGGTTCATGCCTCTGAAATATAAGGACCCTAATTGTCCTACTATGTCATGTACTATGGGAAATACCTTTATCGATAAGGTACTTCTAGATTTAGGATATACTATAAACCTTCTTCCCTATTCAGTCTATTAATAGCTAGAGATATATAGATGAACTTAAACTAACAAGATGCACACTACTGTTAGCTGATAGATCCATAAAAATTCCTAAGAGAGAGGTAGATGATGTTTTGATCAAGGTTGGAGAGTTTATTTTCCCTATTAGTTTTATTGTCTTAAAAACGCAACCCGTTTCTAATCTCAAAGATCAAATACTAGTTATCTTAGGTAGGTCATTCTTAGCAACCTTAAATACATTGGTTAATTGTAGAACTGGTCAAATGAATCTATCTTTTGGAAACATAATTGTTGATCTCTATATTTTTAACCTAGGAAAACAGCTCATGGTTCATTTGATCAACCTCTAGGGGTGAACTTTATTTAGAGATTTTTTAGTGAATAACAAGAGGGAGAGTGTGAGTCAGATCTTTCTTTGTCTGACTTAAGTCTTGAGGAGACTTTTGATGATGAAATTACATTCTTAGAAGAGTTAGATCCGGTGAATTAGATCTGGTGACCGATTATATGTATGTAATTAGTTGGCAACCTAAACCCTTGGATATAGAGCCCCGAGTCTAACTTTGCTCATCCATAGAGGAACCCCTAAGTTAGAGCTCAAATTTACCTGAAATCTAGAATATGCCTATTAGGGGTGATATTTTACTATTCGTCATTTCTTCTTATTTGACACCCAGTCAAAAAGAATTCCTTTTAGATGTTTTGAGAGAATAGGGAAGTCATTGAATGGACCATGGTTAATATCAAAAAGATTTGTCCAACAATTGTTCAACACCAAATCTATTTGATAGATACCAAATCTACTAGAGATCCTCAACATAGGTTAAAGCTAGTAATGAAAGAAGTGATTAGGAAAGACATTCTGAAGTGTCTTGATAATGAGATTATTTTATCTCATTTCAGATAGTTTTTGGGTAAGTCTAGTCCAAGTAATTCTAAGGAAATCTGGGATCATCGTGGTCCAAAATGAGGTTAATGAGCTGATTCCCATTCGAATCCAAACTAGATGGCGAGCATGCATTGACTATAGGAAACTCAACTTAGCTACCCAGAAAGATCACTTCCATCCTCCATTCATAGACCAAATAATAGAGCACTTAGCAAGATACAAGATCTATTATTTCTTGAATGCATATTCAGGTTACAATTAGATCTCCATTGCTCCAGAATATCAGGAGAAGACCACTTCCATGTGTCCATATGAAACTTTTGCTTACCGATGCATGCCTTTTAGATTGTATAACGCACCTGCTACATTCCAATGCTGCATGATCAACATTTTCTCTGATATGGTAGATCTAAAAATTTTCATGGATGACTTTTTAGTTTTTGGTGACACCTTCTCTGAGTATCTGCATCATCTTAAACTAGTCCTATTATAGTGTAGAGAGAGAAATATGACTCTCAATTGGAAAAAAAATAGGGGGTTTTACTTTTAGACCCATTTGTTTACTCCCATTTATCTTTAAACCCAAGTACTATTATTTCTATCTTTAAGCCCAATTCACCTTTTGTATTTATCTTTAAACCCAATCTCCAAAATATAAAAAAAAGTGGTGAAAATATAGTATTTTGAAGATTGGGTTTAAAGATAAATACAAAAGGTGAATTGGGCTTAAAGATACAAATAATAGTACTTGGGTTTAAAGATAAATGGGAGTAAACAAATGGGTCTAAAAGCAAAAACCCCAAAAAAATATCACTTCATGGTCAAACAAGTTATTGTCTTATGGCATATAGTTTTCAATAGGGTATTGAAGTTGATAAAGTTAAGGTAGATCTCATTTCTAACCTTCCTTCTCCCAAAAATGGTAAGGATGTCCTAAGACAATAACCCTTATCATTCATGCACGAGATAAGACTTTACCTTTCCAGTTAACGTGTGATGCATCTCATTTTATAATTAGTGTTGTTCTAGGACAATAGATTGATGAAAAAACTCATGTGATCTACTATGCTAGTAGGGCACTAAACGATACCCAACAAAATTACTCTATCACTAAGAAAGAGTTTTTAGTTGTTGTCTTTGACTTAGAAAAATTCAGGTCTAATCTCACCTAATTTTTCACTAAAGTTTTCACAGATCATGCCCTACTTAAGTACATTTTGACCAAGAAATATGCCAAAGCACGTCTCATTGGATGGATACTCCTGCTTCAAGAGTTTGATATCCAAATTCTTAACAAAAAGAAGCAGATAACCCTATAGCAGATTGTGATACCCCAAGGTTCATCACACAAGGCTGCAATCCAAGGATAAACCCGGATTGTCAAACCTGCTAAGCACCAATACCATGCTATGACATGTTTCACCATCACAGTTACTATCTCTCTAGTAGTTTCAACAAATAGGTGAAGGTACAAAACAAGCAAATAATAGAAATAGTACATGAACAAAATATGCACAGAAGAAGTATATGAGAAATAAACAACAAATGAGCCCAACTGAAATAGAATAAAAATATCTCTGAACTGAACAAATATATCAAGTCACAAATAAAGAGTCAAAAGGAATCTCTCTAAGGCATTCAGCCTCTACAAAATAAAATACAAGTCTAGAGTCTAAAAATAAACAACTATATGTGGAGTTTTAAAATAGCTACAAATATAAATAACTAGATGTAATCTAAGATGCAATCCCATCAACCTGTGACTCTCCGTGCGCCGGACTCACTGCCTGAAAGGGGGGGATAACGAGCGTCAAAGCGCTAACGAGATCATCTCCACCACCCCCAAGGGGAAGGGGTAGGAGTATGTAAGAAAATAGAGTTAGTACATATAAGTATAAAATTATTCATATAACTCTAAATGGAGATTGATACTTAGAAGTTCAAAATCTGAGAATTAGTACGTCGAACAAAATAATCCAAATAAAGAAACCCTCATGTATATATAATATCTCTAATAATAAATCTTCAAATACCAATTCCAATCCTATGAATGAAATACAGTACATAAAAGAAAAAAATACTCCAAACCTTAATCATCTAGAACCAAAATCATATCTCGAACTACCCTCCGGTAGTTGACATAATCATAAGGAAGTATTATCCAACTCAAAACCACAATAGGCCATATCATGTATACCACATATCAAAGATATACCCTACTCTTGGGTAATCTATAATGGAAGCAAACTACAACTGTATATATGTTTACATCTCTACTTGTAATAGCGATACTCTTGTAAGGTTCTTACTCAATCACTCTGCAGCAATATGTTTTATCTCATTATTCCGGCTATATAAGATAAAGATACTCTTGTAAGGTTCGTACAATAACATGTGCGTTCAACTTCCTTACTCAATCATTCTACGGTAATAGGTTTTATCTCCCTATTCAGGATATGCTTCCAGATGATCGTACAACGGTGAATAGGCACATCAGCCCAACCCGGAAAATACACCGATCTCCTTCGAATATTTAGTACCACTGAGGTCTCATTACGGGAAAAACAACTAAATACTCCTAGTATGGTATAACCAAGGTCTCATTACGGGATAAATAACCATACTGAACATCTATAACTGATGAGCAATGCTTTATCATATACTATTTCACTTTCATCAACTTAACGTGTGTCAAATATCTTGACAAAACATGCCAAAATAATACATACTAAGTATACGTGCATAATTCTCGGTGTACGTGTTAATATATGGTGTTCAACAACACTACATTTGCTCAAACAGCTCATAAGTATCATAGTATAACTTGAAAAGATCGAGAAAACCCCTCAAAAACAGAAACAAGAGTCAAAAACATGCACTGGCTTCTGCCTGACTGGCGGTCGATCGCAATAAAGCAGTGGTCGATCGTGATAAAGCAGCGGTCGATTATGATAAAGCGGCGATCGACCGCACCGTGGTCCAGAAGCTGCCCAAGCTTCGGCCTGGCATGCGGTCGACCGCACATAAGCGGTGGTCGACCAGACCGCAAACAGTAACCTGCTCTGCAGGCTTTGTGATACCTGTGTTCGTGCGTGTTTTTCGTGATCTAACTTGATTAATTCATCATAAAGCTTGTGTAGAACATTATAAACATCATATTAACTATTCAGGAAATTATTTCACATGTGAAACATGATTAATCGCATAAAATCATATTTAAACTCTTAAACATGCACGAAATGTCAATACGTAGAATAAATCATCAAAACTCGGTTAAATAATGTCGTTAAATACTTTTAGGTCTTAAAACATTTCTGTAAAATCATTCTTTATCTTTTAAACATGGAAAGACCTGATCTTTATTTATATAATACAAAAGGATTGCTTTTATATTCAAATTAGTCGATTAGGCTTAATAAAATCACATGAAAACTCATTAAAAACATTTAGAAACTTGGGAGTAGGGTTAGCAGAGATGAAACTCACCTGAGACTTGTTAAAAAATGTGCAAGATGCAATGCCAATGTATATCTCCAAGCCAAAATCCAAAACAAATCGAAATCCCGCTCCAAACACCCTTAAACTCTTTCAAAAATCAACTTAGGGTTTGTAGAATTGTTTGGTGGCTGCTAGGGTTTCAAAAGTATGAAATAATACTAAAACCCTCGTGAAAATATGATATATATATCAGAGAAACGAACATAGGCCTCAAAATACCCGAAACTAGGTTAAAAAAGGAAAATATGATACAAGTTTCGCGGTCGACTGCGACGGTCGACCGGGCTGCGGTCGACCGCTACGGTCGACCGGATTGAGAAATTCTAGTTTTTCAAGATTTGGTCTTCATGCATATTTTTGACTCATTCTATTCTCATGTATGAACTCGTTTATGCTCAAAACACTTGTTAGTATACTCATACACTATTTAATGATATTTATCTCAATAAATACCACTTATAATAATTAATCACATATTAATTATATTATCTCAAATTTTTAGGGTTTTACGTTCTTCCCCCCCCCCCCCCCCTCTCCTTAAAATAATATCATCCTTAAAATTCTGTGATCGTATCTTAAAGATTAATAATACAAGAAAAGCACTAAGAAGGGATAATCCAGATAAGGAAATTCTCTCGTACACATCACGTACCATTAATCCCCAGATTCGAAATATAAGCAAACATTTAAACTTAACAGCCTAAAATGCGTGCACTCTCACTTAACCCCTAACTAAATGGAACTAGTACGTCGGGCGAAAAATCCAAACAAGGAACTCCACATATATGTACCATGTGTTCCGAATGATTAGAAGCTAAGTGTTGAGTGACCCATTCTAGCGTTAAATATAAATGTGGCTGAGCAACATATATAAACATAAATGCATAGAAGCATACTCAAACATCAATATCTTACCTGCTCAAACAGGTGTGAGTAGTCACGACGTACATCCTCCTCGTGCTCCTAAGAGGCTTCTTCGGCTCCTTGCCGGTTCCACTGGACTTTCACTAATAGAATGACTTTATTTCTAAGCTTTTTATTCTCTCTAGCAAGAATGTATACCGGAATCTCTACGGTATTCAAATCATCCTCGATCTCGATCTCTGGTATATCAATCACCCTCTGATGTTCCTCGTCACACAAGTACTTCTTGAGCATCGAAATATGAAAGATATCGTGTACACTCGACATCGATGCTGGAAGATCTAATCTATAAGAAACAGCTCCAATGTGCTCAATAATCCTAAATGCACCAACATATCTTGGGGTAAGCTTTCCTCGTCTACCGAATTGCTAAACGCCCTTCATCGGTGATACTTTTAACATGACTAAGTCTCCGACGTAAAACTCTAGAGGTTGTCATCTCTGATCCGCATAGCTCTTTTCCGACTCTAAGCGATAAGAATGCACTCTCTAATCAATGTCATCTTCTCTGTGGTCTGCCTAACAAGCTCCAGCCTAAGCAATAGGCTATTCTCTGGCTCTGCCTAATATATATGCGATCTGCAAGGTCTCCTGTATAATGCTTTATACGATGCCATCCCGATAGTAGCTTGATAACTATTATTATATGCAAATTCAATCAATAGAATGTGGTCCTCCCAGCTATCCCAAAAATCTATTGTTGGCCTTATTGTTTTGATGATGTTTAATAAACAATTTACTACTAATATTGTTTGTCTAATGTTTGTGTATTTCTATTTATTGTAGACAAACAACTAGTTGGAGGATGGATGGAATAGCGCTTCAACGACAATATCAAATGGAGGTTGGCGGAATTATGGAGTGAAGCTTATGCAATTCAAGTTCAAGATCCAAGTTCAGCTTCATCCGCATAATGTACCTAGTCAAGCTTATTGAAGATCAAGATTGCTTGGGTATATTAGTTTAGATTTATATTATGTGTGTTCAATACTTTAAGCTCGATATCATATACACACACATTTTAGTTTTGGTTTCTATGTATATATAGTTTTATATATACATACAAGTTTTTAGTTTCTATGCATATATATATATATAGTTATATATATATATACATAAATGTTTTTGGGTTTCCATGTTTATAAATATGAGGTTACATATTTGTGTTTTAGAAAATATTACATAGAATATGCATATTTGTGAAAATATTATGTTTCTAGTTTATAGACTTCATAACAACTTTTATATCTTTTATTAAGTCTATAAGAATGTTTGAAAATGTTTCAAAGTTGTGTTTATGTCAAAACATCAAATTTCATGTATATCAACTTTTCATGTTGTGGACATACTTATAAAATACACGAGTTTTCACAATTGCGAAATGCAATTTGAAAATTTTCTTTGTTTACATGCTTATATTCATATATACAATCATTTCTCTAAGTTTTACTAATTTTGGAGTTGTTTTGTTATTTTCAATTGAATTTACAAAACCGAGTTTGTTTTACTAATTTTGGAGTTGTTTTGTTATTTTCAATTGAATTTACAAAACCGAGTTTTCAGTAGTTTTTCAGAAACTGTTTATCTGTGTTCAAACATTTATTTCTCTTAATTGGGAAGTGATTTTATAGATATTCTTTCTCTAACATGTTCATATACATGTCTAGAACCGTCTCTCAAAATGTCATGATTTTTGGAGTTTATTTACTATTTTTAGTTGATTTTACAAAGTTAGATACACAAAATTCCAAAACTGTCAAAAACTGGAAACTGCCTATACATGTTTTCTACAATGCGGTCGACCGTGCGGTCGACCGTGGCGGTCGACCGTACATAGTCCAGAGAGCAGTTTTTGAGTTTTTCTTCTCACGGTCGACCACGACGGTCGACCGCCAATGTTACCGTTGCACAGTAACGATAACTTACTGATTTTTGTCTTTTAGTGGTTTTTTGGGGTTTTTGGGATTGTTTTATTCTACCCTATATATACCCCCATTGTATTTATCATTTCATAGACAATAAGAGAGTTTTAAACAAGTTTCAGAGGGTTTTATAGTTTGTTTTAAGTTTGGGGTTTGTGTTTACAAAGGAGGAAGCTTATGTTGTCAATTGAGGGATTCATCATCAATCTTCTTCATCCTCTCCTTTGTGTTTATAGAGAAGTTTTCTAAACTCTTATCTAGCTTTACATTTACTTAGTTATTTGATTATTATCCGTTAAAGCTAGTTTTTATATTGAGTTTAGATTTGATTTTATTTCACTCATTGCTTACACACACCCACATGAGCTTATTGTATTTTCATACATAGTATATTTGGGTTTGTGAGAGTTGTAATAATTGAGTGTGGGCTTTCATTGTGTTCTCATCCATATTAGAGAACAAATAATAATTGTAATTGTGTTTTAGTGTGAGGAGTAAACGTTGATCGGTGACCGTTGAAAACCGACACTGTGAGTGATTGTGAACGTTGATCGGTGAACGTTGAAAACCGACATTATGAGGTGTAAATGTTATTCGGGTGAGCGTAGAAAACCCGGTTGTGATAGTGGATTTATCTCCGGGAGTGGGGAGCGGAGATGTAGGACGGAAGGTCCGAACTCCGTGATCATTTGCTTGTGTTTGAGTTTGTTTTGGCGTTTCATTTGTGCTTAGTGTTCATTACATTCTTATCGCCATCGTAAATTTCACTATCACATTTGTAGATTGTTTATTTCACCATTGTGTTAGTTTATATATCCTTGCATATATTTCATAGTATATCTCATTGCTACGATATATTCATTTGTTCATATTGCTTATTCTTACTTATAACATATTGTATATCTATCTTGCAAGAAGAATAGTTTGTTATTAATTTTTAATTGGCATAAAATTAGATTAGATTAGCATAAGACCCTAATCACCCCCTCCCCCTCTAGGGTCTAACAATTGGTATCAGAGCTTGGTGCTTTTTGATTTAAGGTCTAATCACCTTGAGTTAAAGATCCAAGTTATCTTTTTGTGCTAATCTAATTTTTGATTTTTATATCTTGCTTGCTTTTTACATTATGGATATGCATGGTTTAGGTTATGCCATTAATATTACTCCTAGATTAGATAATTTTTCCTATGCCTAATGGTGTGTTAGATTTAAACGTTTTGTTCAATCTAAACACTTTGATTTATGGAAAATTATAGATGATGCTTACATTATGCTCACTTCGGAGAAATCCAAGTAGAATAAAAATGATCATCGAATGTTTACAATGAACAATATTTTGTTAGAATATTTACTAAATTCTTTTAATTCATCTATGTCTAACAAGTTTGCTCATTTTGATAGTGCTTATACCTTATGGAAATTTATTGAAGCACATCAAGGGGACTTGGAAGCGATCCAACAAGCTTTGGCGGATCCGGCTTCAAGTTCATATGGAGCATCATGCACACGGCCACTAGGCGATAGCCCTAGTGAGGTTTGCGAGTTCGAATCCATTAATGATTTATCTAGTGATGAACTTGCTTATGCTAGTGAAAAATTATTGGATGCCTATAACAAATTACATAAAATTTTTTATTGAATTATAAAGCAAGCATGAAGATTTAAAATCCGATCATGAGAAGTTAGCTTCCAAAGTTGATATCATTTCTCAAGAAAATGTTGCTCTTAAAAAAAACAATGATATGCTAAATTTGGAAAATAATAATTTGAAATTGGATATTGCTAACTTGACTCATGACAAAAATAATGCCATGTTAGAAGTAGAGAACATACAAAATGATATTGCTTCCTTTATAAATGACTATTTATGTTCTACTTCTAATAAAAATGCATATGTGCCTAAAAATAAAGATTTGAATCTTATGAATAATCACATTTCATCTTTAGATTCAACTTTAAAAATATGCATTGATAATCATAAGAGGCTTATGGATATGTGTGCTAAGTCTAAGTCATCATTTACTCATTATGCACACATATATAGCAAAATTTACAAATGCTCTATTTGCGGCCGAAAAGGTAATCTAGCTAAATTTTGCTATGATGTACAAAAATCTAAAAATGCTAATACCAATGCTTCTTGTGCATCTCATAAGGCTTCTTCATCACATACACATACTCATCATGTTCATCATAAGCATGCTCATGTGTTTAAATGTGATATTTGTGGTCGTTTTAGTCATTTGGCCAAATATTATTTTGATTTGAAAAATAAGTCTCATTTGCCAAATGTTTCTAGTAGACCACATGTTTATAAATGTAATGTTTGTGGTAGATTTGTCTACTTAGAAAAGTTTTGTTTTGATAATGTTTCACATTTGCAAAAAACTTCAAATAATTTACCTTTGTTTGTAAATGTTCCGCGTGCACCTTTTAATGGTCAACATAAGCAAATGCTTCTTTTCCATTGTACATATTGCAATCGAAAGGATCATTTGAATGATTATTGCTATGACCGATCCCGTGCACCACATACGCCCAAGAGGGTTCATAACCCTAGGGCTTTGAGCTTAAATGATAGGGGTCATGTCCCTAAACCTTTTGGTACCAAGATTACTTGGGTACCAAAACAAATTTAATTTTAAACCAAGAATTTTAGTGTTTTTCTTTTTTCTTGGTTTTGAAAATTAAGTTTTAAAATCTTTTGGTTATGAAAACAATTTTTCTTTGATCAAATCTTTTGTTTTCATAATTATTAGTTTTGATTTTAAATAAGAGTTTTGTGTTTATATAACCCTCCGGGTTTATTGGGTGTTTATTCCCAAATCTTGTTTATCGGGTGCTAAAAATATTTATATGGGTTGATACTAGCTCAAGAGCTAGATATAGTTGCCTCTCTTAATTTTTAAAAATCAATGATGGTTTGGTTTTATGTTTTTATGGATTTCATTTGATTTATGATTTCACTTAAGTGATTTGTTTTCATTTGAAAACTTTTTGCATGATTCTCATGTTCCTCTTCTTTTGTTTTCATAAATCTATTTTTTTATATGGCTTTTATATTTTTTATGTTAATAAGACACTATTTTCATATTGACATATTTATATGTGTTCTCATTGTCTTTTTGTATGTGAGTTGTGTTTAGCATGTTTCTCGCTTGCTCATATATGTATGCCTTAGCATTCATTGCATATATTCATTAAGGTATTTTGATAGGGGGAGCAATCCTTATATCTTTCTATGTGGTATACTCACCCATGCATATTGATAGGGGGAGCTTTCGCTCTCTTCATCCCTTTGTCCCATTTTTGATGTTGTCAAAAGGGGAGAAATATTGTGAGTATATTCTTTTTTGTTTATATACATGATAATTCTAATTTATATATTCATTTCTTTCATACATATATTCTTTTTGTAAAAATTGTTTATCATCATCAAAAAGGGGGAGATTGTTGGCCTTATTGTTTTGATGATGTTTAACAAACAATTTACTACTAATGTTGTTTGTCTAATGTTTATGTATTTCTATTTATTGTAGACAAATAACGAGTTGGAGGATGGATGGAATAGCGCTTCAACGACAATATCAAATGGAGGTTGGCGGAATTATAGAGTGAATCTTATGCAATTCAAGTTCAAGATCCAAGTTCAGCTTCATCCGCATAGTGTACCAAATCAAGCTTATTGAAGATCAAGATTGCTTGGGTATATTAGTTTAGATTTATATTATGTGTGCTCAATACTTTAAGCTCGATATCATATACACACACATTTTAGTTTTGGTTTCTATGTATATATAGTTTTATATATACATACAAGTTTTTAGTTTCTATGCATATATATAGTTATATATATATACATAAATGTTTTTGGGTTTCCATGTTTATAAATATGAGATTACATATTTGTGTTTTAGAAAATATTACATAGAATATGCATATTTGTGAAAATATTATGTTTATAGTTTATAGACTTTATAACAACTTTTTATATCTTTTATTAAGTCTATAAGAATGTTTGAAAATGTTTCAAAGTTGTGTTTATGTCAAAACATCAAATTTCATGTATATCAACTTTTCATGTTTTGGACATACTTATAAAATACACGAGTTTTCACAATTGCGAAATGCAATTTGAAAAATTTCTTCGTTTACATGCTTATATTCATATATACAAACATTTCTCCAAGTTTTACTAATTTTGGAGTTGTTTTGTTATTTTCAATTGAATTTACAAAACCGAGTTTCAGTAGTTTTTCATAAACTATTTATCTGTGTTCAAACATTTATTTCTCTTAATTGGGAAGTTATTTTTCAGAAATTCTTTCTCTAACATGTTCATATACATGTCTAGAACCGTCTCTCAAAATTTCATGATTTTTGGAGTTTATTTACTATTTTTAATTAATTTTATAAAGTCAGATACACAAAATTCTAAAACTGTCAAAAACTGGAAACTGCCTGTACATGTTTGCTACAATGCGGTCGACCGCCATGGTCGACCATGCTACAGTTTGGTCGACTGTGGCGGGGGGCCATACATAGTCCAGAGAGTAGTTTTTGAGTTTTTCTTCTCACGGTCGACCGCCAATGTTACCGTTGCACAATAACGGTAACTTGTTGATTTTTGTCTTTTAGTAGTTTTTTGGGGTTTTTAGGATTGTTTTCTTCTACCCTATATATACCCCATTGTATTTATCATTTTATAGATAATGAGAGAGTTTTAAATAAGTTTAAGAGGGTTTTATAGTTTTTTTTTAAGTTTGGGGTTTGTGTTTACAAAGGAAGAAGCTTATGTTGTCAATTGAGGGATTCATCATCAATCTTCTTCATCCTCTCCTTTGTGTTTATAGAGAAGTTTTATAAACTCTTATCTAGCTTTACGTTTACTTAGTTATTTGATTATCATTTGTTAAAGCTAGTTTTTATATTGAGTTTACATTTGATTTTATTTCACTCATTGCTTACACACACCCACATGAGCTTATTGTATTTTCATACATAGTATATTTGGGTTGGTGAGAGTTGTAATAATTGAGTGTGAGCTTTCATTATGTTCTCATCCATATTAGAGAACAAACAATTTTTATAATTGTGTTTTAGTGTGAGGAGTGAACGTTGATCGGTGAGCGTTGAAAACCGACACTGTGATTGATTGTGAACGTTGATCGGTGAACGTTGAAAACCGACATTGTGAGGTATAAACGTTATTCGGGTGAGCATAGAAAACCCGGTTATGATAGTGGATTTCTCCCCGGGAGTGGGGAGCGGAGACGTAGGACGAAAGGTCCGAACTCCGTGATCATTTGCTTGTATTTGAGTTTGCTTTGGCGTTTCATTTGTGCTTAGTGTTCATTACATTCTTGTCGCCATCGTAAATTTCCCTATCACATTTGTAGATTGTTTATTTCACCCTTGTGTTAGTTTATATATCCTTGCATATATTTCATAGTATATCTCATTGCTAGGATATATTTATTTGCTCATATTGCTTATTCTTGCTTATAACATATTGTATATCTATTTTGCAAGAAAAACAGTTTGTTATTAATTTTTAATTGGCATAAAATCAGATTAGATTAGCATAAGACCCTAATCACCCCCCCCCCCTCTAGGGTCTAACATCTATGACACATGCTCGCATCATGTCCTCTAACACTTGATTTATCCTCTCTGTTTGAGCATCTGTCTGGGGGTAGAAGACAACACTGAATGATAACTGGCTGCCGAAAGCATCCGAAAAACTCCTCCAGAAATGGGATATGAAGATTGAGCCCTGATCTGATACAATCATCTCTGAGATTCCATGCAATCGAACTATCTCCCAGATGAAAATCCTCGTATATGCCTCTGTTGTATAAGAATCATTTCCTTTCTTTGATTTAGGCAACCTACGATAAAATCCATGGAAATATCTGCCATTTCCATTCTAGAATGGGTAAAAGCTGTAGGGTTCCTGTAGGTCTCTGATGTTCTGCCTTATATTACTAGTAGATAAAACTCTTAGCTATATATTCTGTAATCTCTCTACGCATGCCACTCTGCCAAAAATATCTCTTCAGGTCCTTGTACATTTTCATCGTGTCTGGATGCATTGTGTACATGTTATGATGCACCTCGTTAAAAAGTTCCCTCTTTAGCTGTGAATTATTTGGCATAACTAACCGACCCTTCATCCGAAGACCTCTATCTACTCCAATAGTCTAGTCAGCCTTGAGTTCTTTGGAGATCTCCCCCTTTCAGGTTTGAATTCAAGAATCCTCCAGCTGAGCTACGACCACTCTGTCGCTCCAAGATGGATGCACTATTAAGGCTCCCAAGAATGCATGGATCCCTCCAATCTCTAGCCTAAAATCATAGTGACTAAGGGTATAAAGGCCTCGATATAATGAACATCTCAAACCCGCGAGTCCTCGACGATGCTTCCTACTCAACGTGTATGCTACAACATTCGCTTTTCCTAGGTGATATTGAAATGAAAACTCATAATCTTTTATAAACTCGACCCATCGTCGCTACCTCTGGTTGAGTTCTTTTTGTGAAAAGAGATATTTTAAGCTCTGATGATCTGTGAATAATTTAAAGTGTACTCCGTACAAATAATGTATCCATGTCTTTAATGCAAAGACCAATGCTGCTAGCTCCAAGTCATGCGTGGGGTAATTCTGCTCATGAGTCCTCAACTGCCTTGAGATATAGGCCACAATTCTCTGGGTCTGCATCAAAACACCTCTAAGACCCAATAATGAAGCATCAATGTAGACAACAAAAGTCTTGTCACTGCTCGAAAGAATCAACACCGGTGTTGAAGTCAACTTAGCCTTCAAAATCTCAAAGGCCTCCTAGCATTCTGTGCCCTAAACAAACTGTACACCCTTCTTTATAAGGCGTGTAAGTGGCATCGCAATATTCGAGAAGTCCTGGATGAACTTCCTATAGTAGCCGGACAGACCTAAGAAGCTACGAATCTCAGTAATGGTCTTCGGTGGCTCCTAATTAAGAAGGCCTCCATCTTAGCCGGATCTACTGTAATATCATCCCGGCTAATAACATAGCCCAAAAATCTGACCTTAGATAACTAAAATTCATACTTGCTAAACTTAGCGTACAACTGGTGCTCCCGCAAAGTCTATAGTGCCACTCGCAAATGTTGCTCATGCTTGGCATCCTCGAATAAATAAGAATATCATCGACAAACACTACCATGAACTGGTCCAAATATGGATGGAAAACCCGATTCATCAAATCCATGAATACTGCAGGTGCATTAGTCATCCCAAATTGCATGACAAGAAACTCGAAAGACCCGTATCGAGTCAGAAAGGCGGCCTTGGGAATATCCATCTCTCGAACCCACAACTGATGATAACCAAAATGAAGATCTATTTTCGAGAAACACTACGCTCCCTACAACTAGTCGAACAAGCTATTAATCCTCGGTAGTGGATACATATTCTGGATAGTGACCTTGTTCAACTTGCGATAATATATGCACAATCACATGCTCCCATCCTTCTTCTTCACGAAAAGGATCGGCGCCCCCCATGTAGCACAGATAGTCCCATCTTTCTTCTTCACGTTCCTTGTGAACTCCTTTCCAGCACGGATAGCTCGGAATGTATGGGACTATCTGTCCTGTTGGACCTTTTGAATAGCTTGCACCTGTCCCTCAATCCTCGGGACTATTGGCGGTGCCTCAATCCTCAACTGTTAGCCCTGGCCTCAGTCCTGAGCATGGTGATGTTGCTGCTCATGATGATTCTTGCCCTGCTGGCCTGATGAAGGTGCACTGCGACACTCGAATACTTGGTTTCCAAATTTATTATAATTTTAACAAGTCCCCTGAAACCTGCGTTGCTGCTATGCCCTCTGATCTTGCTGATGTCCCTTCTTATGGGGACCCTGCTGATGTGGACCCTTACCCTGCTGCTAGGATCCTCCTGGTCCTGTACAAGATCTCTTACCTTTACCTTTATCCTCGGTTTGTTCTAATTTAACATTTCCATCTTTGACCTTTAGGAACATAGCTGAGCTTGTCTCCTGAGCCATGGCGGCATCCGCTACCTCCCGCACTGACCAAAATCTTCATGATACCAGATATCCACATAAACCTGGGCAAAGCCCCATCATAAACATCTGAGCCTCTCGCTCCTCGGTGTGCCACATGCCCATAAATCTAAATAGTATCATAAACTTACTCTCAAAATTTATCACAGGCATATCCCCCTGCTCCAACCAGGCTAGCTCCAACTCCTTCCCGGCTTTCACTGCAGCTGACACATACTGCTCGTCGAAGAAGTATACAAAAGTCTCCTACAAAACTGTCATCCTTTGCTCTAGAGTAAAACGAAGCCGATATCATCCTCCTACATCGCTCTTGAGGCTAAAAGTTGCTAGCCTCTACTTCTGCACAGTATTTACATTAAGCATATCTAAAATATTGCTCACATCTTTCTTCCATTTGTGTGCAGCAATGGAATCCATTGAACCATGAAACTCTGGAGCCTTCAACTTCTGGTATCTCTCTACCAGATAAAGTCAAGCCTCTTACTCAGTAGCTCCATCATTAACTGGTGGTGGTGGTGTATCTATCGGTGTTTTCTCTGGTGTCACCTTCTGAATGGGCATCTCCTCTCGAATGGGTGCCTCCTGTTGAGTCTGATTTGCTAACTACTCCTCAATCACTGCCAGTCGAGCTACCAAATGTGCTATAAGATCCACTAAGTACTGCGGAGCCTGCTGCGGCTCTGGCTCTCTATCATCTTGTTCAGTTCCTTGAGCACGAGTACCTCTACGTCCATGTCCTCTTCCCGAAATCTATAAGTTTTTGAAGTAGAGCTTATTAAATATTGTAAATAGGATCTCAGGCATAAAGATGAAATATATATCAATAGTAAAAATAATATCACTTATTATCCACCGCATGCTTTATATTTCAAAGCAAATAGTTCATCATAAAAAAATTGGAATTTTTACGTATATATATGATACGTCCTCACTCATACTAGGAATTCCTAGCGGACTCTATACATGATTCCTAGGAAACTCTATCCTAGCTCCATAATATGACACGGGGATGATCCTAAGGATATTAGAACCAAGAGCTCTGATACCAACTGTGACGCCACAGGGTTCACACTAGGTTGCAGTCCAATATGAAATCCGGATTGTCAAACTTGCCAAGCACCAACACCTTGCTACGACATATTTTATCATCACAGTTACTATCTCTCTAGTAGTTTCAACAAATAGCTGAAGGTACAAAATAGACAAATAATGGAAATAATACATGAACATAATATGAACAAAAGAATTATATGAGAAATAAACAACAAATGAGCCCAACTAAAATAGAATAAAAATATCTCTGAACTGAACAAATATATCATGTCACAAATAAAGAGTCAAAAGGAATCTCTCTAAGGTACTCAACCTCTACAAAATAAAATACAAGTCTAGAGTCTGAAAATAAACAACTATATGTGGAGTTCTGAAATAGCTACAAATATAAATAACTAGATGGAATCTAAGATGCAATCTCATCAACCTGCGACTCTCCGTGCGTCGGACTCGCTGTCTGAAAGGGAGGAAAACAACGAGCATCAAAGCGCTAGCGAGATCATCTCCACCGCCCCCAGGGGGAAGGGGTAGGAGGATGTAAGAAAATAGAGTTAATATATATAAGTATAAAATTATTTATATAACACTAAATGGAGAATGGTATTTAGAAATCCATAATACGAGAATTAGTACGTCAAGCGAAATAATCCAAATAAGAAAACCCTCATATATATACCATGTCTCAAATTGTAAATCTCTAAATACCAATTCCAATCCTATGAATGAAATACAGCACATAAAAGAAAAAATACTCCAAACCTTAATCATCTAGAACCAAAATCACATCTCGAACTACCCTCGGGTAGTTGACATAATCATAAGGAAGTATTATCCAACTCAAAACCACAATAGGCCATATCATATATGCCACGTATCAAATATATACCCTACTCTTGGATAATCTATAATGGAAGCAAACTACAATTGTATATATGTTTACATCTCCACTTGTAATAGCAATACTCTTGTAAGGTTCTTACTCAATCACTCTGCGGTAATAGGCTTTATCTCCCTATTCTGGATACATGAGATAACGATACTCTTTTAAGGTTCGCACAATAACATGTGGGTTCAACTTCCTTACTCAATCGTTCTACGACAATAGGTTTTATCTCCCTATTCCGGATATGCTTCCAGATGATTGTACAAAGGTGAATAGGCACATCAGCTCAACCCGGAAAATACACTGATTACCTTAGAGTATTTGGTACCACCAAGGTCTTATTACGAGAAAACAACCAAATACTCATAGTGTGGTACAACCGAGGTCTCATTACGGGATAAACAACCACACTGAGCAGCCATAACTGATGAGCAATGCTTTATCATATACTATTTTACTTTCATCAACTTAACGTGTGTAAAATATCTCCACAAAACATGTCAAAACAATACATACTAAGTGTATATGTACAATTCTCGGTGTACGTGTTAATATCTGGTGTTCACCAATACCATAGTTGCTCAAACAACTCATAAGTATCATAGTATAACTTGAAAAGATCGAGAAAATCTCTCAAAAACAGAAACAGGAGTCAAAAATATACACAGGCTTCTGCCTAACTGGAGGTCGACTGCGATAAAGTGGCGGGCGATCGACCGCACCGTGGTCCAGAAGCTGCCCAACCTTCGGCCTGGCACACGGTCAACTGCACATAAGCGTGGTCGACCGGACCGCAAATAGCAGCCTGCACTGCAGGCTTTGTGATACATGTGTTTGTGCGTGTTTTTCGTGATCTAACTTGATTTATTCATCATAAAACTTGTCTAGAACATTATAAACATTAGATTAACAATTCAGGAAATTATTTCACGTGTGAAACATGATTAATCACATAAAAATCATATTTAAACTCTAATACATGCACGAAACGTCGATACGAAGAATAAATCATCAAAACTCAATTAAACAACATTGTTAAATACTTTCAGGTCTTAAAACATCTCTATAAAATCATTCTTTATCTTTTAAATATGGAAAGACTTGATCTTTGTTCATATAATACAAAAGAATTGCTTTTATATTCAAATTAGTCGATTAGGCTCAATAAAATCACATTAAAACTTATTAAAACAATTAGAAACTTAGGAGTAGGGTTAGTAGAGATGAAACTCGCCTGAGACTTGTTGAAAAAGGTGCAAGATGCAATGCCAATATAGACCGCCAAGACAAAATCCAAAACAAACCGAAATCCCGCTCCAAACGCCCTTAAACTCTTTCAAAAATCAACTTAGGGTTTGTAGAATTGTTTGGTGACTGCTAGGGTTTCAAAAGTATGAAATAATACTAAAAACCTTATGAAAATATAATATATATATATATATATATATATATATATATATATATATAACTATATATATTTACTTGTATTAATATATCTTAGTATATATATTATTTTATATGCTAATATATGTATATATATTATATATATATTATATAATAATATATGTATATTATATATATGATATATAAATATAATATATATATATATATATATGTATTATATTAGTCATATATATATATATATTATATATATACTATATTATATATATATATATATATATGTATATTATATATATATCAGCGAAATGAACATGGGCCTCAAGGACCTGAAACAGTGTGGAAAAAAGGAAAACATGATACAAGTTTCGCCTATCGACTATGTGGTGGTTGACTCGGGCTACGGTCGACCGCTGCGGTCGATCGGACTGAGAAATTCTAATTTCTCAAGATTTGGTCTTCGTGCATATTTTCAACTCATTCTATTCTCATGTATGAACTTGTTTATACTCAAAACACTTGTTAGTATACTCATACACTATTTAATGATATTTATCTTAATAAATATCCACTTATAATAATTAATCACTTATTAATTATATTATCTTAAAATTTTGGGGTTTTACACAGATCATCTATCTAGACTTCGGAATACACCAACACCAAATGTCCCGATCAATCGGATGAACAACTACTACAAATCTAATATGTTCCGTGGTTTATAGGTATTATAAATTACTTAGTCACGAAGCAAATCTATTCTTATTAGTTTAAACAAGATAGATCATGTTTCCTCTCTGAGGTGAAATATTTATATTGGAATTATCTATATCTGTTTAAGTATTCTCCTGATCAGATCTTTAGAAGGTGTATTTCTAGTGAAGAAATGAGGAGTGCTCTATTGTTTGGTCATGGGAAAGCATGTGGGGGACACTTTAGCATAATAAAAATAGCCAGGAAAATTCTCCAGTGTGAGCTACATTGGCGCACTCTGTTCAAGATGTCCTACGAGTTTTGTAAAGCCTATAACTATTTTCAGCTCTAAGGAAAAATCACTAGAGGAAATATGATGCCCTCATAACCGATTCTAGTTGTTGAGCTTTTTGATCAGTGAGGTATAGATTTCATGGGAGCATTTCTAAGTTCTTTTAGAAATATCTACATTCTAGTAGCTGTAGAGTACATGTTTAAATGAGCTAAAGTGATAGCTTGCAAGACCAATGATAACAAGGTAGTTGTCAAGTTTTTCAAGGAAATATCTTTTCACTAGTTTGGAGTGCCCTAAGCAATCATTAGAGACAACCGTATACATTTTTATAACTATTCTTCTGAGGTTTTAATGAGGAAATATTCAATCATGCACAATTTATCAACTCCTTGCCATCCCCATATTAGTGGTCAAGTTTAGATCACAAATAGATAGATCAAACAAATTTTAGAAAAAACCATTAATCACAACAGCAAAGATTAGTCAGTTAAATCGTGCAATGCTCTATGGGCATATTGTACAACCATCAAAATAATTTGGAGATGGCACCGTACAGGCTTGTGTTTGGAAAAACATGCCATTTATCAGTTGAGCTAGAACACCAAGCAATGTGGGCAATTAAATAATTGAATATTGATTTACACTCTGTAGGAAAAACAAGAATCCTCCAATTGAATGAGTTAGAAGAAATTCAAAACAATGGACGGCACCATATATTGTTTAAACAAGTTTTCTCACATGGGGCTATTGAGATAGAAAATCTTATAAATGATCATATTTTCAAAGTTAATGGTCAATGTTTAGAACCATTTTTAGAACTTTTTATGCTCAGAGAAGAGAAGGTGTTAGTTCTTCATGAACCACACTACTTGTAAAAAAATAAAAAAATAAAAAAAAAGAAGAAAGCAAAAAACAAAAAACCTCATTTTTATAGCCCATGAATAAATAAGGCCCAGTAAAAAAACACACAAGGGCATTCACAAGAGGCCCACTAAGAAAAGAAAAAAAAGATTTTTTTTGTTGCGGCGTAGTCTACGTCAAAGAAGAAAAAATTATATGAATTTTTCTATGCGGGCTGCAGCCCAGTCCACACTAAAAAAACTCTCAATCAGTTGGCCAACTGATTGGCCAACTGTTAGGAGTCAAAACCTTCTCTTCTCTGATTATTTTTCACAAGTTTCCCCAAAAATTCACCAAAATTCCCAAAATCTCTTCACGACTCGTACGAGAAGAAGTTCAGGGTCAGATCAACATCAAAATTACAACAACTTTCAATTAATTCTCTCAAAATGATATAAACCCTCTCAAACCCTAGCTTGTTTCAATTTTTGTGAAATTGATATAATTTATGAGTCAAAATGGCTAAGAATGATGGTAATAACAATTTGGTATAATATGTAACAAATTTGTGCAAGAATTTTATGAAAATCAGCCAATTAGTTCGCCTCAGTGACAAACTAATTGGCTAGCCAACTAATTGGCCAATCGGTTGACCAACCGATTGGTAAAAACTTAAAAAATTATAAATTGAACCCTAGAATTTCTTGCAAATTTAAACTCTAATTGCCTAAAATCAATATATTTTCTTGTAATTCAAGATAATGGCTTCCAGAAAATATCAACGAACTGTAGAATCCTCTTATCTTTTGATAATCTACAAATTCACATTGAGAGAGGATTCAACATTGATAAACTATTTGAATTCCAACCTATTATTGATGTATTCACAATAGTTGGGATTAGTTTTAAGATGACCTGAAAACCCATGTTGGCTAACTCTACACTTGTCAGAGAATTTTACACCAGTTGAGATAGATCAGGAGAGGGCCCAACTTATGTCATTGTTAGAGAGGTATCGATCACAAGCACACCTAGGCTCATTTTAAAGAGTCTAGGATGCCCCAGACAACATAGATGTTACCTAGATTTCTTTTGAGTTTCAACTGAGTTAGGGATAGACTCTGATGCACACAACCAGATGGTGGAGTATCTATTCGAGTAAGTACACTCAGGCATGCTTAAGAAAGAGCTCATTCTCATGAACCTCTTTCTTAAGTTTGACTTATACCCAAGCTCATCATTCGAGTAAGTACACTCAGGTATGTCGATCAGTGCTACGGAGTATCTCTGCCAGCAGTATAAGCAGAAGGTTCAGCTGATTTACATATTTATTATTACCCGAATTTGTGAGTCTCTCAATGTACCAGTGTATTCTGTTGATAGATTTGAGACATGGAGAGCTACTAATATCTGATATAGTGAAGAACAGTGTTGCCGCTATGGGCAAGGGGCTTGATGCTTCCACTTATTCACATGCACTAGCACCTGCTCAGCCGACCCTATCTACACTGCCTCTGATATCTAGTGACGCACAAACAGAGTGGATACCATAGATATTTAGTGATCGTCTTTATACCCACAAGACAAGGTTTCACTAGTTTTAGATAGGGGTTTAGCGGTTTTAAACTCAATATAGATACGATAGGCCTATCTCACAGCTCAACTAGACCAGTTTTAGCAATACTAACACTACATATCCTCAGCCCTTCATGAGATGAGACAGGGATATGTGACCCCTCCATTTTATCAATCCCATCCCCTCCTCCATCATAGCACGATCCACGACCATCACATCGTCATCCTACTACATGATCAGAGGATGGAGAGGATATCGGTAGTACCTACACAAAGATAGAGGATGAGGACATGGATATCATAGACTTACAGGGACCGATGATAAGAATGATGAGGATAACGATCAGGGAGATCAGTTTGGTCATGAGCAATGAGAGACATTTGCATTTTATATTACCCCTTACTTGACTTTTATTTTGATATGTACTTATTTTTTATACTGTGATGTCCATGTTTTTGGATGTTATTGCTAGAATTTGCCTTGAGGATAGTACAAAATCGAGATATAGGGGTGGGGCTAGTTTTTTCTCTTAACAACAACAACCACCAAGCATTTATCCCAAATATTTGGGGTCAACTACATGATTCCTATTTTTCCATTCTATTCTATTACGGGTCATCTCCTCTATTAAATTAGTCTTAATCATATCCTTCTTAGTTTCTTCTTAATTGCTAGTTTTTCTCTTAAGCTTTCTTTTATTTATTCTCTCTCTCTCTCTCTCTCTCTCTCTCTCTCTCTCTCTCTCTCTCTCTCTTTTATCCATCCCCCCTTTCCCCTCTTTAAAAATAAAAAAAACTTCCCTCTTTAAAAAATAAAAAAACTAACTCTTGTTTTTGTTAGATCTTGTTCCTAATTTTCTTCAAAAAACTCTCACTTGACAATTTGATGGAGTTAATCAATAATTGATCTACTTAGTAAACTTTAAATTTTCTAATTCTTAGTTAGTTTTATACGAAGTCAACCTTTTATGATAACTCTAAATAAATTTATTAAAAAATAATTTTCAAAGTAATATGCTTCGCATAGTCTTTGAACTCCAAGATAGTTCTATCTTACTAAGCCTAAGTTGACCGAGTGATTAAGCCCGAGGATTATTTACATAATTAGCGACCTAAGCCTAATTAAGTTGGGATCCATTTCTCCAAAACCCCTTAAATGGTCACTTAGAAAGCCCAAAAAAGTTGAACAAAATCACCAAGAAATAAAGGGCAGAATATATATAAGTATATAATTATATTTATACATGCTCTTGAAAAATATTTTGATCAAGATACTTGAAATATTATTTGAAACAAAAGTTGGCATGTTCTTTTCAAAATTGTTAATTAAATTTCTAAGTTAGGCTTGGTTTTGCATAACTATAATGAAAAAAATTCTAAGGGATTTACTTTAAAATTATACATAAAAAAGTTTTGTTGAGTGAAAACTAGCTATAATTAGATTGTTTAAAGGCATCAAGTGAACTAATTATTTATTGACTTCTTTAAATTGGCAAGTTAATTGAAATTTATGGGTATATTCACTACAAACTCTCATGAGACTACAACTCACCCTATACGGTAACTTAAAGGTTTAGAGGCTTGTTGTATGCACTAAATACAATAGCGATTCTTGTGAAAGTGAGTTAGATTTTTTTCCTTTCTTTTTCATTGCTAGAGGACTAGCACAGGTTTAGGTGTGGGATGTTTGATCATCTTATTTTATTACATTTTTATACCCTTATTATCTATCTTATTTGAATAAATATATTACTAATAACATGTTTTACCTTAATTTACAAACTAATAAAGAGTTAATGAATAACAGCCCATAAGAATTAAATTCTCTTATTTTTCAAAATTTATTAAAGCCCAAAATGAAGATAAAAAGAGACCCAAAAAAGCCCGATTATTGAAGAAGAAATCGAGTTAAGAAAACTATCAAAACTCCAATTCGGTTAAAAAGTAGTAGGTCGGACAATTAATTGGCTAATCGGCTGGCCAACCATTTGGTTTGTAACTGAATCAGATTATGGCTGAGATTTAATCATTGTTCCCAAGTTAAATCGAAGGGTCACTGTTTGCTGTTGTAGGCTATAAATAGGGATAGAGGATGAGGAGTTTGAGTGTGAATTTTTTTGTAAAACTCTATTTGGAGATGTGGGTTACTCTAAATTGAGAAGATCTTTCAAAATTATAAACTTTATTTGCAATTAATAAAAAATTTATCTGTTTGTATTTTTCTTTTCTTCTATTTATTAATTGATGAAGATGAAGAGGAAAGTAAATATTTTCTTCAAGAGGCTAGAACCCTCTTGCAACGTTAGTCTTCTTCTTCTCTTGTAATTAGTTTAATTTCTTGTTATAGTTAGTTTTATTTTTCATGCTTTTAATCTGTCTTCTCGTATAGATTTACTGTCATGCTCTTTTATTTTGTTTATTTTCTTGAATTTTTATTTTGTAGTATAGATTTATTTTTATATTTTTTAGATTTATTTATATGTTCTTTTATTTTTGTAGTT
This sequence comes from Asparagus officinalis, assembly GCF_001876935.1. Taxonomy (NCBI): domain Eukaryota; kingdom Viridiplantae; phylum Streptophyta; class Magnoliopsida; order Asparagales; family Asparagaceae; genus Asparagus; species Asparagus officinalis. Next base: position 59,284,605 of record NC_033796.1, read on the forward strand.
TAGATTTACTTTTATGCTCATAGTTTAGCTCTCTATTTTCTTATTCTTATGCTTATTTTTATTTTTAACTAGTTCTTTTTTTCCTGTATTTTCTACTCTTTCTTTAATGCTTTCTAGTTTAGATTTATTTATTTATTTTCATTTTCTAAAATATTATAGGAATTTTAGAATTGTACGAAGCTAGTTTGATTTCTTTTATGATCTATGGATTACTATCTTATGCTTAAAATAATCATGTTTAGGATAATCGACTAGAAAATTAATTTGTAGAAGAAGAATTTGATAATCTATGCTTATTTTGAGTGGTTTGACAAGTTATGCTTATAAATTCTAGAATTAATATACAGTTATTGTCCTTTTCATAAATGTTAATTTTACTTAGATGATAATTTGATAGGATATACTTTCTTTAAGTGGTTTGATAGTTTATACTTAATAAATCTAACGTAAAATAGAATAAAAAGAGAGTAGTTTATAAATCCTAAATGAACTAAGCTAGTGGATTCAATTCTAGATTCCTCTGATTTTCTCCATCTTTTACTTATTATGATATTCCTCTTTTTGTTCAAATTTCTCTTTATTGATTTTGTTCTTTTCTATTTTATTATTTATTTTATTGTTTACTTTCTTGATTTTATTTTTTCTCTATTTTCTTCATCTCTTTTTCTCCCTTCTTGATCTAGTTTCTTATTTGCAAATAACCACACTTACCCTATATATCTCCACATGTTCACTCCTAATTGTCAGTACACAACTTAGAAATCAATCTATATTATTTTTACAACACCTTACTCGAGGGATCAACATCTTTCTATACTATGACTTGATAGCTATGCACTTACGACTTTATTTTATTTACCCCTGTAATCCGGTACATTTTGTTCCTAATTTCTAGAAAGAGAACAAAAAAAATTTCTCATAATCTCGTTGTTATCATACTACTTTCCCAATGCTTTTTATTTATTCACAATGTCCATGAATCGGGTGAACATATCCTGAATACTCTCCGAGTCCTTCATCTTGAAATTCTCATATTTATTAGCAAGTATCGTAAGTTTAGCTTCTTTCACCTGTGACAGTCCCTCTTGCGTAACTTCTAAAGTTTTTCAAATTTCCTATACAATAGAATAATTTCACACATGGTTATATTATTTAACTGTTAAAGAACAATAAAGAGCATCCACAGCTTTTGTATTTAAAGTGTATGTCTTTTTTGCCTTGAGCGGTCCACTTATCTGTAGGAGTAATAATGGTAGTATCTTCTACAATGGTAGTGAGCTCATTATAGCCGTTCTCTACACTTCTCCAAACATCATAATTGGTGGACAAAAAAAAACTCTCATGTGCTTTTTTCAATAGGTGTAGTTTATCCCATTGAAAAGTATGTCAGTTAACTAGATGTCCCTCAGAAAAAGTCATTGCGATTTTCAAAACTAGACATCTCTATCCTGGATTGTGAATTCTAAAAATGGGTAACGAGGCTCTGATACTACTTATTAGATCTAATAGAGTTGCTGTCGTTTTTCACTAAAAACATGGAACATGTAGTGAATTAGATAAAATAAAAATGATCAATGATAAATAATTATAAATAACAACCAACCAAGAACACGCAAAATTGTATAGTAGTTTATTAATAATTATACGTCTATTATTTATTCTCATGAATGGGCTTCCTCACTATGTCGAGAGCTCTCCTAAATAACAAACCTAATTCGGTAGGCTTACAAAACCGCACCCTGAGATCTACGCAAAATAAGTCGTCTAACATAACTCTTCACGATGAGTACCACCTAGTCCTAGCCAGTCCCAACTGTTAATTCCAACCGGCTTGACTATGTTATAAAAATAAGTTTAATCAAAACCAAATAATCACAAATAAGCATAGAAAATATGAAAGATCTTATAGCCCTTTCGATAAACAAATTATCATTCGATGAATCTAAGAGTAGCATAATGAACAAGGGTGTAGATGATGAATCTAAGGACAACTCTACTTGTTGAAGCGATCCGGGTATGTCGTAAGCAATAAGAAAGAGTTTGTCGAGGCTCCGGGAGTCAAAACCTTCAATACAATCTCTTCTCAAATCAAAATCCTAGAATTCTCTATTCTCTCTATCTCTTTCATTGATCTATATAGTTCCTAATGGGTCAGGAAAGAGATATCCTAAATGTAGTAGAGTTTGGAGATTAAAGGTAGCTAAGATTAAAACTTAAAATCTATAATTAGCCGATTTTACCATTGATGGTTGCTCTTGACCATCGATGGTGTTTAGGCATCATTGATGAGTTCCTACACACTATCGATGATCTATAATCCTGTCTTTGGAAAATCATCAATAGGTTCCTATAGCAATCGATGAGCTCACCACCATCGATGAGTCGCTATTGACCATCAATGGTTGGATGGCTAAAATTAACTTTTGAGCTGATTTTCACGTCGTTTTGCCTCGTATATATCTTATACCTATATTCACATGTACTATATGATGTTAAACAATTATTAGTACCAAATGATAGTTTGTTATTACTGAAACAAGTGATATTGTACGGACTACGTCCTAACACATCAATGATCCATACTCTGTCATCGAGTCAACTTCCTGATGACCCTTCTTTAGTTGATTTTAATTCTGTTTCACCTCAAACTTGATCCTCACTTGTTCAAACCTGCACTAATCATCTTAAACACAAGTTAGACTTAAATGAATATTTGTTATTATTCATATAGAACACATTGTATGAACAATGTCCTAACAAAATATTCTCTGCACAAAAGAACTACTTTTGTGCTTAATGAACTAGCATATGCGAACGAAGGTATCATATGTGTGAAGCAATCTTATTCGAAGCTCAATTTGTTGCTTAGCATCATTTCCAATTTGCTCATAAATGAAGTATTTAGTTGTTGACTTGATTCTTGCCATGACTTCCTCTCGAGGAACATTCAAAATGATGTATCCATCCTGAATTTATATTTAAATTTAAGTAGTTTCAAAAAACAGGGGGAAAAACTCTGGTTAGGTGTATTGATTGCTTGTAATGGACCATTTAAAATAAAACATGAATTTAGTGACAGAAGATAGTTGACTAAATATTGGTTAATCTATCTTAATTGTTAACCACGAGTATATTATTTTAGAGCAAAAATAAATCTCTTCTTCATACAATTATTCGTTCAATATGTTTAATAGATCACTTAAAAACTCATTTATCTCTCTATTATTGATCAAATTATTCTTTATGCCTCAACCACGCCTAGATTATTTCAAAGATATAAGATTCTCTTCCTCATTATGAAAGAACCAGCTGTTCAGTGACAAATCAATAATTACTTTATTCAGTGAAAATTTGAATCTTCAACTTTTTCTGGTCAATTACTTTATTCAGGGATAAATCCATAATTTTAAACTAAATTAAGAGTTAATAAAATGTTAAAAGGAGTAATGCATAACTGAGTGAGGGTAGCTTCATTAAATCGGTAATCTTTTGAGCAATTTGCTTGTCATTGTTGGCTACCTCTTCAAAAAACGTACTTTGCACATGGAAGGATTTATTAGTATTTGTTCCTATTGTAAATTTCACACAAGCCTCTTAACTTTAGAGAATTTTGCACAAAATCCTTTGAACTTTATAAACCAGAGAAACCATCCAATATTGAGAATTCTTATAAACAACGTTAACAAGTAGACTAAAATGTCAAAAAACATGACATAATTGTTGTGTCTTGTTCTTTCACATGCATATTCTTTATTCAAATTTGACGCAAAGGACATTGCTAATGCCTTTTGAGAGAAATCGGATCATGCGAAGCTCGAACAATCTAAGAAAAAAGGTTGAATTTCGGTAATAGTTTGACGTGCAACTTCGACAGACCTTAACTTTGAGTCCCTTCATAAAATCGTTATTATTATATATTTTCCGAAAGCTCAGGAAGTGATCTACAAGTTGAACCACTTCATTGTTCCAACTGAGTTTTAGGGTCAAAGGAATTCGTCTTTAGGCTCAAACTATGTGTCAAAGAGTTTTGGTTCAATTTATCTAGCTTTTATGAAAATTCTTTTATTTTAGAAAGTCTAATTGTCTCAGGAAAAGTTATTTTAGTACTTTTGCTTTATTTTACACCTTATACAAGGGAAATGAATTTGTAAACTCTTTAGAGTGGTTATTATTAATTTTAGAAGTTTTCCATTCATAACATTTCTAGGGTTTGTGTTGTTTTGTTCGTACAAGAATGAGTAGTTATCTCTTTTGATTACGCTTTCGCTACATAAGTTGGTATTCAGAGCCAGACTATTTTTTGATATGGCTACCAATGATAATGAAGTTAATCACCCTCTCCTTGATCTTGCGCATGTTGAGAAAATCCATCACAGCTATGAGGAACTTGATTACTGCCATAAACAGAGAAAACCAAAATGAAGTCAATGACGATGTGTGTGCCTGGGATGTTGCCCGTGATCGACCCGCTAAGGCTGGTGTACATGCTCAGCATCAAAATCAAGATGGTGAGAATTCAGATCTAGAGGATTTTGGAGTGTTTGAGGAAGACATTGCTCTTAATGAAGGGAGACATGATCCTAATTATCACTCTAAGGTTAATGACATTCCATGCTTTTTGGGATAACCTACACATTGAAGATTTCTTTGATTGCCTTCACCAGATCAAGAAGTTTTTCTAATTTCAATCCATCCAAGAAGGAAAGCAAGTTTCTTTGGTAGCCTACAGGTGGAGCTGCAACATGGTGGGATCAATTTCAACTTAACTGAACTCGCCAACACAAACTAGCAATTCGTACTTGGCGTCATATGGAGAGGGATCTATGATCAAGATTCTTGCCCATGAATTATGAGCAAATCTTATTCACCCAATTCTAGATTTATTGCTAAGGTATGGTTTCTGTTCATGAACACACTGCTGAATTTCTTACTTTGTCGAGCATAAACAACTTGAATGAGTCCGAATCAAATGGCTTGAAGAACTCGATTCAAGGCAAACTGGTGCTACATACTATTTGGAGACTTGATGATGCCTATAACCTGGCACTCAAGGCTGAGGCGCAATTGTACCCTTGCTTTTAGCCTTTAGCCTGCGATTCAATGAATTGTGACTCTGGTAGTGGCAAAAAATTTGAAGAATCATCACCGCCTACAAAGCCATAGATTACTATAACATCATTTTCTCCCTCAACTTTGGCTAAGAAGGTGGCTGGAACCAGCATTCACCTTGTTCGTCGGGCGCGACTTCTCGGGAATATTATCCTAACCCCTATGCTCGGCCGATACAGGGAAAGTGCTTTAAGTGTGGTGAACCAAGTCATCTATCTAGTAATTTTCATGCTCGTGGTTGTCTTAACATGGTGGGTCATGATGATGGTCGAGTTGATGAGGATGTCTTTGGTGAGGAGGATGTCACTTATACCCCAACGGATGAGGATATCGATGACATTGATGATTACCCTCCTCACTCTTTGGTGGTTTGCAAGATATAATTAGCTCCAAGAACTAAAGAGGATCCACAACGACACAACATCTTTATACTCAATGCACTATCCGCAGAAGATTTACAACATGACCATTGATAAGTAACAAGAACTTTGTTTCTCAAGATATTGTGAAGTGCCTACAATTACCCACCGAGAAGCATCTATAACTTACAAGATCAGTTGGGTTAAGTCTATGGACGATGTTAAGGATATTGAATAGTGCCGAATTTCATGCTCCACTGTTAAATATAAAGATGTCATCTTGTGCTATATAGTTGATATGGATGCTTGCCATCTGCTGCTAGAAGATCTTAGGAATTTGATCTTGATGCCATTCACTGAGGCAAAAATAACACTTACTCCTTTTGAAAAGATGGTATTCAATTTGCACTAGCACCTTCACACAGTGAACCAGTCCCAGCAGTTGGCGAAGTCAGATGGTATATATTTTCTTATTATGCAGGGTACAGACTTTCATGCTGCGATATAGGAAACTACGATAGTTTTTGTAGTAGTATTCATTGGCATCTTGATTTCAGCTCCTTCATTTCCTTCTCTTGTCTAACCTAATAGAACAATTGTAATACATTAATATCATAATAGGTATATATGTAATTCTATATGTTACCTCATATAAATATAGATATCGGCTCCTCTGTTAGGGTATGTCGAAACCCTAATTCCTCTGTTATCTCTCTTCTCTTCTTCATAATATTTCACATGGTATCAGAGCAGGCCTAAAATTCTAGCAATACAAACTTCGACTTCATGGCGTCCTCAGCATCATCCTCTTCAAGTACAACAACCTCAACTTCAACTTCATCTTCCTCGAGCTCCTTAAGGAATCCGACTTCCTCTGTCCCTGTTTCTTCGACTACATGCAACCCTTTGTGTTCCACATTGATCCCGACGACTCGAATTCCATCTCTAACCTCGATGACTCCAATTCCATCAGCGAATTCGACTTCGGCCACAAGTCTGACCATGACGACTCTAATTTCATCTCAGAGTTCCACATCGATCCTGCTCTCTTATGCCTTTTTCGAGATCTCACAACCATTCACGACTTCAATACCTCTATCGATGCCTCTTACACCCTCCATCGGTGAATCAAATCATATGTTCTCTCTTTTGCACAATCAACAGACGTTCCCCACATCCACAATAGTGTTTTGGACGCCACCGCAATCAGTTCGTTCTCATGCCCTGTTCCCGTCATCCACACCAACCATGGGGGTTGATCAATTTTCTTCAGGGTTTCATGGCTTGAATCTCTCAAGTGGCCTTACTCCCTCCATGCCTAATTCAAGTTCGTTCTTTTCTTCAGCTTTAGTGACGCCGAATGTTATGAATCTTGTCACAGTTAGACTGACAACTATTGAAGATTATTTAACTTGGAAAACACAATTCACCGCGTTATTGATTTCCCATAATTTACTTGGTTTTGTTGATAGATTGTGTCCTCCTCTGCTAATGTATGTTGCTGGTGTTCAACTCAATTCTCACTACATGACATGGATTCGGATCGATTGGAGCCTACGCTCGTGCTTATTTGCTACTTTATCTCGAGAGGTTTTAGTTAAAGTTCATGATCTTGCACACTCTTTTTAGATTTGGGATCGATCACAGTGTCGCTTCTTTACAAGCAGTCTTACTCATGTTATGGAATTGAAACGGAGTATTACTATGATCAAGAAAAGTGTAAATCAATCAATAGATGTTTATTTGTGAGATAAAAGTTGTTGCAGACTCACTTGCTACGATTAATTCCCCTTTTGAGTGATACAAAGCTCGTGCAACACACACTTTTTGGTTTGAACAGTGATTATGAATCGCTCATCACGACGGTGACCTACTTTGGCAACAATATCACCTTTGATGACCTTCATTCTAAGTTAATCCTCCATGAACAACGTGTTCGCTATTTGAAGGAACAAGATCCCTCATCATCAAGCTCTCGTCGCTAGCATAACCACTTTAGGTGGCACGAGTGCTTCACTTGCAGCTATAGCACACCCAAACGACGCCAACTTGGGGGTATAGCAGTAGCCCACTTTGGCCTCGTGCGGCTGGCACGGCAGTGGATCATGGCAAGGCCACCGTAGTCATGCTTTCCATAGTGGTCGTGGGCGCACATCATCAGGTGGCCGTGGCTTTTATGGCCGACATGATTTTTGTGCACAAACGCGGAGTCCTCAGCTAAATCAAGCCAATGGTAATATCTCCTTTAATTGTTCAGATATTATTGACACTACTACTTCTAATTACATGATCTTGCTTCTAACTTGGCCTCTAATGGGATATTGGGCTCTTGTCCATCTACAATTGTTTGTCAATTTTGTTTTAGTCCAGGTCACACTACTGCATCTTGTTCTCATTTTCTTTCTCAAGGGGGTACTCCGCATTCTGTTTCAAGCCTTTACATTGCTCCATCATTTGCTGCTATGTCTCATGGCGATGTTATGTCTCATGGTGATGCTAATGAGGCCTTGTGGAATCAATATTCAGCCGCGTCTTCTCATATGACACCGTTTGAAGGTATATTATCTCGAAATCCTCCTTATACCAGTCAAACTAAAATCCTAGTAGGAAACGATAATCTTTTACCATTGGTGATGTACATTTAAATTTTTCTGCCACATCGCTTCGTCTTATCTCCGTGTAAGTTAAAGCACAATTTAATATATGTCAAACATTTATATGATGATAATAATTATGTGGTTAACTTTGAGTCTTCTTCTGTGCATGTTAAGGACAAAACCATGGGGAAGGTTCTTCTTCAGGATTCCAGTAAAAATGGTGTCTACCCACTTTCTCTTCTATTGAGTCTGATTCTGCCACAGCTCTCGTTTCCCTGACTGATAAAGGAGATTTATGGCAATGTTGTTTAGGTCATTGTAGTAGTTGTGTCTTAAATTAGCATAGGTCCAATAATGTCATTGTGACGACAACAAACTTTGATAAAAAATATGTTTTATGTAACCTTGGAAAATCGCATCGATTACCTTTCTGTAATGTTGAGCATTCCTATAGTACTCCATTATATTTGATTCATTTAAATGTTTAGTAATCGCCAATTCCGTCTAATTTGGGTTTTCAATGTTATGTTTGTTTTTTTTTTGATGATTGTACTCAATTTACTTGGATATATCCTATGAAATTAAAATCAAAAGTTTTTACTCATTTTTGTCACTTTTAAAAGTTGGTTGGAAACTTGTTTTCTTATAAAATTCGGATGTTTCAAAGTGGTGGTGGTAAAGAATTTGAGAACAAAGCTTTTAAACAACTTTTTCTAGAAAATAAGATTAATTTTTGCAAGTCATGCCCTGACATGCCACAAAAAAATGGTGTGACTGAGTGCAAATATTGGCTCATTGTTGAGATGGCACGTACTTTTTTGATTAATGCTCAGTTGTCATCTTATTTTTGGTATGATTCTGTCTATACGGTTGTATTTGTGATTAATTGATTACCTACTCCTCTTTTAGATGTAATCTCTCCCTATCAACGACTTTTTAAAAAGAAACCTGAATTTGATTTTCTTCGAGTTTTTGGTTGTGAATGTTTTCTGAATATTTCAGCTCAAGTTACCAACAATTTTCAGACTTGTTCTAAACGTTATATTTTCTTAGGTTATGCTCCTCATTATAAAGGTTATTGTTGCTTTGATCCAGTTACGAGTCGTGTCTTTGTTAGTCATCATGTTCGATTTCATGAGTCTATATTTCCCTATTCCATCTTTATTGTTAACAAGTCACCTGACTCGTCTCCTCTTTTGTTCATCACAAGTTTAGCCTTGTGCCCATCTACTTCTCCTTTGGAGTCCTCTCTCTCTCTCTCTCTCTCTCTCTCTCTCTCTCGGGTTTTCAATGTTATGTTTGTTTTTTTTTTGATGATTGTACTCAATTTACTTGGATATATCCTATGAAATTAAAATCAAAAGTTTTTACTCATTTTTGTCACTTTTAAAAGTTGGTTGGAAACTTGTTTTCTTATAAAATTCGGATGTTTCAAAGTGGTGGTGGTAAAGAATTTGAGAACAAAGCTTTTAAACAACTTTTTCTAGAAAATAAGATTAATTTTTGCAAGTCATGCCCTGACATGCCACAAAAAAATGGTGTGACTGAGTGCAAATATTGGCTCATTGTTGAGATGGCACGTACTTTTTTGATTAATGCTCAGTTGTCATCTTATTTTTGGTATGATTCTGTCTATACGGTTGTATTTGTGATTAATTGATTACCTACTCCTCTTTTAGATGTAATCTCTCCCTATCAACGACTTTTTAAAAAGAAACCTGAATTTGATTTTCTTCGAGTTTTTGGTTGTGAATGTTTTCTGAATATTTCAGCTCAAGTTACCAACAATTTTCAGACTTGTTCTAAACGTTATATTTTCTTAGGTTATGCTCCTCATTATAAAGGTTATTGTTGCTTTGATCCAGTTACGAGTCGTGTCTTTGTTAGTCATCATGTTCGATTTCATGAGTCTATATTTCCCTATTCCATCTTTATTGTTAACAAGTCACCTGACTCGTCTCCTCTTTTGTTCATCACAAGTTTAGCCTTGTGCCCATCTACTTCTCCTTTGGAGTCCTCTCTCTCTCTCTCTCTCTCTCTCCTCTCTCTCTCTCTCTCTCTCTCTCTCTCTCTCTCTCTCTCTCTCTCTCTCTCTCTCTCTCTCTCCACATTTCTCGACATCTAGCGTATCCCCTGTGTCTTCTCCAATCAACTTGAGTTCTTCTACATCCCTTCCTGTGCATTCTCTACCATCACACACAACATCCGTGCACTTACTATCTAAAACTTCCTCAGCTTATCTGTCACCCCAACCCTGGTTGCCTAAGTTGGGTCCCCTGCTGCTAGTGCACTGCTGCTATCTGCTCCATTACCACTAAATCCTCCAGTCGCTGCACTATCGCTGGTTCCTATAGCACCGCCAGGGTCTCCAGCAGCTCCTGTAGCTAATTCCTCTTGGCCACAGGAACTGCGGGCCGAGCCAAGTTCTACTGTGGTCGTGCTTGGTGCCTCAGCTGTTCCCGAGACTACCTCCTCTCCTCTATCACGTGAGCTTCCACCTCTCAATTCTCATCCACACCCTATGCAGACTCACTCTAAGTCGGGTATTTGTGAAACCATGTCATCTATTATTATTGTGTATAACACTCCTTGCCTCTAAACCATCAAATTTCACACAAGATTCAAAAGACAAATCATGGAAAAATGCAATGGCAGAAGAATTTAATGCACTCATCACAAATAACACTTAGAAATTGGTTCTGTTTGATGAACGAAAAAATTTGATTTGTTGTAAGTGGGTTTTCAAGATAAAATATAATTCAGATAGTTCTATTGAGCGGTACAAAGCTTGTATGGTCGCTCAGGGCTTTCATCAGCAAGCTGGTATTGATTTTCATGAAACTTTCAGCCTTGTTGCCAAACCTACCACTATTCGTATTGTACTGTCGTTGGCTATTTCTTTTGGTTGGGTTATTCGATAGCTTGATGTCAAAAATGTCTTTCTGCATGGTCTTCTTACCGAGGAGGTATACATGAAACAACCTCCTGCCTTTGTTCATACGGATTTTCCAACCCATGTTTGCAAACTTAATAAGGCAATTTATGGTCTCAAACAGACTCTTCGTGCTTGGTTTCATCGTTTAACTAGTTTTCTTCTATCCCTTGGCTTCCACTGCAGTAAAACTGACTCCTCCATGTTTATTCATCATAGAGGCTCTGATATTATTGTTCTTCTTTTGTATGTTGATGACATTGTTCTTACAGGCAACTCTCCTTCTCTCATTCATCATTTTATTTGCTTATTTTCTGATCAATTTGCCATGAAAAACCTTGGTGATATTCATTATTTTTTGGGAGTTCAAGTAACTTGTACACATGACATTCTATTTTTGTCTCAACATAAATATGTTCAGGACCTCTTACGTAAATTTCATTTGTTTACTCTTACTCCCATGCATACACCCATTGCGGCTAAGACTAATTTATCCCTTCATGATTGTGAGTTATTAGCAGATCCCTCTGTATATAGGAGCATGGTTGGTGCTTTACAATATCTTACAATTACAAGGCCTAATATTGCATTTGATGTTCATGTTGTTTCTCAGTTTATGCATGCTCCTCGTACCACTCAGCTCCTTGCTGTCAAAAGAGTTTACCGGTATTTGTAGGGCACGTCTGATCATGGTCTCTCTCTTCGCAAGGTCATTGGACTGACCCGTGTCATTGCCTATTCTGATGCTGATTGTGCCGGTTGTCCTGACAGCTTCCGCTTCACCTTCGGTTATCCTGTGCTTTTCGACTCTAATCTCATTTCTTGGCACTCTAAGAAGCAACGAACCGTGTCGAAGTCCTCGATGGAGGCTGAATATCGTGTCCTTGCATACACTATTACTAAGACGCTATGGCTCAGGCACCTCTTAGTTGAGCTAGGAATTGTCCTTTGTCATCCTATGTCTCTTTTCTGTGACAATATTAGTGCCACCTATATCTTGGCAAATCCAGTTCTTCATGATCGTAGCAAGCATATCAAGGTCGATTATCACTTTGTTCGGGAGAGGGTCGCTCATGGTGATTTGGTTGTTAGATATATTTCCACACAGCTTCAGCTTATAGATATTTTTACTAAGGGATTATCTTCTAAGAGATTTCTCTTTCTAAAGAACAATCTATCCATGTGTATTCCACCCTGTCTAGATTGAGGGGGTTAATAGAGCAAGTTTAATACATTAATATCATAATGGATATATATGTAATTCTGTACATTACCTCATATAAATATAGATATCGGTTCCTCTGTTAGTGTATGCCAAAATCCTAATTCATCTGTTAACTCTCTTCTCTTCTTCATAATATTTTCACACAACGATTGCTTGAAGAGTTCACTGATACATCCCTGAAGAGTTACCCGATGGCTTACCCCCTATGCATGATATTCAGCATCACATTGACCTTGTTCTTGGTGCTAGTTTACCAAACTTACCACACTACCACATGAATCTAAAGGAGAGTGCCATATTGTAGGAGGTGGTATCTAAGTTGTTGAAGAAAGGGTTGATTCAAGAAAGCCTTAGTCTATGTACGGTCCCAGCATTAATCACCCGAAAGAAAGACAAGAGTTGGCAGATGTGTGTTGATAGTCGGGTAATCAACAAGATCATGGTTGAATAAAAATTTCCAATTCCTCGGATTGATGATACCTTGATATGCTTTCGGGATCACAGTTTTTTTCTAAGATAGACTTGAGGAATGTCTACCATCAGATTTGGATTTGTCCCGGAGATGAATGGAAGATAGCATTCAAGATGAAAGAGGAGTTCTATGAGTGGCTTGTCATGCCATTTGGGCTATTCATAAGCAAATTTGTTATATACTTTGATGATATGTTTATCTATAGTAGGGCTGTGAAGGACCATGTCGACCACTTGCGGGCTACTTTAATTGTCCTCTGTGAGAATCTGTTGTTCATTAATCATTAGAGGTGCATTTTTTTGCAGGATCAATTTTTGTTTTTGGGTTTCATGGTTGGTTCTAAGGGTATTCGTGTTGAGAGGAGAAGGTTCATGCAATACGCGAGTGGTTGGTTCTAAGGGCATTCGTGTTGAGAGGAGAAGGTTCATGCAATACGCGAGTGGCCAACCCCCAAGACCATCACAAAGATCCGAAGCTTTCACAGGTTAGTGATATTTTATCGGCGGTTTATTCAAAATTTTAGTACCATCATGGCATTGATCACAAAGTACATGAAGAGAGGAAATTTTAATTGGTCCTATGAGGTTGCTCAAGCTTTTGCTATTATCAAAGAGAAGTTGTCCAATGCTTCGGTCCATGGCCTTACCCGATTTTGATAAAGTCTTCAAAGTGGAGTGTGATGCATCAACAGTATGCATTGGTGTTGTCCTATCATAGAAGTGTCATCTGATAGCTTTCTACAGTGAGAAGATAAAAGAGTCAAGGAGGAAGTGGATCGCTTATGAGCATGAGTTTTATGCTATCGTCCGATCTATCCGTCGTTGGCAGCAGTACTTATTCCACAGTGAGTTCATGCTTTTTTACTAATCACGAGGCACTCAAATACTTGAATAGTCAAAGTAACATGAATCGCATGCACGAGCTTTTGGGTTGTTCTTTTTGCACTGGTTTACATTTGATTCGAAACACAAGACGGGCAAGCTATGTTAGACCCTAGGGGGGGTGATTAGGGTCTTATGCTAATCTAATCCGATTAAATGCCAATTAAAACTAATTAATACGTTATCCTAGCAAGTATGAAATACAACAATATATGTAAGCTAGGATAAGCAATATGAACAATAAGATATATCCTATATGATGAAATATATATGCAAGGATATATAAACTAACACAAGGGTAAACAATATGAACTAGATAGTGGATGATATAGATAATGAGCTAATGACAATGGCGATATAAGATATGAACATAAAAATGAATGAACGCCAAAGCACACTCAAACAAGCAATATGATCACGGAGTTCGGACCTTCCGTCCTACGTCTCCGCTCCCCACTCCCGGGGAGAAATCCACTAACACAATCCGGTTTGGAAGCCGGAACTTCTTCTACACACTCGGTTTTCTAGCTAACCGAAAACTCTACAACTCACACTCTTGCAATCACACTCTACACCCACTAAGTGTTGGACCTAGCCGTGTCTCCCTCAAGTGCTCGGTTACAACCTCTCCCTAGGCACGTCAACCGACGCCACTCCTCTTGGGATGATCCCCGACTCTCACCACACACTCCTCACTCGGTGTACAAGTGTATTACAAAGTGAATCTCACAATTAGGCTAAAAAATACAACAAGATTGTTCTCTTGAATCTCACAATTAGGCTAAAAAATACAACAAGATTGTTCTCTACAATAGATGAGAACTCAATGTAGGCCCACTCTCTAAGTCACACAATCCCACAACCTAATTATACAATGTATGCAAATACACTAAGCTCAATGGTTGTGTGTGTACAAAGAGATAAATAAAATCAACTAAACTCAATATAAACACTAGCTTAATAAAATGATAATCAAACAATAAAATGTAAAGCTAGATTGAGTTTAGAAAACTTCCCCAATAAATGACAAGAGTGAGAGAGAGATGAGTTAAATGCCCAAACACCAAAGGATGATTTCCTCTTTGCTCTTGTGAAATTTGCTTCACAAACTAAACTCAAACAAACTCTTAAACACTTTTTAAAACCCTTGTTAAAAACTTCTTAGCAGTCTCAAAATTGAGATCAAAGAGGGTTTTTATAGCCTCCAAAACCTCAGACCAAAACCCCTTACAAAAAGACCAAAAAACCATCTGCAACGGCTCTAAAAAGAGCCGTTAGAACTGCAGCGGTCGACCGAGGAAAATCACAGTCGACCGCGAGCAAAGAAAGAAGCGGAGAAAAGTTCCAGACAGTTCGTCGGTCGACCGACGGAAAAATCGGTCGACCGGCGGTACTATAGCAGGTACATCTGATTTTATAAAATCGGTTAAAAATAGTAAAACAGCTACAAAAATTATGAAATTTTGAAGGAAGGTTCTAGACATGTATAAAAACATGTTAGAAAAAGAATTTATGAAAAATAATTTCCCAGTTGAGAGAAATAAATGTTTGAACACAGAAATACAGTTTCTGAAAATCTGCTGTGATATACGATTTTGTAAAATCAATTAGGCACAGTAAATCAACTCCAAAAATAGTAAAAACTGGATGAAAGTTTCTAAACATGTAGATAAACATGTCAGAGAAAGAATGTTTCAAATATCACTTCTCATTTGTGAAAACTCATCAGTTTTGTAAAACATGCACGAACATGTGCACGAACGAAAACGTGAATTTGTAAATTCCTTTAAACATAACAAATCAATTCCAAACTTAATGAAACTTTGAGAAATGTTTGAAAATGATATTTTGAACATTTTACAAAAAGAATTTTCCAATTTGTATTTCCCAATTATGAAATCTCATTATTTTGTAAAAGTGTTCAAAACATGAAAAAGTGATATACATGAAGTTTGATGTTTTGACATAAACAATGTTTTAAAACTTTGCACAATGATTATATAGACTTGATAAAATATGTATATGATGATTGTTAAGTCTATAAACTGAGAATACGATATTTGAGCTTAGAAACCAAATACGTGTATGTATATATAAACATCAAAATCTAAAATACTTGTATGTATATATATATAACTATATATGTGCATAGAAACCAAATACGTGTGTGTATATGATATTGAGCTTAGAGTATCTAACACACATAATATAAAAGTGTGTGTATATGATATTGAGCTTAGAGTATCTAACACACATAATATAAAACCTAAACTAGATTACCCAAACCGATCTTGATCTTCAATAAGCTTGACTTGGTACACTTTGCGGATGAAGCTTGAACTTGATCTTTAACTTGAATTGTATGTTGCTTCACTCCACAATTCCGCCAACCTCCATTTGATATCATCGTTGAATACATAAGAATGTACAAACACTAGACAAACAACATTAGTAGTAAATTGTTTGTAAATCATCATCAAAACAAGAAGGCCAACAATCTCCCCCTTTTTGATGATGACAAATAATTTACAAAAAGGATATATGCATGAAAGGAAATGAATATATAAATTATAATTCATATGCATATAAACAAGAAAGAATATACATATACTCACAATATTTTTCCCCCTTTGACAACATCAAAAAGGGGATAAAAGAAATAAGAGAGCGAAAGCTCCCCCTATCAATAAGCATGAATGAGTATAACACATAGAAAGATATAGGGATTGCTCCCCCTATCAAAAAGCCATATAGAATATATGAAATGAAGATCATGGCAAACATATGTGAGCAAGCATAAAAGGTATGCTAACAATCACTCACATACAAAAGATAATGAGAACACCTAATGATATGTCACGATAAATAGGTGTCTCTAAATACAAACCTAAAAACCATGTATAAAAAATAGATTTATGAAATCAAAAGAGAGAAAACATGAGAATCATGCAAAAAGAGTTTTCGAATGAAAACAAATCAACCAAATGAAATCATAAATCAACCATTTAAACCAAAAATGATGTTTGATCAACAAAAAAATTCTTTTGAAGACTTGATCAAACCACTCATAGAATACATTATAAAGCACGAATAGATGATCCATTAGCACAAACACATAAATATCATCATATAAGTGAAATATAATGAATTCAAAACAACAAATCAAAACAAAATCTTTAACAAAAGAATTTCAAGAGAGGCAACAATATATCAAGCTCTTAAGCTTGTTCCAACCCATATAATCATTCTAGCATCCGATAAACATGATTTGAGAATAAACACCCAATAAACCCGGAGGGTTATATAAACACAAACCTCTCATCAAAATCAAGACTAATAATTATGAAAACAAAAGATTTGATTTAAAATACATTTTTCAAAACCAAGAAAAAGAAAAATAAAAGTACTAAAATTCTTGGCTTAAAAATCATTTTGGCACCCAAGTATTCTTGGTGCCGGTTTGTTTAGGGACATGACCCCTATCATTAAAGCTCAAAGTCCTAGGGTTATGAACCCTCTTGGACATATGTGGTGCACGGGATCGGTCATAGCAATAATCACTCAAATGACCCTTCCGATTACAATATGTACAATGGAAAGGAAGCATTTGCTTATGTTGACCATTAAAAGGTACACGTGGAACATTTGCAAATAAGGGTAGATTATTGGAAGCTTTTTGCAAATGTGAAACATTATCAAAATAAAACTTTTCTAAGTGGCCAAATCTACCACAAACATTACATTTATAAACATGTGGTCTACTAGAAATATTTGGCAAATGAGATTTATTTTTCAAATCAAAACAATATTTGGCCAAATGACCAAAACGACCACAAATATCACATTTAAACACATGAGCATGCTTATGATGAACATGATGAATATGTGCATGTGTATGTGATGAAGAAACCTTATGAGATGCACAAGAAACGTTAGTCTTGGAGGATTTATGTGTATCATAGCAAAACTTAGCTAAATGGCCTTTACGACCGCAAATAGAACACTTATAAGTTTTACTATACATGTGTGCAAAGTGTACGGATTTAGAAGTTGTAGTACGAGACTTTGCACCCAAGTCCATAAGTTTCTTATTATCTACAATGCATGTTTTAAGGGTTGAATCTAAAGATGATATGCGTTCTTTAACATGATCCAACTCATTTTTAGGCATACAAGCATTGGAAATAGAAGTAGATGAAACATGATCATTTTTAAACGAACTAAACTTATTTCTAATAGTTTCTACTTCTATCATGACATCATTATTAGCATGAGTTAAGCTAGCAATAGATGAAGACATGTTATTATTTTCCAAACTTAATAACTCATTGTTTTCTTTTAAAATAGCATTCTCTTTAACAACAATATCAAGTTTGGAAGCTAGCGACTCATGATCGGATTTTAAACTAATATGCTTGCTTTTAAGATCAATAAAATTGTTTTGCAATTTTGTATAGGCATGAGATAATCTATCATATGCACAAGCGAGTTCATTGATGGATATATCACTATCGGATTCCGAATCGCTTACCACACTAGGGCTATCGCCTAGTGGCCGTGTGCATGATGATGCTCCACACTCACTTGAAGAACAATCCTCCAAACTACGTCGGATTTCCTCCAAGTTGCCTTGATGTGCTTCTATGAATTTCCATAAATTGTAAGCACTATCAAAATGAACAAATTTGTTAGAAAATGATGAGTCAAAGGCATTAAGCAAATATTCTAACAAAAGCTTGTTCATTATATATGCAAGGATATATGAACACAAGGGTAAACAATGTGAACTAGATAGTGGATGATATAGATAATGAGCTAATGACAATGGCGATATAAGATATGAACATAAAAATGAATGAACGCCAAAGCACACTCAAACAAGCAATATGATCACGGAGTTCGGACCTTCCGTCCTACGTCTCCGCTCCCCACTCCCGGGGAGAAATCCACTAACACAATCCGGTTTGGAAGCCGGAACTTCTTCTACACACTCGGTTTTCTAGCTAACCGAAAACTCTACAACTCACACTCTTGCAATCACACTCTACACCCACTAAGTGTTGGACCTAGCCGTGTCTCCCTCAAGTTCGGTTATAACCTCTCCCTAGGCACGTCAACCGACGCCACTCCTCTTGGGATGATCCCCGACTCTCACCACACACTCCTCACTCGGTGTACAAGTGTATTACAAAGTGAATCTCACAATTAGGCTAAAAAATACAACAAGATTGTTCTCTACAATAGATGAGAACTCAATGTAGGCTCACTCTCTAAGTCACACAATCCCACAACCTAATTATACAATGTATGCAAATACAATAAGCTCAATGGTTGTGTGTGTACAAAGAGATAAATAAAATCAACTAAACTCAATATAAACACTAGCTTAATAAAATGATAATCAAACAATAAAATGTAAAGCTAGATTGAGTTTAGAAAACTTCTCCAATAAATGACAAGAGTGAGAGAGAGATGAGTTAAATGCCCAAACACCAAAGGATGATTTCCTCTTTGCTCTTGTGAAATTTGCTTCACAAACTAAACTCAAACAAACTCTTAAACCCTTTTTGAAACCCTTGTTAAAAACTTCTTAGCAGTCTCAAAACTGAGATCAAAGAGGGTTTTTATAGCCTCCAAAACCTCAGACCAAAACCCCTTACAAAAAGACCAAAAAACCATCTGCAACGGCTCTAAAAAGAGCCGTTATAACTGCAGCGGTCGACCGAGGAAAATCGCGGTCGACCGCGAGCAAAGAAAGAAGCGGAGAAAAGTTCCAGACAGTTCGTCGGTCGACCGGCGGTATTGTAGCAGTTACATCTGATTTTATAAAATCAGTTAAAAATAGTAAAACAGTTCCAAAAATTATGAAATTTTGAGAAAAGGTTCTAGACATGTATAAAAACATGTTAGAAAAAGAATTTATGAAAAATAATTTCCGAGTTGAGAGAAATAAATGTTTGAACACAGAAATACAGTTTCTGAAAATCTGCTGTGATATACGATTTTGTAAAATCAATTAGGCACAGTAAATCAACTCTAAAAATAGTAAAAACTGGATGAAAGTTTCTAAACATGTAGATAAACATGTCAGAGAAAGAATATTTCAAATATCACTTCTCATTTGTGAAAACTCATCAGTTTTGTAAAACATGCACGAACATGTCCACGAACGAAAACGTGAATTTGTAAATTCCTTTAAACATAACAAATCAATTCCAAACTTAATGAAAATTTGAGAAATGTTTGAAAATGATATTTTGAACATGTTACAAAAAGAATTTTCTAATTTGCATTTCCCAATTGTGAAATCTCATTATTTTGCAAAAGTGTTCAAAACATGAAAAAGTGATATACATGAAGTTTGATGTTTTGACATAAACAATGTTTTGAAACTTTGCACAATGATTATATAGACTTAATAAAATATGTATATGATGATTGTTAAGTCTATAAACTGAGAATACGATATTTGAGCTTAGATACCAAATACGTGTATGTATATATAAACATCAAAATCTAAAACACTTGTATGTATATATATATAACTATATATATATGCATAGAAACCAAATACGTGTGTGTATATGATATTGAGCTTAGAGTATCTAACACACATAATATAAAACCTAAACTAAATATACCAAAGCTTGATCTTAATCTTCAATAGGCTTGACTTGATATATTTGCGGATGAAGCTTGAACTTGATCTTTAACTTGAATTGCATAGGCTTCACCGACATTCCGCCAACCTCCTTTGGATATCCGACATTCCGCCAACCTCCATTTGATATCGTCGTTGAAGCGCTATTCCATCCATCCTCCAACACGTTGTTTGTCTACAATACATAGGAATACAAAAACACTAGACAAACAACATTAGTAGTAAATTGTTTGTAAATCATCATCAAAACAAGAAGGCCAACAAGCTACACATAGTTGCTGATGCACTTAGCTTTCGTACCTCCTCGTTAGTAATTACGAGTAATTTTATTGTTGGATTTGATTGCTTGAAAGATTTATATGAAAATAATGAGGATTTTCGTGATGACTAGGAGGCTTGCATCATGAATAAACAATTGGGCGCCATGATTATTCTTGATGGGTTCCTTTTCTTTCAGAATACACTTTGCATTCCACATGGTATTTGCACGAGCATCTCATTCTGGAACTTCATGGCGGAAGCTTAGGTGGATATTTAGGTCATGATAAAACAATTGCATTGGTGGAGGAGCAATATTTTTGGCCATGTTTGCATAGAGATGCTGACAGAGTTGTTGGGAAGTGTTTGATGTGCCATACATCGAAGGGGCAGTCATAGAACATAGGGCTTTAAACATCTCTTCCTGTCCTAAATTGTCCACGTGAAGATAATGCTTATGTTGCGGAGTTACCTAGTGATTTCGCTAATATTTCTCCCACCTTTAATGTTGCTGACTAGAGGAGTTTCATCCTGACGTGTCACTTTATCTTTGGCAAAACTCGGGTTTGAGTTTTTTTTCACAGAGGGGAGAGTAATGTGGAGGACATTGCTGATACCTTTTAGGAAAAATAGGATCGTGCAAAGCTCGGACGATCTAAGTAAAGAGGAAAATTTTCGGCCAGATTCTTATGTGCAACTTCGACTGACCATAACTTTAGATTCCCTCCATAGAATCGCTGTTATTATATATTTTCGGAAAGCTCGGGAAGTGCTCTACAAGTCAAACTACTTTGTCGTTCCAACTGAGTTTCGAGATAAAAAAAATCATCTTCAGGTTTGAACTACATGTCAAAGAGTTTTGGTTCAATTTAGCTTCTAGTTTTTATGGAACGTTTTTTATTTTAGAAAGTCTAATTATTTTAGAAAAGGTTATTTTAGTACTTTTGCTTTGTTTTACATCCTATATAAGGGGGATGAATTTGTGAACTCTTTATATTGGTTATTATTAATTTTAAAAGTTTTTTATTCCTAGGGTTACTAGGGCTTGTGTTGTTTTGCTCGTACGAGAACGCTTCCGCTACATCAAAGTATTTCATCCAAAATTTTGATTCGTCATTATCTCAAACTAATTACTCTATCGATCCTAGCTTGAGAAGGGTTTTTATTACAGTTTCGAAGGTTTAGGAGAGTTTTCTCCAGTTTATAAAGTTTATGAGAATTGTGCAAAATGCTTTAAAATTCATAGGAATTCTATAAAATTTACCCTCTTCGAAAACCCTGCGGCCAAAATAAGGCCATCATTTTCAGTCATCACGGGGTAGCAATAAAGAAATAAAGTAAACCAAATTAGACTTCGTCCTCAAACTTTCAGTCATCGTCTGAACCCTCTCCACAAAAGCCTCCGACTTTCAACTCCTTCCAGAAAGTGCCTCCAACACGCTTCCAACGCCGACCCCAAAAAGGAGCACTAAAACTTGCTTTCCCCACAATTCTAGGGTTTATTCGATCAAAAAAATTCACAAAATTCTAGAAACAAAGAGAAAAAAGATAAAAAAAAGGGAAAATGGAGGGAGAGCGTAGAGTTGTCTCCGGCTGCCCAAACGCCGGCAATCCTTTCCATGAGTGCGCTGATTACTGCAACGGCCAGCGATCGAAGAATCCTAGTAAGCTCAGGATCGACAACGGAGGAGGAAAAACCCCAGGTTTTTTTATTTTTTGCTATTTTTTTTCCTCTTCTTCTTGGTTGTTGTTCAACCTTTGAATTTGATCCTGATTTGTTTGGTGCAGTTCGAAGCGGGGAGGGATTGAAGAATGTCGATCCTGATTGCGTTAATGCTTCGAATCCATTTCATCAGTGCGCGGATTATTGTACGAAGAAAACGAGCGAAAATGGAAAATCAGGTTTTAATTTCTTGGTTTTTTTGGGTAACCCCATAAATTATACTCAGTTTCTCAAGAAACCCCTCATCTACTTCATAACCGTGTTCATTTTTAACGAAATGTAACTACCCTCTTATATGAAGGAGATGATAGAAGGTAATTGCGTAAAAACAACAATTATAGTTGTAGGATTTGTATTTAATGCTCTTACATGCTTCACAAGTTTACCCTGAAGCCGTTCAAAAGCTCTTTTTTTATTGAACATAATAAATGACGGGGTTTCTTGGAGAACCGGGTATAGATAATAGATGAAAAGGGTTTCTTGTGATTTATCCTAGTTATGTTTTGGGTGTAATTAGGAAGGAGAATAAACTGTTTTCTAATTTGGATTTGCTATAATTAGGTCGTTTTGCATTTCCAGTATTATTAAAACTTTCTCCGAGATCATCCAGTGGTCGAAGTGATGGGGGCAAATCAGGTTTACTTCGGATTTCTCGATTATTTTTCCTCTTGAGATATTCAATTTTGATTATTTACTTTTACTTAATTGTATTTTTAAAAGTTAATCCTATGTGGTTAATCTAAATTATCTTACATCATTAATTTAGACCGTATACAGTTTCTTTATTTTTTGCTCCTTCTGTTTTAGTTTTATCCAATTATTATATGGAATTGAATGTTTCAGTCGGATATGATACATATATTTTTTATCTGTATAATATGACTATATAACAACATAAACATGAAAGAAAGAGGCTGTGCTTACTTAATAATATGTATTATTTACAGTTTGTCTTGAATTATAGAGGCTTTGCTTACTTAATAATATGTGTTATTTACAGTTTGTCTTGAAATATTGGTTGTTTTCAGCCAACTGATATTTTCTTGTCCTTACATCAAGGAGCAAATCAGGTTATAATTTCTTGCCCCGGATTTCCTTTGGATTTTTATGTGTATTAACTATTAAGTAGTCAGTGGTGGACCCACTTAGAATAAAGTGGGATCACTTGATCCCAGTTGCTCAAGAAGTACCATTACCCCACCCTCAATTAAACCCACCAATCTAAATATTCTACCCCAAAAACAAATCAATGACCCTATTGCAAAAGTTGAGACCACTCTCCTAATCCTATCTGACTCAGGCGCACAATAAACCCAAAATGACCCCACTAAAACCCACCCATCTAATAACCCACCCATTTAATGTGGAGAAGTTGCTTAAAATACCGAATTAGATCCATATGAATTTTGTAGCATTGAGATCTTGGCGCTTAAGGGTCAACTTGGCAATTACATTGTTGATGTGCATAAAGATGCAAGATTTACAAATTTGAAGGGAGTAGGTGATCTTTTAAAAATATGGTAGAGACTAAAAACATAATATCTGTCTTTAGTGTGTATGCTTTTGAAGATGATATTGATCTTACCCATGGTTACAACAACTGTAGAGAGAGGTTTTTGCTAGGTTTTAAACATTGTTATAAATAGCGGTAAATAGCTCCGTAATAGCGGCGCTAATAGCGTTAGCGGTCTCTTCCTGCTACGCTATCGCCCAATAACAGTGGTATATTACGGAATATGTGCTTTCCGCTCGCAAAAGCGGCCAATAGCATGCCATAGCGATGAATAGCAGGCGATTGTGGGCAAAATCCGCTTTTTGGCCCCTATTTAAAAACTGTTTGAGGTTTATTTGTTTAAATTAAACCTGATCCGCTACCACTGCATCCCATCGCCTCCCGCAATTTTCGGCGTATTCACGCTGCCTCCCACAACCTTCGGCACCTCTCTCAGTATTTCCTCTTACCTCCTCTCGTCGTGAGCTTCTTCTACTGCAGTCCTCTCACCACTCAGCTCATCTTCTCGAAGATGACGACTTTTTGACTCCTCTAGTCGTCTTTGATATTATGTGATGGTTACATATTTGTTTTATATTTAAGATCTCTTTAAATCATCAAATATGTACTTTTAGATTTTCTAAATTTTTCTTTAATTTTTTTGAGTATTTATACATGTCTAGACTAGACCGCTATTGACTTTGAGCTTTTTACCATTATTTTGCGGTAATAGCCCCAAATAGCCTTAGCGATACCTCACTGCTAGCGACGCTCTCCGCTATCGATAAACTTGGTTTTAAATATCATATATCGGGGAAATATCGGATGTCTAAAATTCATATTAGATTGCGGATATCAAAAAAATTTCAGGATACGTGGTAAATATCAGAATGCTATAACGGATGTTTGCATATATAGTATAATGCACTAAAATGTAATATCAACACGCTTGATAAAATCTAAGCATACAAAATCTGAATAATATATGTCTAGGATCACTAATCAACCTTGTAAAACAAACAATAGTACAAATCAACATTGCAACATTTTGTTTGACTTTTTTAGGCCAAAATGTCATTTGATATAATGGGAAAATCATGATGCCCAAAAATTGCCAAACGCGGTGTATTATTTTGGGACAAGCTATATAAAAGGTCGGCTAATATATCGGTTATATCGGGGATATATTGCTCAAAATAGCCAAAAAGCGGTGAAAGATATTTAGAGACCATATTGGTTGTAACAAGTGACAACCCTGTAAAAGGATATATTGGTAATATATCGGTTCACGTTGGGGATATTTCAAATAATGGTTTTTTGCAATGAAGTTGATAAAGAGCAAGTTGTGGAATAGAATGAGCGATCATTGGCTCAATGACTGCTTAATGGCATATATTGAGAATGATGTATTAGATAGTATTACTAATGATGCAATTTTGTATTTTTTTGAAAATATGAGAACTTATCGGGGACAATTGTTAATTTTTGAATTATTATATTATATGGTGACACCACTTTCCAATGATGTTAGATCTGCTACTGTAAGTAGTATGATTAAATTTTGGATCATAAGGTCAGCTTAATTCCTTCACATCTTTAATTTGTCATCAATTTTTTTGTTCTGTTCCTTTAATGTGCACTAATATCAGTTGCTTGTAGGAAATGCATGGTATTTTGTGTGATTTGAATTTATATATCGAATTATTTATAGACAACCAACATTTTCCTTATCTTCTGATATTGTTGTTGTAAAGATCTTTGAATAATAAAGTTGGTTGCTTAAAATGGCTGCAGTTCCAAATGGGAAGATACTCGGAGTAGATGGACGAAAAGTTGATCCCTATTGCATCAATGCATCCAACCCCTTTCACCGGTGTGGGGATTATTGCACTAATAAAACAAAGGATGTAGAGAGACAAATCAGAACGGGCAAAACAGGTTTAATTTTCTTTTTCAATTTTCTCATGCTCGGTGTTTTTTTACTTTGTTTTCTGTTCCAATTGGAGAAAAATATTCCTCTGTCATTGTTGACATAGAGTCTATGTTGTCTATTTCAAATGTTTTTAAAATCACAACTACTGAGGGGAAAATTGAATTTGCTTTGTTTCCTTGAATTCCTTATCCCAACACTTCCTCGCAGCAACCACAAAATTATTATTTCGAGAGCGAACGTGAGAACTGAAACATCAGCAACCATTTATGGCATGAAAATCATGATGAACAGTGCAGATCTTGATCGCGGTAACCACCAAATTGTTATTTTGAGAGCAAAAGTGAGAATTGGACATAATTGAAATGAAAATCACGATGAACGGTGTAGATCTTCCATTTTTTACCCTTCCCCATTAGTCTTTAACACTGAATTTCTTACCTTGTCAGGGCATTAAATGCATAGATAAATACATACATATTTTACTTATATAATACATCGGAGAGAGGATACACAGGGTATTAGTGAGAACCATTGGTAATTTTGCTACTTCAGCCATCATGACAGTATTTCTTTCTTTCTTTCTAGATGACATAAAAATTTATATTGAATTTTGCTTTTCGTGCTTCTCTGAGCTCTCTCTCCTGCAAAGAAAACTCAATAGATTTCTGATTTAAAATGTTTTAAGGTTTATAGCATTTATCAATTGATACTTGCGTGAAGGTCAAGTAATTAGTATTTATAGGATGATGCGGAGGTGAACATAAGGATTGTAGATCACAATTGGAAGCTGACAATTGTCACAATAGAGATAAGAAAGGAAGTTAATTTGATGGTGACTGTTGGGATGACGCTCGAAAGTTGTGAGCAGGAAGATAGAGAAGACATGCATGATTTAAAGGTTAAGAATGTCAATTTTGATACCAAATAATGTTTCTAGAAATGATCTTCTGGGAATTGTGGCTATGCTATGTTAAAATTCAGACTATATGGTGCAACCGAGTAAGGTTGTACCGAAATTTGACTTATGTAAATTTGATTTAAAAAAAAGCAAATAACGAAATTATCAACAAAATGTTCTTATTAAACTGTCATCTGGTTCCAGCTGTTAAGTAAAGCAAGCTCCTGCCCAGCTGCCATTTATTCACTGTGTCTTTCAATTGATGTTTGAAAATTCAATGTCCTGCTGCTACGATTTAATATGGCACGATCATTAGTTTTCTTCGGATTCTTTGTATGTTAAATTCTTTCCTTTTTGGTTAATTACTATGGCAGCTCAAAATGGAGAATTAAGCAAAGAAGTTAGGAAGATAGGAGGAGGAAGTAAAGTCGACCCAACTTGTGCCAATGCTTCCAATCCTTTCCACCAATGCACTGAACACTGCTCTGAAGGAAGCTCAGGAGCAAAAAGGGGAACATTAGGTTTACTTCCTTCTCTGCTTTCGGTGTTTTTTAGCACATATTTAATTACACTAAGACAGAAAAGATTAAGCATTCATGAGCATCATGGATGTTAACTGTATATCAAAGAAGTTTCCTTATCTTTCCCTTGTTTCCTATAGCATTTATTCAATTATTAGTTACAAACGGAGGTAACTTTGTTGCGTAGGCCATTTCTTCTTCTCATGACTAACATCAAATCTACTGGCACTTAGGTGAAATATGAGACAAAATCAGATCCATCTGCTTCTTATTGTGTCATTGCTTTAACTTTGGCATTTCTTATCTATTTAGATAAATAGTAAGGCTTTATTTCTTTTGACAGCATTTCGACGATAATTGTAAAGCAGAGCAAGATCTTGTTGGTTTCTATTTAATTGTTGACCATATCTTCCATCTAATAGTTTAAACGTGTTTTAAATTAATTCCCATTGGATACCACAGACAAAATAGCAGCTTATATGTCAATAGCTGACGTGCTGTTTAAAGAGGAAGAATGTATTTGATCCTTTAAATTTTTTTTTTTGATTTAACTGTCATTATTGTTATTATCAGCACATGAACTTATTTTTCTTAGTTGCGTAGCTCAAATTCAAGTCCATTTAGGCAACTACTCATAGACATAGAGGTTGTCATCAGTAAGAAAATCCATGATATTTGGTTTGTCTTCTATAGAGTAAAGCGACAACTAAGAGTTTAGTTAGTCATTTTATGCGTCAAGCTATGCATACCTGATGTCATTATGAATCAATGGTGAAAAATGATGATGATGCCAAAAATGCTAGGGGCTTTACTTGCAAGAGAAAGTGATGAAGAAATGTCGACTAGAGAAAATAAGAAGGAAGTGATAATTAGAGAGAGGGGCAAGGTGGATCCTAGGTGTCCAAATGCATCAAATCCCTTCCACGAATGTGCTGAATACTGCCTTCCAAAAATCAGTGGCTCTGTTGGGAGTGAGAAAGGCAAGCCAGGTTAGCTTCCTCTGTGAAAAGTCATGCTCTTTTGGGTCTTATTGGGATTTATTTCGTTTTGCCTATCAAAAGTCCAATCTTGTGGCCGTGGCTGCTGTGATTGCAGATAGAAGCAAGGGAAGTGCAAGTATTTTGTTTGAGAAAGGAGATGTTGATCCTAGGTGCGTGAATGCTTCCAATCCGTTCCACAAATGTGCTGAATATTGCGTTCAGAGAATTCGTGAAACAACGTAGCTGATTCAGGGTCAGTCTGTTTCCTTAGACTAGGTATTCTCTCTTTTGGCATTGCTTGTTTTGTCTCAGTTTCTTTCTTGTTGAGGCAAGTCTTTTTGTTGTAGCTACTATGTTTAGTGCTATTCATCCTTTTTATCCACTACATTTACTCTAGAAATCAAACAGATTGGAAGATGGATTCGTGAACTTTTATCAAGAATACAATATAGCCATAACATGAACATTATGAGAGTAGTCCGTGAGAACGAGAAACTAGGAGATATAAGACAAGCTAATGTTTCAATTCAATACCAAGAACAACAAAATAAGCATCTTTATCCAAAATGTTTAGGATTGGCTAAATGAATCCTATTCTTTCCTTCACTCCTGTTTACATACACTCCTCCGTTAACCTAACCACTGTCATATTCTTCTTATTCTCTTCTAAGCAAGTGCTTGAAGACCTATCTCTAGTCCTCTTTGCTCCGTTAGTTATAATCTTATCACATTTTTATTGACTCTATCTATCAATAGGAGTGATCTCTAACTTCCTATTAGCGCACTCATTTCTTATTCCATTGCTTAGACAAGTCCATTATAACATTCTCATTAATGCCACATTCAAAATTTTGTGCATATTATTTCTTTGTTGCCTTGCCTAATAGTATATCCATAAAATATTGTTCTTATAGTTCTCCTATAAAATTGCCCTCACATAATACACACCCCCTTCATTTTAACTATTCTGATTTGATTTGAGAACTACATCGCCCTCAGTCTCATCATCTTGATGAGTGATTAATCAAATGGAGAAAGTGTTCCTCTTGAAGTAACACTGATATGTCTTATACACTAATTCTTTCTGTTTAACAATTTTACTAAAATTTTTACTAAAATTATATCTGGTGTATTCTATTTGGATTTCTTCCCTTGAAGGTGATAGACAAGAACACAAATGTTGAGGGGAGAACTAAATTTTGTTATTACGAAGAAAACGTACACCTCAACCTAGCCTACTATTCAAGACTCCGTCATATGATCTAACTCTAATCCCTTTAACATTGGTTTACAATAATAGAGGACTTTTGTAGAGAATTAGTGCCAATTTGGTATTGTTGGAGCCTAGTTTGCAAGAAAACGGGTACAACTGCGGGTACGGGTAATGGTATGGGCAATGTTATCGATAACGGATAGCGTTGCGTAGCGGTGAGGTGTTGGTAAGGCTATTTGGGGCTATTGCTATAAAATAGCGGTAAAAAACACTAAGTCAAATAGCGGCCTAATTTAGATATGTATAAACATTCAAAAAAATGAGAAAATTTTAAAAAAAAATTCTAGAAAATCTAAAGTGCATATTTGATGATCTAAAGAGATTCTAAACATGAAATAGATATGTAACCGTCACATAATACCGAAGACTATTGGATGAGGAGTCAAAGAGTTGTCGTTTTTGAGAAGATGAGCTGAGCGATGAAAGGACTGCAGTAGGAGGAGTTTACGGCGAGAGGAGGTGTGAGGAAGTGTTGAAGAAGGTGCCGGAGGCTATGAGAGGCGACAGGAATACGCCTGATATCGCGGGAGGCGGTGTGGGATGCAATAGTTGTGGGTTAAGTTTAATTTAAAAAGAAATAAACCTTAAGCCGCTTTTAAATAATAGACAAAAAACGAATTTTGCCCGCAATCGCGCGCTATTCATCGCTGTGGCTCACTATGGGCCTGCTTTTGTAAGCAAAAAGCGCATATTCCGTAATATGTCACCGCTATTAGGTTTTAGTGTAGTGAGAAGAGACCGCTAACGCTATTAACACCGCTATTGCGGTGCTATTTATCGTTATTTATAACAGTAGGTACGGTTACTGGAGATGAAAAAGTTGTAAAATGTACGGGACGAAGACACAACTACATGTATATTGAGATTAATAATTTACATGAGATCATTATTATTTTTCAATTCACATATTACTAGAATTAAAATTCCTATCATGTTAAATTTCTTTTATTATGTTGATTATCATAAATTGGATGTTACTCGTATTTAAACTAGACATCTAAACGACCATTTAGCATCATAGTTTTGAACGTGATATTGGCTAAAATGAACCCGACCTATGTCTAACGAGTATCAAGCATTGTGAAGTGTGACATATACATCCACGAAGCATTTGACAAGTGTTTTAAATTAAAACATATTCATATAATTGAGCACGTGTCTGAATAAATGTTGCATATGTCTAAGGAGTGTCCATGAAGTTTGGGTACGGGTACGACTTCATGATAGAGGTACCTGGGTAACATAGGCTGGAGCTTATAGTAAGTTGCTTATATAAATAGCTTATAAAAGCAAATTATATAAGCTGCTGAAAGTTATTTGATAATTATATATCAAAAGGCTAAAGCTGCTTCTAAAAGCAGCTAAGGTGTTCGGTAAAACTACGCTTAAAGATTATTGTTAAAAAGTAAATGTCATATATGATATATAAACTAAAAAAAACATAAGTTGCTTTTAAAAGAATCCTAAAGTTGTTTCTAAAAGTACCCCGTTAAAACTAGAAGCAATTTCAATAAGCATTGCAAAATTTTTTTTACCAAACATCATTATTGACTGCTTCTAAAACAATAAGCAGAAACAAAAAAAGCAATACCATACTATCCTTTAAACCAAACAAATCTATCCTACAATCTTCAACTTCCCTATAACTGTCCTAGTTTAAATAGAATACAAAACTCTTTAACTTAACCTCGTACTCATAATAAAACGCTAATCTTATCAAATTACATAAAGTTATAAAGAATCAAAGACAATATACAAATAATCTCCACACTGGCTTTGATTCCAAAGGACCTTGAACATTTTATCATTGTCGTCTTGAATCTTCACCACTAGGCTAGGGGTGCCAAATCGTATTCGCATCCGAGGAAATATTTGTAACCGTATATGTTAGTTTATAGATATGGTTACTCAAATGCATAACCGATAGAATATGTTTACAGATATAGTTTTATTAGTGAAATATCCAGATCCGTATCCGAAATATCCGAACATATATTAGTCACTGTTGTAATAGTATTAATCCTTAGATTATGGATTTGAGGTTAATTTTGATGACAAAGATGTCTAATCTTAGCTTTTTAGATATAACAAACATTAATGAACTCTTTTGTATCACATGAACTATATATTTTTTCAATATTATCTAGGTTTCTCATATCCGTTTTGTATCCGTATGCATATCCTCTTACATATCGGTATGTATATCGGTATCCGATTTGAGCGGATATGGATATGAATTTTTCTTATCGAGGTCTATTTGTATCCTTATTTGTATCCACGATGGGTAAACAGATATATATATGACAAGTATCATATCTGAGCCATATCTGGAGCAAATGCACCAGTACACTAGGCCTACTAGTATATTCTATTGCCTTGCACTTAGAACAAAAGCACTCAATACTCCTAACTAGAGTGCTTGCACAACCAGACCCACATCCTCACCCGGGGTGGGCCCAAATTCTTGTCATCATGCGCATCACCGTGGCTCCATCTCTCTTGCTTACCTCGAAATCTCCTCGCTACCAGTGATATCAGAACAAATCTAAGATGCTTCTTTCTTAAACTGAGCCGGATAATAAGTCGAACTGCTTCCTGCCCCCTATGCTCCACATGTACTGCTAGGTTAGGTTTGGGACTTGACAGGTGGACCGATATGAGGTGGACGTCATCATCTCCTGCATCACTTGGCTGAGTCTCGACAAAAGTGCTATCCGTTCTACACCTTCCTAAAGTTGAATGCTATGCATCACCTTGGTTAGGACAAGACATGAGTCCCACATCTCCTTATAAGCCGAATGTATCTATCTTCCACATCACTTGACTGAGACGAGAAATGAGTCGTACCCATCCTACACCTCCCCACAAACTGGATGTAGAGTTCTAAATATTGGATATCGAAAATATATTTGACGATCAAAATCCATATCGTAATGCGGGTATTGGGGAATTATTGGGGTTATATACTAAATATCGGAGTGTTGTATCGAATGATGTGCATATACAATATAATGTTTAAAACTATAATCTAAACATACTTGATAAAATCTAAGCATACAAATTGAAATAATATATGTTTAGGAAGTTTTAAAACAATTAAAAGTCCAAATCGACATTACAATATTTTAGCCTATTTTTTAAAGCCAAAATGTCACTTGATATATAGGGAAAATCATGATAGAGAGTCTGAAAATTGTAAAGAACAACATATTGTTTTGCGATAAGCCATATAAAAGAACTTATCAGTCAACATATTGGCTAGTATATCGGCCATGTCACCGTCGGTACATAGTACCCAAAGTTGTCAAAAAGCGGTAAAAGATATTTAGACCATATAGTTTTGCAGAAAGGCGTACAAAAGGATTTATCGGGCCATGTTGGAAATATTTAAAACAATGGCAGGATGCAGCCATTTCCATGTGTCACTCATGCATGCCTACTTTAGATATTTATCTAATGCAACACTTTACTCAAGGCTATACAAATTGTCCATCACCTTCTCCTGCGATGACTTCTAACCATTGCATAATGATAATTCCATCATGAAAATCATGTCTGTATCTAACTCTAGCATACTAGTTTCGTCCCCTGCAGCTTCCTCCCTAGCAGCTGTTTTGCTAAATTCACCGTGTCTATCATTATATGTCTCTTGCTATCTTTGACCTGCATTTTCAAATCAATCCGAGCATATAATCTAGAGAACCAAACCTATTTCACTGCCTTTCAAATACCTAAATACTTAGGGGTCAACTCTTGGATGATCAAAATCAACTTCCAATTCCTCGACCTGTTGAAGAATCAATCTAGACCCAATCTAGATTTTAGAAAACCAATTTAAATCTCAAATACTCATTTAAAACCTCACGTGAATCGAATAACTGTTGAAGAAGCAATTTAGACCCAATCCAGATTTTAAAACACCAATTTAAATAATAGTAAAAACTCTCCCTTGCGACCCACCGCAGGTGCTGCTTTTAATTTTCTTTCTCACTCTTTACACAGAGAAACTGCGAACTTTGTTGTGCCTCCGCTATCATCGTTTGTTTGAACGGTCTTGCGTGTACCTCTAGAGGTCTGCATGCTTATTCGTACCTTTGCTCGTTGCCCCGACTGTTTGAGCACTCTTTTGTGCCTCCCCTTGTTGCCATAGTGGTCCCAACATTGTTCTGTTGCTTGTCATTGGCTAGAAATTAGCCGTTCACCATCTTTGCTGGAGCCATCATGTGCATTGTGTTGGTTAGCCTTATATTGTCACGCGTGCAGTTCCTTCGCCCATTGATGTCAAAACCAAAAGTCCTCTGCATGCGATGTTACCCACAGTCCACCATGATCTCCATGACCTTTGAATCTTGCTCTGATACCACTTAGTGGAATTTCTCCCCTTAAAGGCAACAAAGAAAATCAGATTTCTTTGTTACCAAGAAAATCCTCACCTTCAATCCTAGCCTACTGTTTCAAGGTTGCATCCTCGGATCTAACGCTATTCCCTTTAGCCTTGTTTTACAACAATAGAGGACCTTTTAAAAAGAAACCAAACAATTTTGCTCTATAGCTCTTGATTATCAAGTTTGACTAGGATACAAACTCCTTTCGTGATAAAACCCAACCCTTCAAATCATGATAGATCTCTAACCTTACAAAACTATATGAAATTATAAATAATCAAGACAATATTCTAGCATCAATGTATATTTGGTTTGTGTACCTTGAAATGTAGACATGGGTATCATTATTAGAATAACCAAAAACACATATTCTAATATTACATCTCTATGACCATAGGCGGATCTATTGAACCCATTTTGCTCCATAATGTCCACAAAGTATATAATACACCACTAAAACCCACCCCCATTTAAAAAACTCAACACTAAAAAAAATCTCATGTGACCCGCTAGGTTTTATCCTTCATTTCTAACAAATCCTTTATCTTTCTTCTTTTAAAAACAACACTTCCTAGTTTTACCCTTTTCTTCTAAAAAGCACTCGACTTCCTTTTCTTGACAAGGAAATCTTTAAATTTCACCCCGCTCATTTAAGAAGACCCGAACTTTTTTTAATAACAGCAGAACTCCTGAATTGACTAGAAGAGTTGGAGGCTTCTTAGAAAAGAGAACTACAATTTTAAGGCTTTGTTGTCAGAAAAAGAAAGCTGATGGTCTCTTAGAAGAGAGGGGCAAAACTTAGGGTTTCTTGATTAGAAAAAGAAAGTTGTGGATTGATAGAAAAGCAAGGTTAAAGACTCTTTAGACTACATTCTCCACTGACATCTTAATTTACCCCATTAATTGTATAGCCACTAACTGAGAAAGCTGTATTTTACAATGTTACTAATGATGCGATATGTGCTTTTTTATGGAAACTCAACATGAACAGTTGTAAAGTTTATACTTATTAATTATGTAGTGACATCACTTCTCAAAAATCTTCGATCCGCCACTGCCTATGACTGCATTGGAGTTGTATATTATATTAAATAGGCTCTCATTTTATAGAGTACAAATTCTATCAGAACACCTCTACAGAATGTGGTGATTTATACTATTCATGAGTGGATAAAGGGTTAGTTTGGGAATTTTATCTATTCTATTTATGACGTAAACCACCCCACTCCTATGGGGTTGGTTCTAATAAGATTCTTATTTATCCTTCTCATGAGTGTGCTTATGTCAAAGGTATATGGCTTACCCTCAGGCAGGTATGTGTGATGAAGTTTTGGATCATGTATTTCAATTAGCTGTGTGAGATAGTCCACTGTCTTATTATCTTCAGATCATGAAGTCTCACGTGCCATTTTTCGAAGTTTGTATGTGTGCAATCATCTCGTTAAAAGCTCTCGTATTTGTGGTCTGATCTGGTTCTCTCTATTATAAAGTCTATTTATATGATTTGTTATTTGTAATTATGATTATTTGGGCTTCATACTAAGTCGCTGACAGCCACGAAACATTCTAATTTGCAGACATTATGTCTGAACCGCCACAGATTTTGCATCAGGAGTGCTGATCGGTTATGAGCTTGAGCTCGCTCTTTGTGAATCTGATCCTCAGCAAATTGTTCCATTAAGGCGACAAGCTGAGCCCATACTTGAAGGAAATATATACAATCATGTTGACTGAAGTAGAGCATGCAATTATTTATTGTTGAAATGTATATCAAGCCTTATATAGTATATATATTATGTAAAGCTGGATTAGTCCCTTGAACTCAGTAAGGTTGTGTATGGATTATTTAATTCTACTAAGGGTTTTTGTTGTCTAATATAATTTTTTTTACGCCTCTATTTTGTTTGTCTTGATTATGTGATGTAAGCAATCGGTGTTATTTAAACACAGGCAATCATTTGGGCAGGAAGGAGTCACTTGAAGCGAAGGCATAAGATAAACCTCTGCAATTTTTGTGGCTTTACTTTTTGTTGTGTTCTGCATATTATGTATTATTATAAGCCGGAAGTGACGAACAAAACGCTGTTGATGATACTACTTCATGATTGTGTTATTTGTTTATACTTACCAACCGATTATAAGCGGGTTGAAAAATGAGAAGTATATGGTATGATAATGGACGAACCCGAGTGTTAAAGAGTATTGACACTTGTTTTGTAATATTAAAATTGAATAATTGGGAGGAAATACAAGAGTGGAAGGCAAATGAATGCCCGAATCTGGTAGAATTTTCTTAAATAAAGCTTTTGCTAGAAACTTTTTATTTTTTGGGTGAACGTGGAAGCAATTCTCGTCATTTATATAAAATCCTGCAAGTGTTATAAAATCTTGTTTTAGTCGAATCCTATGTAAAAATTCTCACCTCAGTCGCTATCATGACCTATCAATTGTAGTCAATTATTAAAGAAAAAAATTTAAACAAGTGATCAGGCCGTCCTTCTGCTCCTTCGGAGTAACCAAACTGGGCTGAACATAATTTTAAGCGTTATTTAGATATTAATCCCTTACACCTTCCATAATTCGCTACCACTCCCTCAAATCTCAATGTTTGCTCATTAGTCCCTCAAATCTAGATATTGCAAATTCGTCTTCCTATTAGTTTCTTTAACCATGTAAGGTTAACCAAAGAACCCAAAGGCCCGTGTTCACTAGTGACTAAACCTATAGCTTCATTCACAGCAGAAGAGGGGGCTCACAACATAGTTTGATATGCTAAAAACGCTTCTACGTAGTTTAAAATTTTGAAAGGGAGGAAGAGAAACGGAATAGGGGGAAACTTTTGGAGGAATTAATGCATAGATTTTAGGGGGAATTTTATCTTTGAAACAACTCATATATGGATTTGGGGTGTTGGACCATCGGAAAAGATAAAAAAAATCATAAATAGCATTGGTGGTGGACCCAAAAAAATATTAGGATTATTATGATCATTTTCTTGGGCAAATTACTAAAAATAAAAAAACTGCGGGCAAAAACGTT
>NC_033796.1:59322342-59384854 GCF_001876935.1 Asparagus officinalis
ATCCAGCGAGGGACAACCCCGTGAGGCACTTATGATAAGTGCGGAACAAGTGGCCAAGATGCTTGAGGAAGCCCTGGCTAAACAACAGGAGACCTTCAGGTAATGCAGATGGCCATGCAGAACATGAGAGAAATGCATGACCAACAAATCCAAGCATTGACAAACCAGCAAGGCGAGCCAAGTCGTCGTAACCAGGTTAATCAGGAAGATGAGGATCGTAACACCAATGATCCTCCCGTCAACGCAGGGGGTGGTAATGAGAATGCTGGCGAAGAAACCAGCGAAAACTTGAAGATCAAAAATCTCGAGAGCAAAATCAATACGTTGATTTCCGCTCAAGAGATGAAGAAAACAGGCATTCCTTGTCCATACCCAAGAGAATGGGAATCGATCACATATCCGGCGAAGTTCAATCTAATTAACTTCACGCCGTTTAATGGGATGGGTTCACCTACTTAGCATTTGATTTACTTCAAATCACCCCTGGGGGTTATCTCTGGTAATGAGCCTCTGATGGTACAGTCCTTCGTTGGCACTCTTCGTGGAGCCGCCTTCGATTGGTATCACCGCCTCAAGCCAGGAAGTGTGAATAGCTGGGACGACATGGAAACTAAGTTCCTCGCTAATTTCTTCGATGACGACACCGAGATATCCATCAAAACGTTGCTCGACGAGAAACAAAAGGATGGGGAATTAGTGGACACCTTCGTCAAGAGGTTCTGAAACAAGGCGATGAACTGCCGGGACCCGATCACTGAGGAGTTTATTCTCCAGACTTGCCACAACAACCTCGCACTGGACGTGTTGGAAGCAATGGGGACAGGACCGTCCAAAACCTGGAAGGATTTGAAGGTCCGAGGAGAGCAAGCCGAGCGGTTTCTCAGGAGGAAGAAGGCGGAAAGAGGCCAACAGGCGACGAATGCTCTGCAACAGAATTTCGTCCCACGGGGGAAAGGTAAGGCACATGCTAATGCAGTTGATGCTAATCAAACTTTCCAATTGCAACATCAGCAACAAGCACCACAACAATCTCGAGGGCAATGGCAACAACAGCCTCAGAAGCAGAAATCTTCGGAGCCGAGGTTTCCTAAAGTGTACTCCTTCAAAGATGACGAAGTTCCTGGCATCTTTAAGTACCTGTTGGAGAATAACAAAATCCAGCTGCCAGCGATCGTGGAACAAGAAGGGGCTAGCAAAGTGACGGATCCGAAGTATTGCGCATACCATAGAGCGGTCCATCACCCTACCAAGTCGTGCTACCACCTCAAGGACAAGATCCAGGTGCTAATTGATGTAGGCGTCATAACCCCAAAGCCGTCCAAGAATGTCGGAGTGAACGCAGTGTCAATCAGCTTTGGATCGGTGCCCACAACATGGTTCAAACCAGAGTGCATCACCAAAGTAGGAATGAAGACAGTGAACGATGACCCACATGGACAGCGCCAAAAAAGACTTGTGCCACACACAGCCCCAAACGGCGAAATCCTCTGGGTTCATCCCGATCTCATTGAAGACGAACAGTGGGTGATTTCCTCGAGAAGAAATGGTAAAGGCAAGTCCTACAATGCTAAATCCGCAATCTTCGAGGAGGATGGCGATGAAGCTCCTACTTTCCCGCTCTCCGAAGAAGAACAAGAAGTCTTCACCACTAGAAGCGGAAATGAGTATCACTACAATTATCCACCACCTAGTGAGCAGGGGGTGAATAAACGGGGACCAACCAAAACTCTCACGGAGATGGGGGTGAGTACAAGTCCTACACCGGGCGAAGAGGCTCGACGGCAGCCGGTGAATAAACCGAAAGAGAAGAATTGTCCAAGGAAACCAGGGAGGCCTTGCAAGAAGCTTTGGCCAATTCAGAGGTGTTTCTGACTCAAATCAAGCCGGTGCCTGAAGAGCCAGAACCGCTGAGTCAATAATGCAACATAGCAACTAAGAACCTTCCCTGCATTACTTTCACCAAAGAGGATATGCAGACGAAGAATTTGAACCACGATCGACCGTTATACTTCATCGGGTACATTGGCTCCAGCAAAGTCAACCGAATCCAAGTAGATCCGGGTTCTGCTGTGAGTATTATGCCGCTTCGCTTGATGCATTTCCTCGGCATTCCAGTCAGCAAGTTGGCATCCACATTATCTATGGATTCAACACTAGCGGGTCAAGACCCTTGGGTAAGATCCGGGTAAAGTGTCAAATGGGGGATTTGAAGACAGAAGTCACATGTTATGTGATCGATGCCGAAACTTCATATAACTTACTATTGGGTCGGCCTTGGATCCATAGTAACGTTATAATTCCCTCAACTCTCCATCAGTATTTGAAATATGTCGACACTGATAATAAAGTTAGGACGGTGGTCGCGGATAAGCAACCATTTAAAGGGTATGAGAATTATTTCACTGATTCTCTCCTTTATGGTAATGAATCCGACACTGAATCATCGGCCCATGGCACGGACAGCGGAGAAGAAGCTGATACCGAGGCCGGATTTGATTACAATGGAGGTTATGTTTTAAACGACATTGTACCCTTTGTAATCAACCTTGACGATGAACAAACGTCAGAGGGCAGTTGTAACTGGCAACTTGCCAATAATGAAATAAATAACGATTTAGAGTACTCACTGTCTCTTGATGATGTAATAAAAGGACTGTATGATAATCCCGATTTGTATATGCCGCTTCGATCATCCTATATAACAAAGGAACACCTCCAGCATTCTTTCGGAACAACCATGGTCATCCCGAACAAAATAAGAGGCGCAAAAGAAGTGATTTACGGTAAAGGAAAAATCTCTCCATTACCAGATCATTTCTTAAGGGAAGATGAGGATGATGACAAACCTGGTCGGCATTTATCTAAGTATAGTCCGGAAGCGCGCAAGCTCATGGAAAAGCAGGGATATGATTTCACACTCGGAGAAGGTGTATACTTCGATCGAGGTCCTTGTATTCCAGCCAAAGCAGCATATGTATCAAAAGGGAAACCGGACAATTATTATAAATACAGACGAGATTTAAGGTATGAATCTTCTTCAGAAGACGAATGTTGCTGGTTAATCAATGACCAATCATCAGGGCAATACAAAGATGGGTACCCGTCAGATTCTCCGGAATGGGATTCTGATACAAGTCTGGGGGAAGCATTCAAGGTCCTAATGGCGAACATGGCTACAACTGATCCGTCCACAATGGAGGACGACGATCAAATGCCAACATGGGAAGACCCATGGGTTCATCACCTGAACATGCAGTATGGTGATAGGTTCGAACAGAGAGAACCCCCCACTGAAGATAAAATAGTCCAAGTTAACATGGGTGACGAGGCCAACCCAAAGCCTATATTCATCAGCGATAGTCTTCCCCCAAATGAGAAGGAGGAATTAATCGCTCTCATCAGGGAATATATTGACGTCTTCGCATGGAACTATGAGGATATGCCAGGACTCGACCCCAATGTGGCAATGCACCGCCTCGATATCAAGTCGGGTGTCAAACTTGTCAAACAACAGCAAAGACGGTTTCGTCCACAGATTAAGGAAGCCATTGAGGCAGAGGTTAAAAAATTGATTGATTCAGAATTTATCCGAGAGGAGCAACATCCAGATTGGCTAGCCAATATCGTTCCAGTCATGAAGAAGAACGGTAAAATCAGGATTTGCATCGACTTCAGGGACCTGAATGCGGCATGTCCATTATCGACAATACATGCGGATTTGAGAGAATGTCTTTTATGGATGGTTTTTCAGGATATAACCAAATCAAGATGCACCCAGATGACGAGAAGCATACAGCGTTCAGAACGCCCCTCGGTGTCTTTTGCTACACAGTGATGCCTTTCGGTCTAAAGAACGCAGGCGTCACATACCAGCGAGCAATGACCAAGATTTTCCAAGAACATCTCAGGAAAACAGTTGAATGCTACGTTGATGATTTGGTTGTAAAAAGCCGCAACAAAGAAGATCACATCAAGGACTTGAAGACGATGTTCGATCTCATGAGGAGTCATCAATTGAAGATGAACCCCACTAAATCCTTCCTTGGAATGTCCAGCGGAAAATTCCTTGGATTCGTCGTCACCACTAAAGGTATACATATCGATCCTGATAAGGTGAAGGCAATACATGAACTACAACCTCCTAGAAATCTAAGAGAGCTCAGAGGATTGCAAGGGCGGTTAGCTTACATCCGGCGGTTCATCTCAAATCTTTCTGGGAAGTGCCAATCATTCTCAAAATTAAACAAGAAAGGGGTGTCATTTATTTAGGACGACGCCTGCCAAAAAGTATTCGAAGATATCAAAACATATCTGACGAATCCTCATGTTCTCGTCGCACCAAAATCAGGTAGACCGTTCTTGATTTATATCAAGGCGATGAACCACTCGATAAGTGCTTTATTAGCACAAGACGATGATAATGGTCACGAACAGGCAGTCTATTACCTAAGTCGGACCTTGATAGGTGCCGAGTCTCGATATCCAATGATCGAGAAAGAATGCCTCGCATTGGTATTCGCAATGCAAAAGATGCGACATTATTTAGTTGGTCAGACGATCTACGTCATTTCTAACGTTAATCCAGTGCGGGTATTTATGACGCAACCGGCCTCTATGAATTGGCGGTTAGCGAAATGGGCCCTTCTCTTGTCCCAATATGATTTACACTTCAAACAGCAGAAGTCGATCAAAGGACAAGCGATTTGTGATCTTTTGGCGGCAAACCCGACAACGGATACGGTAGAAGTATATGATGACTTGCCGGATGAAACCCACGAGGTTAACACTACATCACACCAACAAGTATGGCAATTATACTTCGATGGTGCTTCGAGAGCAGTTAATAGGGCAATCACCCCCGGATGTCCCAAAGTCTCCTCTGGAGTTGGAGTGGTCTTAATTTCCCCGGGAAAGCATGTGATGCCTCGGGCTTATTCGCTAACTAGTCCGTGTTCCAATAACGTGGCCGAGTACAACGCGCTTCTCATTGGACTCAGTTTTGCCAAAGAGCTGGGGGTCGAATATCTCGAAGCTTTTGGGGATTCTCAACTGATAGTTAACCAAGTCCGTGGAGAGTATGAGGTCAGGAACCAAGACCTGATCCCGTAATCCCTCGTCTCCAGAACGCTTATGTGGATGCACTGGCAGCACTAGCAGTATCACTTGCGCAGCCTCCTGAAACTGAACTATTAGTCACAGTAAGGACGCATCAACTCTGCATACCCATATACGAGATGGATATTGAAGAGGAAGATGATGGAAACATAAACGCCAAGGAGGTGAATTCAACTTAAATTGGGTCTGAGTCCCAAGATTGGCGTTTTCCTATCATTGACTACGTCCAATATGGTATTTTGCCAGAGGATGTAAAAGAAAGGGAATCAATCCGCCGAAGAGCACCAAGATTCTTCTACAATACTGAGACCCATACGTTATACCGTAGAGGGTACGATGGTTTATTACTCCGATGTCTTTCGAACAAAGAAGCAGAAGAAGTCCTTAAGGAAGCACACGAAGAAGAATGTGGCGCGCATCAGCCCGGTCCTAAACTGTATGATCG
This sequence comes from Asparagus officinalis, assembly GCF_001876935.1. Taxonomy (NCBI): domain Eukaryota; kingdom Viridiplantae; phylum Streptophyta; class Magnoliopsida; order Asparagales; family Asparagaceae; genus Asparagus; species Asparagus officinalis. Next base: position 59,327,903 of record NC_033796.1, read on the forward strand.
CATCAGGAGAATGGGATATTTTTGGCCAACGATGGTTCGTGATGCAATCGAATACGCCCGAGAGTGTCATGCTTGTCAGGTACATGCAAATTATATGCACCAACCACCAGAGCATTTACACATGTCAACCATGTCTTGGCCGTTCGAGACATGGGGTATGGACATTGTCGGTCCTATTTTTCCCCCTTCAGTCAAAGGTGATCGATTCATTCTCGCAATCACGGATTACTTTTCAAAGTGGGCTGAAGCGATTCCACTTAGAGAAGTGAAGACGAACAACGTCATCAATTTCATCAAACATCATGTCATATACCGACACGGCGTGCCAAGACGGATCATTCATGACAACGGTCAACAATTCATAAGCAACTCCTTCGTCAGGTTTTGTGACAAGTTTAAAATTGCAGATGTTTCGTCAACAGCTTATTACCCTGCTGCGAATGGGTTAGCTGAGGCGTTTAACAAGACGATTATTAAAATCCTGTCAAAGCTCGTGAAGACCAATAAACGAGACTAGGACGATAAACTTGGTGAAGCACTCTAGGCTTATCGCACCACCATACGCACACCTACGGGAGCTACCCCATATTCGTTGGTATACGGATGTGAAGCTGTGCTACCATTGGAAATCCAAATTCCATCCCTTCGGGTCGCCCTCACGACTGAGATGACGACAGAAGAACAACATCAAAAACGTCTCGAAGAACTCGAGAGGTTGGATGAAAAGCGCTTGGAAGCTCAACAACAAATTGAGTTTTATCAAGCCCGAATATCTAGGGCTTTTAACAAAAGAGTCCGATAGAGAAGCTTCAAGGAAGGAGATCTGGTCCTCACTGCTCGCCGACCGATAATCCTCAACTCCAAGAAGAAAGGTAAATTTGAACCCAAATGGGAAGGACCGTTTGTGATAGACACAGTCTACTCAAACGGCGCATATCGCCTAATTACTCCAGAGGGCGCCAGGCAATTAATGCTAATAAATGGGAAGTTCCTGAAAAAGTACTATCCCTAGTACATTCAGGATAACTCATTTACCGGGAAGTTCCTTGAAGAATATTATACTTAATATTCTAAAGGATAACCAAAAATCATTTTCAACACCAAAATCCCTCACTGATCAATTTCAATTGACAGTGGGTCCACCAAAAATATTTTTCTGGCCCTCTTGACTCTTTCCATGAACAAGAGGTCCACTTTCAGTTCAGAGTCCCCTTTCGATAAACGAAAGAACTCCCTCCTTTTTCTCTTTGGTTAAGCCTTCTCATGGTCATAACCTAAGTTGAAATTTCATTTCGATAAACGAAAAAACTCATCTTTAGATAACCAATCCTATAAAAGGTAGGTTTATCTAGATTTTCCAGATTCTCGGAGTGGAGATCCCACTTCTAGTTTCTTTTGCGCTGGAAATAGAATATAAAATTCTTCCTTTCCAGAATCAAGGAATAGAATATAAAATTCTTCCTTCCTTGTCTGTTGGGTTCGCCTTCACCCTAAAAGAAGACCGGGAAATAGAATATAAAATTCTTCCTTTCCCGCACCAACCTTTTCTAAGAATCTATCAATCTAGGATTCATCCTAGGAAGTTTATCCCGAATCCTAAGCAGGGATAAGTCTGCGCCTAACACGCGCCGCTGCCGGTTTAGTCTTTTCCCGTAGAAAAAGACACCAGAGTTCGATTCTGGGGTATTCTATCCTGAAACCTAAGCAAGGATAAGTCTGCGCTTAACCCGCGCTGCTGGTTAGTTCTTAACCGTTAAAAAGAATATCCGTTCACATATTCAACATTGTGGCAGGTTGTTATTAATAACACCGAAATCCATGCCTTACATGCATGGGGAATTTCATCCTGAATCCTAAGAAAGGATATACCGACGCCTAACACGCGTCGCCGGTTTAGTCTTTCTCCGTAGAAAAAGACACCAGAGTTCGATTCTGGGGTATTTTATCCCAAAGCCTAAGTAGGGATAAGTCAGCGTCTAAAACACGTTGCTGGGTAGCCTATTCCCATAACAATGGCAAAGTCTACATATTCGAAGTTGTAGCATCAAGTCTAAGGGAGTTCATTCCTTTAGCACAACGTCACATGCGGAACGGATTTAGACAATCCGCATGCTAGCCCGACTCAAACGGTAGTCGGTAAAGGCTAATCAAACCCGTTGAAGGCTGGGGGTTAGCCAAAAATCCTAAAGTCAACACCTAACACGTGTCGCCGGGTAGCCTATTCCCGTAACAATGGCGAAGTCTATGTATTCGACATCATAGCACGAAGTCTAAGGGAGTTCATTCCCTTAGCACAACGTTACATGCGGAACGGATTCCGACAATCCGCATGCTAGCCCGACTCAAACGGTAGTCGGTAAAGGCTCAAACGGTAGTCGGTAAAGGCTCATCAAACCCGTTGATGGCTGAGGGTTTGCCAAAAATCCTATAAATACGAGAGTCACTGACGCATCAGCTTCATTAGTTGGTCTCGTGACTTGAGCATCCAATGACATTCGAAACCCTAGGGTCAACGCCGGTCAACGCGTAACCCTAGGTCAACGCTAGTCAACACGTTGCGATCAAAAAGTCAACGTACGACGTTCAAAACCCTAAGGTCAACGCCAGACAACGCGTAACCCTAGGTCAACGTCAGTCAACGTGTTGCGATCAAAAAGTTAACGTACGATGTTCAAAACCCTAAAGGTCAATGCCGGACAACGCGTAACCCTAGGTCAACGCCAGTCAACGCGTTGCGATTAAAAAGTCAACGTACGACGTTCAAAACCCTAAGGTCAACGCCGGACAACGCGTAACCCTAGGTCAACGCCAGTCAACGCGTTGCGATCAAAAGTCAACGTACGACGTTCGAAACCCTAGGGTCCAACACGTAACCCTAGGTCAACGCCTATCAATGCGTTGCAATGAAAGAATCAATACTCCGAAAAGTATACGAGTATAAACTGCTTCTTAATACTCCGAAAAGTATACGAGTATAAACCGCTTCTTAATACTCCGAAAAGTATACGAGTATAAACCGCTTCTTAATACTCCGAAAAGTATACGAGTATAAACTGCTTCTTAATACTCCGAAAAGTATACGAGTATAAACTGCTTCTTAATACTCCGAAAAGTATACGAGTATAAACTGCTTCTTAATACTCCGAAAAGTATACGAGTATAAACTGCTTCTTAATACTCCAATAAGGTATACGAGTATAAACTATTCCCTATTGTTGGTTGAGAAGTTCCTGGAGAATATTTTCATTCTTAAGGATAACTCAACAACACTACGCCGGACAACGCGTCGCAAAATAAAGACTCAACGCCAACAATCGATGGTCAGCAAACACGAGCTAAAGATCAGAAAATTAGGAATCGACTTCAAATTCGAAATTCCGACAACGGTCAGACAATAAATGCAGCACCGGAACTCTTACAGACATTCGACAAAACAAAAGCCATTCCAAGGCCCCGTTACACCGACTGAAGGTTAGGACAATCATATCCAAAGTATTCCAGACTCTTCTATAAAAGAATGAGGCTGAAATACTTTGGAGGGGGTATCTGTAGGTGTATAAAACTGCCTATAGGTCCCTAAACACAGCTCGGTACGGTGATTCCACAAACTGACGAACCATCGGGTGATGTATCTAAACACGAGCGTCAGTCCACAACATCGAAGCCAAGTGACACGCAACGAAGCGGATTAACGAGGCGACGAGGTTAACGAATCGCACGCAAGCAACAGAATGCATCCATTCGCGTGCGGAATCAAGCTAATGATTCGGGCATGGCTCACTTGTGAAAGGTTAGAACTTTTGACGGCGAAGCTCTGCTGGATTGAAGGCTCAAAACTTAAAAAGATTGAAGCTTTGGAACTTTGAAGACTTGCTCTTTCAGATCCGGTGCTCGGCGATCGTCCACGTCAGAAAAGGCAGGAGTTCGAGAGGGATCGGATCTGAGATCTACGTGATTATACTCCGGATCAAAGCTTGGCCTTTGATCCCGAGAGGGCGATTATTTCATTGGTGAATTAATCCCCCCCAGCTATTATTTCCTTCGCGAAATAATACCCGTTATATCGTGTAGATCCGACCGGATCTAGATCACGCGGTAGTCCACGGATAAACCCCGGCGCAGGCGAAGAACCCACCAAAGCGAGTGACCGCAAAACAGGAGCTCGCGATTTGTTCGACAAATAAGGAAAGTTGTAATTTTTTATTTCTTTTTTGATCTCGTTGTAACCGGATCTTATAAAAAGACGGGATCTTTTGTAATCGAAAAACAGTTACTTGAGAGAACAATGAAATCAATGAAGAAAGCGACAATTTTTCCCGCGAACAGAACCGAGCAAGAATGAAGATGATAACAAACTTGTCTGGATCCTTAAGATACTCCACTCAGTCTGCGATAAGGTGTATTCTTCGGATTTTGTCTGGGTCCTTGAGATACTCCATTCGATCTGCGATGAGATATATTCTTCGGATTTTGTCTAGATCCTTAAGATACTTCACTCGATCTGCGATGAGATATATTCTTTGGATTTTGTTTGGATCCTTAAGATACTCCACTCGATCTGTGATGAGGTATATTCTTCAGATTTCGTCAGGATCATTAAGATACTCCACTCGATCTCCGATGAGGTGTATTGTTCAGATTTTGTATGGATCCTTCAGATACTCCACTCAATCTTGCGATGAGGTGTATTCTTTGGATTTTGTCTGGATCCTTAAGATACTTCACTTGATCTACGATGAGGTGTATTCTTTGGATTTTGTATGGATCCTTCAGATACTCCACTCAATATGTGATGAGGTGTATTCAGTTATCCAGAAAATTCTTGTAGGTATTGATGAACACTTAACGTGTGGCTGCAGGCATAATAACGAAGCTATCGTAGAAATTCCAACTGCAAACTTGTCAACGAGGTATTCTTCAGTGAAGTTGAGCATCTTTTGGCTTTGTTAATCTTAGTGAGAATGTTAAGCCCTTCGGAAGAATGAGTTGTTTGACAGATCGAACTCGATGATTTCAATCATCACTGACTGTAACCTATCTGTACTCCTCCAAAAGGCTGTAAAGTTGTTTGTCATCAACAAGTTTCTTCTCAGCCTTGGTCACCTTGATGACACATTAGCCTCTCTTTATTTATTTGAAGCTATGTCAGCGTCTTGGTCGTCGAGATGTTCCTTTAGTAGTGTTTAAAAACGTAAGTGAACTCTGCGCTTGAGAATTGAAAATACAGGAAGAATCGTAATGTAGAAGTGAACCCTGTGTTCAGAAGTTCAACCAACACTAACACGAGGATCATGTTTGTGCGGGATTCTAGCCTAGAATCTCATCCCGATTAGACAGCTCACAGCTATCTATAAATAGACTGTTGGGGTCAAATCAAGAGTCACTCGACTCTTCGCCATTTTTCTCAGAATTTTCAACGAAGATTTTTGTTTTCATCTTCGACAAACACTGTTCATCTTCACCACCCAACGAAATCAATGGCGCCCAGGAAGAAGACCGTCTCTCGACCCATCAAGCCCGTAGTTGCCACAGCTCAGAGTTCGCTACCATCTACCGTCTTCGCCGGTCGGCGGTGCTGTGACTCAGGCAGGTGTGCTGCCACCTCAGTTTCCCTTAATCGATGGTAAGTGTGACCTTTGTAGCTGTAAAACTTGCTACAGTGAATTCTAAACTTTGAATCAATGAGGAAACTCATTTCAATAACGTAGGGCTGAGACTCTATCGTTTGGAATTTTGAAGCGTAGGGGGTTTCGACCACCACGCTTAAAATTCCACTAATGCGATGTTCGATCTCTGTGTTTAATTTTTCCAACGTAGGATTTGACTTCCATGTTCGATTTTTCCAATGCAAGATTCGACCTCCGTGTTTGATTTTTCCGACACAGGATTTGACCTCCGCGTTCGATTTTTCCAACGCAGGATTCGACCTCCATGTTTGATTTTTCTGACACAGGATTCGACCTCCGCGTTCGATTTTTCGGACATAGGATTCAAACTCCACGTTCGATTTGGCTTTGTACTTTGACTAATTATTTTCTTTGCTTTTGTAGTGAGTCACACCAATGAACCTCTTCCTTTTATCCATCATTTCGAGCACGAATGTGGCATAGATTGAAACATAACATTCAATCTACGCCAAGAACTTCCTATTTTTCGTATTACTGAGAAGGACCGTGTGGAGACGATCACCCAGGTTTCTTCTGAGACTCTTCGAATACTGGTTACGGATGTTAAATTTGAAAGTCTAAGCCATAAACCATTAGTCAAACCAGTATTCCTCTTCGGGGATTTTGTTGACTTTGAAGCAGATGTCACTTATGATGGGGATTATAAGTGGCTGAGAAAAGTTGGGGACCATCACCTCTTCTTGCCTAATATGGAGAGGATGTACCTCATATTATATTTCTAGTGCGCATCCATTCTAAGGCGTATGGATTGGGACCTTGTTAAGGAACAAGATGGAGTTACTCTTGGGATTTTAACTTTCTAGGGGGTCCGTATAGTGAGTTATAATAGACAAGTGATAGCCTTACGACCAGGGTTGTTCGCTAAAGAATACCTAGTTGGTGAAGTGGCTAGTCCAGCGAACACTTTTGTTAAGAGATTTATGGCAAAGAAAGGGGAATTTCCCTCCCAAGCATTCAAATCTTCTGGCTGGGTTCACTCTTAGGTGACAGGGTAGTGGACCCGAATGACTAATTTTGTTTTGAAAGTGTTAGAGACACCCCTTATCCAAGCTGGCCTGAAGATTCCTATGAGGGCTACTAAATACAGGATCATCTAGAGCCACTATCACTTTTTCTCTATCTTGGAGCAATACAACCCTGAGACCTGCACCTTCTTTACTCCAGTAGGAGAATTAGGTTTTGCTCTTAATGAGATGCATAACATCTCAGGTCTATCTTTTGGGGATTTACCATATGAAGAATTTGCTTTGGGATCAAGGGAACTTAAGATTTTAAGAAAAGCCAGCCCCGAAGTTTACTCCACGCTCTGGGAAGTTATGTGTCACTTCCATATCTGCATGCAACAGATGGGGGCTTGGGGAAGTAGTGTAAAACAAGTACCTTGAGTAGAGTATTTATTCCAAAATTTGACCGGTAAAGAAGCTCAAGTGACCAGATTGTCTGTGAGTACTTTGAAGGAGATTCAGACCCGAATCGATGATGCTACCTCCCATTATATAAATGAATCCAAAAAGGACATTTTTCCTGCTTACACAGAGTTTGAAAGCTTCCACTATCAAGCTCAGATCCCTATCTCAGATATGGCATTGCTGGCAGGGTTCCTGATGTTATGGCTAAAGCGATGCGTCATCCCCACCATGCCAATTGATGCTCTTGTCGTCGAGGTGATTTACCCGACCGTTCTTTTGGCACATGGGAAGCCGCTTAACCTTCTTTCCGCCATAGTGTGCCATATACAGAATGGGTTACATGAGCTAGCCATGGATTTTGTTAATGTTACAGAGGTAGAGTCGGGTGAGGGCAAGACTCTTAAAACTCCTAATCCCCGGGTGCCACTGCCTTATACTTATTTAATGGTTTGGTATGTATCCCATTGTCCATTACTAATGAGTGCAGCCTCTCCTCAAGGCAACTCATTCACTCCTCTCATGCAACGATTGGAGTCAGTCAAGTGGGAGGGGACTTATATGGTTAGGATTCGCCAGATCTTGTCGCGGGATACCAATTATCACATCTTCCGTTGCTTCCACGATTTCAAAGGTGGGGTGTATGAAGCAACGTTCTAGGATATGGCGGGTCTTAACAGATTCACCCAGCTGAATGGGGGTGTTTTCCATTGGTTACTCTACATCAGACCCGGCTACTTGATTTTTCGACAAGACGGGAAGTGTTTCATTGAACCCTATCAACCATATAAGTTTGCTCATCAATTTGGATATGACCAGCTATACTTTGGGAATGCTCGACCTCAACTAGAGATTGTGGCCAATCTATATGAAGGGGCAAGGGTCTGGTACTATTCGGTGGCTGGTTGCACCAAGGCTATCTTCAAGCTCCCCCATAAGATGCCCAATTCCTACACCTCCATGGGTTTCTGTAATTAGTATTCTGCTGCTTCTCAGATCTCCGGCTACAACTTGAATACATCTTGTCTGAAGGAAATCAGACATATGTATACTTCAAGGAGGGGGTATAAGACTTCTCGACTGAGAGGGATTGACGAGTACTTATCTTTTGAGGACCCGCCTACTAGACAAGAAGAGGAGCAAGCGGCTGAGCCTGTTCCAGTGAAAGAACCTCGCACGGTTGATACTCTCATAACAAGAGCTACTAGAAAGAGGGCTCTTACAGTAGATGAAACTGGCCAATACAATAAGCGGGCTCGCCGAAAGTAGTTAGTTGAATCTCCTCCTGCTAAGAGCCAGCAGAAGCCAAAACTGATGGCCGATGCTTTCAGAGCTGTAGAAGAAGAAGAAGAACATGAATCTTCAGTCGTGGGCCTTCCACACAGGACTGGGCTACGGTCAAGTGGTCCAGCTCTGTCGAGTGAGGCTTCTTCTTATCATCCTCCTGAAGACCAAGAAGGTGAATTAATGACTATAGATACGGAATCTACTTCAGTAGTAGGCTCTCCTAAGGCTCCTGTGTTAGAACCAAGAGGCCTTGACGAGAATCCATCCCCTCCTCCTTTAGCACTAATGCCATAGGCTGGCGATTCAAGTCTTAGTCCGACGATGAGACTCATGACTAAATCGGCTGCCGTCACAAGTCTACTCGAGTCTTTAGCCGTGCGTGATGATGAAGAGGAAGTAGATTATGAAGCCTCCTCGACTGGTGATGCAGCTGATGGCGATGAAGGTGACAGAAGCGCTAATGTTGATAATGTCAGAAGTGGTGATGAAGACGATGAAGAGCATGATTCTATTGACAATATCACAACTTTTGATGATGCTCCCAAAATTGTCAGATAAAACATCTGCTCATATCCCTTTTTCTATCACTGGTAAGCCTGGTTTATTTCGAATTCCTCTGCACATTCCTTCTGCGTTCCGACCATTTTTGCATGTAGGTTCACCCACTCTCGAGACTACTGTCATAACTCCTCCCCCGGAACAGCAGCTTGTGCAGGTGTCGACTCCTTTACAAGAGCAACCTTTGCCTAGCTTACCAATGACGACCACTCCACTGGCAACATTGATGAAGATCTCGCTTACACCAACAGGGACTGTACTAAGTACATCTCAGGCGAGGGCAATGATGGCCTTGACATCAAGCCCTTCCTACTTGGATGTTTCTTTTGCTGCCGTCACAAGTCTACTCGAGTCTTTAGCCGTGCGTGATGATGAAGAGGAAGTAGATTATGAAGCCTCCTCGACTGGTGATGCAGCTGATGGCGATGAAGGTGACAGAAGCGCTAATGTTGATAATGTCAGAAGTGGTGATGAAGACGATGAAGAGCATGATTCTATTGACAATATCACAACTTTTGATGATGCTCCCAAAATTGTCAGATAAAACATCTGCTCATATCCCTTTTTCTATCACTGGTAAGCCTGGTTTATTTCGAATTCCTCTGCACATTCCTTCTGCGTTCCGACCATTTTTGCATGTAGGTTCACCCACTCTCGAGACTACTGTCATAACTCCTCCCCCGGAACAGCAGCTTGTGCAGGTGTCGACTCCTTTACAAGAGCAACCTTTGCCTAGCTTACCAATGACGACCACTCCACTGGCAACATTGATGAAGATCTCGCTTACACCAACAGGGACTGTACTAAGTACATCTCAGGCGAGGGCAATGATGGCCTTGACATCGAGTCCTTCCCACTTGGATGTTTCTTTTGCTTCCGCGACTTCTACGCCCAGGTCCCTTGTTAATCCACATTTTGATACGTCTGATTCCAGGATTGTGGAGCCACCATCGATTGCTATCTCTAGCCCAACAGATGCTCCTAACATTCTTCATATCTTCCTGGGTTATTTGAATAGCCTTGCGAAGAAAGTGATTAAAGTTGTCATGGCTGGTCGGGGCACCTTTGATTCTTTTAAGTCTCTTTTAGAAATAGGCTTAAATGGAATCAAAAGTGTAGGCGATGCTCAATGCTTTGAACGTTGTTCGTAAGCCATTTCTTACCTAGAAGCACAACTCAAATACTTAGAAGCCCTCAGTCAGGTAGACATTCAAACACGGATTGTGTCTACTTTTGCTGACCTTCAAGTAGAGGAAGTAGTTCGCCATGAGGCAATTGAGCGGAGTCTAGATGAGAAAGAGCTTCAGGTTACAAACTTGCAAGAGCAGAGCGGTCTGAGACAAAAAGAATTGGAGCTCTCTACTGCTTCTATGGACCTTATTCGCAGAAAGCTTGTTGAAGCTGAGGCAAAAGTACTGAGATTGAAGGCTCAACTATCTCGTGAAGAAGCCATTGTTAATATACTTAGTGCCAAAAAATACGGACACTCTTTTAAGTTATCATAATGAAGCTCGGGCTCTTGAAAGGGTGAAGAATGAGGTAGCTGCTGCAGTAGCACCAACTGAGGACGAGCTGCGGAGGAAGGCTGAAGCTATTGTACGGGCCAACCATGAGGAAAAGCTTTCTAATGTCAAAGGTCGACTTGTTTCTTTTGATTTGATTTTGTATTATTCTTTTCCATAAGAACAACTCTGCTTTGTATCACATTCTTTTGGCTTCTGAATAAAAAGTGATATTGGTTTTTCATTATTTCTTGCATATATCATATTTTTATTTGAAGTAATGAAATTACGAGAAATACCAGAGGTGTGATTTTAACTTAGCATAGATTTCTACAATAAGCCCGATTTAGGAAATTCCCTTTATTATCATTTAAGATCATCCTAGAAAATTTCCATCTGCTAGGGATAAATACTTATCACTCCCCTAGAATAGGACTGACAGGTAGAATTCTTCCTGTGTTATACTTTTGCTTTAAACACTAAAAGAAGTCTATAAGTGCCAGAGGTGTAATATTAACTTGGCGTGAATTGCCACATAGAGTGAAGTTCAAAAATTTTCCTTGTTACCACTAAGGATAATTTTGGAGAGAGTTAAATCCACTGGGGATTTTATGAGAACACTTGCTATTCTTATGTAAAGGAATAAAAAGGTTCAAAGAGGAGGTTTGAACTATTAGAGGTAAGATGTTAACGTAACAGCTATTTGTAAACCTATTATCCTATTGAAAAGGATTGATAAGCATATTGGATTGTCGAAGGTAAAGTATTAATGTGACAGGTAAAATATTATGATCAGGTCAATTTTGTGGACTTATCGCTCTATTGGGAAGAGTTAATAAGTGAATTTTATCAGATGTGTGATTTTAACATGATAAGAAAGGTATTGTGATCGGGGAAATTTTGAGGACTTATCGTTCTATTAGGGAGAGTCGATAAGTGGATTTTGTCAGATGTGTGATTTTAACGTGACAAGAAAGGTATTACAATCGGGGTAATTTTAAGGACTTATCACTCTATTAGGGAGAGTCAATAAGTAGATTTTATCAGATGTATGATTTTAATATGACAAGAAAGGTATTGTGATCGGGGTAATTTTGAGGACTTATCGCTCTATTGGGGAGAGTTGAAAACTAAATTTTGTCATAGGTGTGATTTTAACGTGATAGGAAAAATATGTTTATATGATTGGAACACAATTTGAGGGACTTAGCGTCTCGCTGGGGAGAATTGTTAAATGATTTATCATCGGAGCGATGAATTGTGATACTTGTGATTTGAACAAGATTTTGAGAATTTTATCACACCGTTGAAGGGAGTTGGTAGATTGGTTGCTTACTACTCTGTTGGGAAGAGTCGATAAATTGGCCATGATTTAAATGATTTTGGGGACTTATCATTCTGTTGATGAGAATCGATAAGTTGATTTTGATAGAGGAATTGCCATCCCATTGGAAGTGATGCATGCTGAATCCAGACTCTGTGGGGTGATGATCATCAGAACTGTAGTGTTAATCTGATGAGAATTTGGTCAACTTAAATGACTTAGATCTTGTTGACGAGATTCAGAGGTTTTGATCAACGCTCTGTTAAAAGGATTCATGAACTCATGGTATAAGTATCATATTTGAAAATGTAAGGGGTGGACCCTTGGTTCAGAAAAATTGCAACGCAAGAGTGACCTTTGCGTTTGAGGTTTGAAACACAAAGTTAAGAACTCTCATAACGCCAGTCGGAGCCTAGCATTTGGGAATTTGAATGCGGAGGTGAACTTCGTGTTAAGGTTAAGGTCTTAACTGCTTTATCTATAAACGTTGAAGATTATGTTTTGAAAAATGGTTAGGATTCTCTCCTAGAATTTCGTACCGCTTTAACAGCTTGACGACTATTATAAATAGACCTGTGTAGTCACATCAAGAGTCATTCAACTCTTTCTATTTTTGGCTTAATTCCAAGAACAAAAGGTCTCGTTAAATTTCGACATGGTCTCCGGCGAACTTCATCTTCTTTGATCAACTACATTAATGGCACCACGAAGGATGAGCTCTGGCTCTAAGAAGGTCGCTGGAGCGACTTTAGAAACACCGTCGGCCGGGGATGCCGATGGTGTTCTTGTTTCTATGGGAACATCGCCGTCACCGTCACCATCACATGGGCCTTCTTGCCGTGGTAGGTGGTGATCATAATAACTTATTTTGCCAAGTTTTCTGAAAACCTTAAATGGGTTCTTGACAACGAGGAAGATGACTCGTTTCTGTTCGATGAAAACGCAGAGTTGGGACTCTGTGTTCATCATGAAATGCAGTGTTGACTCCTACGTTTGAACTCTAAATGTGGGCTTCAGCCTTTGCATTAAAGTTTTCTAACTCATGTCCATGACCTCCACGTTTAAGATTTACAACACAAGGTTGACCCTTGTGTTTAAGATTCAACACCTGGGCCTTGACCTCTGTGTTTCTAGTTTATTTTTTTGGATTTATGTCAGCAACTTGCTTCAGCTGCTAACCTTTGCTTTTGACTTTGCAGTGTTCTTTCCAAATGTGCCGCTTTTGCAAGAGCATCATTTTGGGTATATTGGTGGCCCTGACACAAATGAAGTTTTTAGCCTTCATAGCAGAATTCCGTTATGCACTTTCCCTGACTCGGAGAGAACGCGCATGATCAGATTCCCCCGATGCTCTACTCTCAGAGCTATAATAACTAACTTAGACCTGGAGACTCTTGACGGCCGTGATCAGTTCCCTAAGCCGGCGTTCATATTCAGAGATCATATAGCAGCTGATGACCGTCTCATACATGCAAAAGATTCAAAGCTACTACGGAGAGTCGATGACCGCTTCCTCTTTCTCCCGAACATGAAGAGGATGTATCCACTCTCCTACTTCTTGAATGTTAGTTGTCGTCGAGGTTTGACTTTTGATCTAGTCAGCGAGAAGGAAAATGTGTCATTTGGATTTGGTCGACAAACTCGCACATAAATTGGAGGACAACTCAAGGGTTTGAGACCCGGCTGATTTGAGAAAAAAATCTTGCTCAGGAAGTGCCTCTTCCAGCGAACATTTTTATTCACCAATTCCTTGCGGCTCGGGGTGAATTTCCTGCACAGATGTTCAGATCCCCAGGATGGGTTTGTTCTGGGGAAGGGGGTTGGTGGACACGGATGGTAGATTTTGTCCTTGAGGAGCTTAAGGAACCGCTCACTCAATCAAGTCTGATGGTCCTAGTATTGACCACAAGGCGAGGGGTTGTTCAGAGTTACCCCCAACTTTTTTGCTATGTTAGAGAGGTATAACCCGGATAGCTGAACGTTCTTTACACCTGTGGGGGAGTTAGGCTTCGCTCTCCATGAGATGCAAGTAGTATCGGGGCTGCCATTCGGACGAATGCCCTACGAAGAATTCATCCCTACTACTAAAAAGCTCTCTATTTTGAGGACGGCACATCCAGAAGTTTATGCAACTTTTTGGGAGCTGATGTGCCATTTTCAAATCTGTGCTCAAGTTGTTGGGATGCGCAGAGGGGGAGTTATGCATACTGCATGGGCGGACTATCTCTTTTAGAACTTAAGTCAGAAAGATGAGACCGTAACCCGACTTGATGTCATTTCTCCTAAAGGCGTTAAGGCCCGAATTAAGGCTTCTAACGCTACTTACAAGACTAAGCACATGGAAGATGGGTTTGAGGTTGGTGTCAAATTCGAGAGTTTTCACTATCAGGCCACAACTCCTATTTCTGACGTGGCTCTTCTCGCTGGCTTCCTCATGATTTGGTTAAAACGGTGTGTAGTACCATTAAAGTCAGTCGAGGTGATATTAGCTGAGGTTATATACCCAGCTGTTTTACTAGATCATGAGAGACCAGCAAGCCTCCTTACTACTATGGTGAGATGCGTGCAAAGTGGCTTACGGACATTGACCTCTAAATTTGTCGACACCTAGAGAATTAAGGTTGCTAGGAGGAAAGCTTGGAAAACTCCCCAACCACGTGCACCAGTGCCATATACGTACTTGGTGGCCTAGTTTGTGTTGCATTACCCTTCGTTGATGATGAGGGTATCTGAAGACGATGAGGTCGATGTTCCCTTTGTGCAAAGATTGGAGTCGGCCACATGGACTAATATTTACATAGTCAAGGCTCGACAGCTTTTGTCTCAGGAAGATAATTACCAAATTTTCTGCTATGCTCCTAACTTCGATGGAGCTAAAGAAGAAGGCATGAGCTTTACGGATGTGCTTTCTGACGGCTCGTCATCTTTGGAAGAAGGCACCTTCAGATGGCTTCTCATGATTAGATTGGGTTATCTGGTCTTTCGCTTGAGGGAGAAGTGCATCATTGAACCTTACATGCCTTCTCGATTCGCCAGGTGGTTTGAATATGATCAGCTTTATGGTAGAAATCCTAACCCGGTATTGGCCCAAATTAGGAATTTGTATGAAGGGGCTCGCGCGTGGTACTTCTTCTCTGCCGAAGGGACTCATGCGCACTTCAGCTTACCCAACTCACCTCCTAGTTGTTCCACTGTTGCGGACTTCCATGATTGGTTTAATGAGGCTTCTCTACACTTTATGCATAAGCGAGATTCGAGAATTATATAAATCGAGAAGTGGTTCCACCAAGACTCATTTACTGGGAATAGAGGATTATCTATCCTGTGAATAAGAAGTGGTCGGAATTGAAGAGATCCCAAAGGAGTTACCAGCTACTGAGCCTTCTGAAGAAGAGGCCACTAAAGAAATTCTTGAGGGAGAACCCCCTCCTGAGCCTCGCTCCTTAAGATCATCAGGGAAGAAGGGCCTTACTGCTGAGGATGAAGGCAAATATGATCGAAGAATTCGTAAGCGGAAGCCCGTTGTAGCAAAGAACTATAAAAGGGCTAAGTTGATGTGGGATCCTATGAAATCTTCACCTGCCATGCTCTTAAATGACAGGGAGGACGAAGCACTTCGATCAATTCCTTTCATTCCTGAGGATGTGGGAGCCGAAGAGACATTGCCCATTAGAGATTCAGGGTCTGCTCCTCCTCTTCCAGCCCATAATCAGGGTTCGCATGAAGACTTACCTTCTGAGGTTGTTCCTCAATCTACTCGTAATGAGTATACGGGTCTGATCTATCCGGTTGCTCCTCCCCCTCGTTCGAGGGCTTTGAGAGAGTGCATTAGAAAGCTAGAAATGAAAATGCAGTTTACAATTGATATTGTTAGCTTAGGGCGGGTTTCCTTTGAGCGTTTGAGACCCCTCCTGACTCAAAGCTTAACAGACATCAGAAGTCATAGGAATGCATTATGGACTATGAACTGCGCGGAAGGTATCATCATTTTGGAAATGGAATTAGAGATGCTTTTGATTCTTCAACGCGATGATTTGGGCAAAAAAGTGGACCAGGCTCTCTCTGCAGCCAAAGCACAATGTCGTGAGACTCTTCAGAAGAGCTTATCTGAGAAAGAATCTCGTATTACCAGCCTACATGAGGAGCACCCTCAAATACAAATAGACATGGGTAGCCTCGCTATGGGTATTCGGGACACCACAGTAGAACTCGCTCGCATGGGTGTTGATCTATCTCAGAGTAATGCCCAGCAGGCTGAGGATATGGAAGTCATCAAAGGATTAGCTGCTCACTGTGATGGGCTTCTCAAAGACTATTGCAATGAGATCTTCGTTGTCGATAAGATTTGACGAGAGATTGCAGAAGCAGCACCTGATGAAGAGGAGCTCAGGAGCAAGATAACCGAAGAAGTCAAAAAGACTCATGAGGAGAACATATCAGTTTTGAAGTCCAAGCTCAAGTCCTTTAGGCTGATGAGTCCTGATTTTTAAATTCTATATTGCTTTTGGCTGGGGAATAATTTTGTATCATTTTCATTTCAATTATCGTCACTTTGTATCGAATTAACAACATTGAATGAAAATGATATCATTTTGTCTTTCATCGTCTTTTGTTGAATTCTAACTTAGAACAATGAAAGGTATTGCAAGTGCTACAAGTGTGATGTTACCTTAGCGTAAATTTGAAATTCTCTTTATTACTACTTAGAATAATTCTAGAAAATTTTAATTGTCAGAGGTGTAGTGTTAACATGACGACATATAAAGCAGGCAAACTAAACTTTTACTCCTGAAACAGATTCTGAATAAGCAACCCCCAGCCTAACTTGGCTGGAGATTAAGAGAACAGGGGGCTTTATTACCTACGGAAAGTATTTCTTAAAAAACTTCCCGTTAATCGGCATTATTAGCCTATCACCTTTTTGATTGATGAGGCGATAAGCTCCGTTCGAATAGACTGATTCTATTATGAAGGGCCCTTCCCATTTAGGGTTCAACTTTCCTTTGGTCTTGTGTGTCATCACCATGGGTCGTCTGATGTCTAGGACCAAATCGCCTTTCTTGAAAATCCCTTCCTTAACCTTTTTGTTGTAGGCTTTAGAAATCCGGGCTTGATATAGCTCAATCTGCTGCTGAGCTTGAAGTTGCTTATCGTCTAAATCTTCAAGTTCTTAAAGGCGTAGTCGATGTTTCTCTTCTTCTGTCATTCTGATCGTGATGGCAACTCTCAGGGAAGGGATTTAGATTTCTAATGGTAGCACAGCTTCACAACCGTATACTAATGAGAATAGCGTAGCTTTTGTAGGGGTCCTTACCGTCGTGCGGTAGGCCCACAGACATTCGCCAAGTCTTTCATCCCAATCGTGTTGGCTGTTAGAAACAATTTTTTTGAGAAGCTTCACAATGGTCTTGTTAAAGGCTTCTGTGAGGCTATTTGCCGGTGGATAATAGGCTGTAGATGTAATACTTTGGATTCTAAATTTATCACAAAATCTCTGAAATCCAAAGCTGACAAATTGTGTACTGTTGTCGTGAACTATTCGTCTTGGGACTCCAAAATGGTAGATGACGTGATGTTTGATGAATTTAATCACATTCGATATCTTGACTTCTTTTAGCGGGATTGCCTCTGCCCATTTGGATAAGTAATCGGTCACGGCCAAAATAAATCGATGTCCCTTAGAAGTCGGAGGAGAGATTGGTCCTACGACATCCATTCCCCACATCTCAAATGGCCAAGACGTAGACGTGGGATGTAAGTTCCCTGGCACTTGGTGAATGAAATCACCATGGATTTGACATGCGTGATAATGTTTAGCGTAGTCAACTGTGTCCGAAAATATTTTTGACCAGTAATAACCAATTCGTCGGAGGCGATCTCCCAACTTAGCACCAGGTTGATGAGCTCCGCATATTCCATCGTGAGCTTTCTTGAGAGCCTCTTTTGCTTCATTTCGATAAATGCATCGAAGCAAAACTCCATCATGTGATTTACGATATAATATTTGGGAAACTGAGTCATAATAGAATCAGAGGGCCTTTCGTTTGATAGCGGCCGCTAACTTAGAATCATCGGGCAAAATCACGTACACGACATAGTCGATATATGGGAATCGCTAATCCCTGGATTCAAACTCCATCGAGCTTGTACAGACTTCTTTTGTCGTTGTCTTGTCTGAACTTTCTTCTATAGGAAGCCTGGAACAATATAACTCGCATCCCGTGACAGGAATTGTTGTTTCAGCCCCTGGAGGCAACGCTAGTGAGGTTGCCAGCGAGGCTAAAGCGTCTGCATAAGCATTCTGAGCTCATGGAATATATCCAATGAAGAACCCCTCGAACTTCTTGGCTTGCTTTAGTATCGTGAACTAGTACAGGATCAGATCCTCATTGCACACTTTGTATTCTCCTCGGACTTGATTTACGATAAGCTGAGAGTCACCGTAAGTCTCGAGACATCAAATGTTAAGCTCTTCGGTAAATTGCATTCCTAATAGCAGAGCATTATACTCAGCTATATTATTGATGCAAGGCTCGATCATGGAAAATCCTCTTGGGATCACATGACCGTTCGGGGGAATGAGTACGAACCCCACTCCCGCGGTAATTGCTCCATGAGGATTTGCTCTGGATGCACCGTCAAATAATAACTTCCATACTTGCATAATTTCTTGAGTTACACAAGCTTCGGCAACTTCGTCGAGCAATTCTTCATACAACTTAGACGTCCCTGGCACCGGGTGATCGGCTAAGAAATCCGCCAAAGCTTGGCCCTTGACAGCCTTCTGGGGTATGAATTGTATGTCATATTGTAACAGGAGAATGGCCCATTTTGCTAGTCGGTAATTTCGGGAGGATGGTTTCATTATGAGAACTCTCAAAGGATTTGCCTTAGAGATGATATGGATTATTTGTCCAACCAGGTAATGTCACATCTTTTGAACGGCGAATACCAAAGCGAGACATTCTTTTTCAACCGAATTGTATCGGTGTTCGGCTCCCATCATGATCCTACTTAGATAGTAGATTATCTGCTCTTGCCCTTGGTTATTATTTTGAGCTAACAAAGCTCCAAGAGAATGATCCATAGCTCTTACATATAACAGGAGTGGTTTTCTCGATATCAGGGCCATAAGAACCGACGGTTGAGTGAGATATCTCTTAATCTCCTCGAATGCTATCTGGCAGTCTTCATCCCAGACGAAGGATACTCCCTTCTTTATAAGCTTGAAAAAAGGTTGGCATCATCCTGAGAGATTAGATATGAATCTCCGGACGTAAGCTAATCTGCCTTGTAAGCCTCTGAGTTCTTTGAGATTCTTTGGAGGTGGCATGTCTTGGATAGCATGCACTTTCTCTGGATCAAGAGAAATTCCCTTGGATGTAACGATAAATCCCAGGAATTTTTTGCTTGATTCCCCAAGGAATGATTTTGTGGGGTTCATCTTCAACTGATGTGTTCATATGATATCAAACATCGTCTTCAGGTCTGTAAGATTATCACCTTTGTGTTGGATTTTCACTGCTATGTCATCAACGTAGCATTCAATCTTCTTCCGCAGATATTCATGAAAGATGACATTCATTGCACGCTGATAAGTGGTACCTGCGTTTTTCAATCCAAATGGCATCACTGTATAGCAATATACCCCCAATAGTGTTTTGAAAGCAGTATGCTTTTCGTCTTCAGGATACATCTTGATTTGATTGTATCCGAAGAATCTATCCATGAAAGACATTCTTTCATATCCATGGGTATTGTCGATCATGACATCAGTGATGGGAAGCGGAAACTCATCTTTTGGGTAAGCTGCATTGAGGTCACGAAAGTCGATATATATCCGGACCTTACCGTTCTTCTTGGGAACTCGAACAATATTGGCTACCTAGTCCGGGTATTGTTCCTCTCTAACAAAGCCTGAGTCTATAAGTTTTCTGACTTCTGACTCAATTGCTTCCATGATCTATGGACGAAACCTACGTTGCTGTTGTTTGACGGGTTTTGCATCCGGATCAATATTAAGACGATGCATGGCTACATTTGGGTCAAGACCAGGCATGTCTTCATAATTTCAAGCAAAGACATCTATATATTCTCTAATAAGAGATATAAGATCTTCTTTCTCAGAGGGTGATAAGCTTTCACTTATGAATATAGGTTTAGGATCGAACTCACTTCCCATGTTGACCTAGATCACTTTATCTTTCGTAGGCGGACCACGTTGTTCGAAACGCATATCCCACAAGATGTTAAGATGTTTGATCCAAGGATCATTGGTCAATTCAATCAACTCTTCTTCACCCCCTGCATCTTCATCTGGGTGACTAGTTAAGATCATGTTCACAGTCAAACTTTTAAAGAAAGGTCTGACGCTAACATCGGATTCCCATGATGATATTCTAGATGAATGATCCTGGCATAGACAGTTACTGGTTTCATTTTTGAAAAGGGACGGGGTTGTGACATAACCCACTCCTCTTCCAGACTTTTGATAATAAGCGGGAGGTTTTCCTTCTGGGGTCAGAGACATTCGAATCGGTGTTCGCCTTCCTTTCTCGAAGTTTAAACCCTGTTTTTCATTAAAGTTTTATCACATTCGTTTCATCAGATGTATAGAATTGGGCTCATGGTAATGGAATTGAGGAATTCTATTATCTTCTTCTAAACTTACTCGTTTGAGTAATTTAGGTTTGACTTTACCGAAGTGGATCAGCTTCTGCCCTTTCTTTTTGGATGGGACTTTGAAGAAAGCCTTACGGACATCTTCTACTTCTTCATCTGAGGCCAATGATGAATTAATCGGCAATGTCAGTGATGCCTCTACACATAATATGTGCCATGGGTTGGTACCTGCATTAATATCATTCTCTATTTGTTCATTTTTAGAGGATTCATCAAACAAGTACGCCAAAATAAAATCTTCATTAATGCACCACTCGCCCTCACTCGATACATTATTATTGTTCTCAACCTGACCCATTACATTAAAGTTCAACTCCCATGGACAATCTTCTTCAGGGTCTGGCTCGACGTTGGCTTCATTACCACTATCAATATCTTCTTTTCTCCTGTGATTCCGAGTAGAAGACAGAATCTGTGTGGAAGTTTTTCACCCCTCTAAAAGGGTACTTTTTCGCAATCAAGGTTTGGACTTCCCCCTCATCATTAACATACTTCATAATCTAATGTAGGGTAGATGGGACAATGTGGTTTGCATGAATCCATGATCGTCCCAACAATAAATTGTAGGACGTGTCCGCATTTATAATGTAACAAGTCACTTCGGACTTAAGATCTCTGATTTGACACCTGATCTTGATCTTCCCTAGGGGTCGAGTACTATTGGCGTTGAAACCGAAGATAGTGGTCTGGGTGGTGTTCAATCGATGCATGAGAATCCCTAATACCTGCATGACTCTATAAAGCATGATGCTGAGTGTTGAGCCCGGGTTAACTTGAACACGGCTGATTTCTGAGGATCCAATGTACCCTGTGTAGTACAAAGGCATGTCATGCTTGTGCTTGACTTACATGTCTTCCTGAGTAAATGATATGCAGGGTAAACTTCTTACTGCTCGTAGACACTGTATATAAGACTGGTCTTCAGAAGCTTCAGGAATCGAAGTGACTTGTGTGATAAAACTTTCCGTGTTTGTTAAAGCTTTAATCAGAGCTTCCTTGGTGGTTTTAGACAATCTCAGGAGCTCATACAGGGTAATCCTAGCTGGTATGTTGGCCAACTGCACCAAGACATTGAATCGGAAAGGAGTGCTCGATTCTCCGACTTCTTGAAGAAGGTTCTTATTGTACCGGGTTTCTTTCTGCTTTCCTTTGTCCATTGACTTTTGAGGAATAGAACCCCCAGTATCTTGGTGTTGTTCTTCTGCTTCTTGAGCATTCTGGTCATAGTCTCTCAGGTAAGCTTTTCCTGACCGGGTGTCAGGGTTACCTCCTGGGTATGTTGTAAGAACAATCCTCTCTTTTTCTAAGTATGTGAGAGATTTGAGATGATCATCGTTCTCATTTATAGAGGGGCTAATCATATTGGAAGGTTTAGCCTTACCTCTTTTCTTTTTGGACGAGGCGTTCGTCCACTGTTGGTCTTCAACTAGATCAAGATGGACCCACATAATCTCCCCTTTTGAGGTAGTGAAGGATACCAACCCTCTATCCTTCTGACCGTGTAAGTCAGTATTTTTCATGTGCATTTCCCCTTTATGGATGGGACAACACTATCTGCGGCTGCTACCAGAGGAAAATCACTAAACTGGACCGCTATCAAATTAGTGGACACGGTCTTCTGCTCGGGCTTCAACGTAAGCACATTGGTATTCACCAAGTTTTGCAGAATATCTTTGAAGACATAGCATTTTCTGGTAGGATGCACCAAGAACCTATGATAACAAAGTAACTGGGGTCGTCCACCTTCCCTGCCTCATCTGCTTTCCTGATCTCGGGAAGTTGCAGTTTGTTGTTCTTCCGAAGTAACTGGAACAAGGTGTCCACATGCTCTTCTTTGAATGAATACTGCTTGGGAGCTCTTGATGGATTTGGTGCTTTGCCTTGCTTAGCTGGTGATGCCCGTGTACTGGTGTTGGTGGCCAAAGTCTCTTTTCCCTTGGATCGAGGAGCATTATGTTGGTTGTGTTATTGTTACGGCTTGGGTTGTGTAATTTCTTCAGCTTTGACCATAGCAATGATTTCTTCAGCTTGTTCTCCTTACGAAACCAATTGCCTCCAGGAGCGACATTCTGTCACCCCCATTTGAGCAAGGAGCTGAGTCTGCAATTTATGCTTGCAAGTTTTGATCAAAGCAGATTGGGTCATACCTGATGGGCATCGTAATGTCATACTACGGAATCTCTCAACATAAGTCTTAATGGACTCTCCTTTCCTCTGCTTGGTGGTGAGAAGAGTCAGGACCGAGACTTCTGTATCATCTTCGAAGAATCTGGCTAAGAAGAACCTTTCTAGATCTACCCATCTTTGAATAGATCCAGCAGGTAATTTCATAAACCACTCGAAGACAACTCCCTTAAGAGTGCCAATGAACAAACGGGTCAGAATGATGTCATTTGCTACCACATCTCCAGTCTGTGTGTCACGCCCCGCTTCCCAAAATACCCGGGAATCAGAACGTGAACAAACGTGCGACGTATTAGATTGAGAAGAAATATGCACTATTATTTTTTTTTTCTTTTCTTTTCTTCTCAATCCAATACGCTAAGCATCTGAAAATAAATACAATGTAAAGTCACAGGTCCCCGATCACAATCAGCAAGAATATAATAGACAAACTCAGAATAAAAAAATATCATATCACAAATGGGATAACATCCGAGATATAAAAATACGGGTCAAACATGCCCTTATACAAATAGGAATGGAAAGAACTACAAAAGCAACTAAGGCCAACAGATAATAAAAGAAAAGACTAGGCTTCAACTTCTTCTTCTGCTCTGTCCGCTAGGCACTCCTACTGAGAATACTCGGCTCTGGCGTATCTCCAAGCTAGACCTGCTCTTCCTCTAAGTCTGACGTATACCAGAAAAAACAGGTATACGTCGCGTGCATGGCACACGACAAGACCCCACAAAAGAAAATAGAACAAACAAAAACCAAAGCGGAAATCGATACGATAAAAAAAACAACAAAAGAACGTACAACTGAAAACCAAAAATCAACATGAAAACACTACTAAATCATGATAACATAAAGCATCTAAAATCGATCAGGTAATGAGATCATGTAGCTAGCGATCAGTCTAATTATCCAAGTAACAAGGGCATACAATAGATAGAATTAATACCAAAAAATCTACAACATGAGACGTAGTACGTCGAGCGAAATAATCCAAATAAGAAAACCCTCATGTATATACCATATGTCTCAAATTGTAGATAATTAAATATTAATCCCGATCTATGTATGAAAAGAACAACACGGGTCTACATCTCAATAAAACTAACAAAGTCCACCATAAAGCACGCAAGCATGTTATTTTTGTTTTACATGTTATTTGAATTGCGAAAGAATATTTTGATGTATATAATCGGGTCCCCGTAAACCCGTCCGGGGGCCGCCTTCAAGTCAAATATTGGCCCTCTGGCCCATATATATAACATTCACGATATTACGATAACAGGAAAGTGATGTGCCCGTTTATATACATGCTATATTCTTTGTCCAATTCCCCTTTATAACTCCATATTGTCATATTAATTACGCAACTGTACATGAAATATTGTGCACTAGCCACGGAGTTACCGTAGAACGACTTCTGTAAAACTATAAAAATAACCGTGACCCACAACACGTCCGATCAAGAGTGTATCGTCTAGTCAATGCTATAATAGTAATAATCAAGGAAACCTCATACCGGGATATCGATATCGAGGGAACTCGGGACTCCTCACATTGGGATATCGATGTCGAGTGAGTATAGTCATGCTTTGAAGCACGCTTATAAATCATACTTTTAACAGGAGTCGTCTTTATGTACACTCTCTCCTATTGAATAACAACTAGGTGATAACACAACAAGCTTCCACACAACTATTCATGTCAAGCAATTCCACGTAGGTAATAATATATCACAAACTAATCTAATTAATTAGCTTATAACAGATCTAGAAGTTGAATGACGAGTCATATAATAATTTACGATAAAACTAAGAATTAAATATAGTAATCAAGGTTCAGGATCTTGCTAAATAATTTATTTTTCAAAATTATATCTAATAATAATTATTCAAAAATACTCTTTTTCATATTAAATTCCTTTAAAAAATTCTTTAATACCATTCAACAACAAACTCACGCATAATATCATAATATCCATGGTATAGCATAATTAATCATAGTCTAATCTATGCATTTAATTCATAACTGATTTAAATATTAAAATGACAAGTCAAGAGCAATAGAGGTCTTGCCTCAAGGTTTTTGTCGAACGATTCGACGTCGTCATGCAAGGCTATGGGTCTGCGGACAAGGTAATGTTGTTTCGGTGACGCGCACAGCAAGTCGTCGAGTCTGATATAGCGTCGTTGTAGAGGCGACGGATCTGAGGGGTTGCTATAGTTGGACAGCGGGAGAGAAGGCAACGATGAGTGGCAACAAACGGGACAACGACGCTGTTTGGAGACAGCGACGACGGCGGAGCTAGCGGCAGCGAAGGGGAAAGCGACCGGGCAGCGGTTTGCTGGTGGGCAGAGCTGTCGTTAGGGTTTTTGGCGGTCCGATGGAGGGGTCAAGAGCGCACTGAACTCGAGTGAGGGGAGGAGCTGCTGTAGGGGAGAGGAAAGCGGCATTTGAGGGCGGTGCTGAGGTTGAGATGACGGGCTGTGGTGGCGCTAAGTGGTCTGATGGAGATGGGTGTTGGGCTGTGGAGGAGCTTGGGAAGAGGAAGGTAGCGAATGGGGTGTGTGACGCGTGTATGGGAGGCTTTGTGACTACTTAAGGCTCGTGCATCAGAGAACGTGGGAAAACTGCTAGAGGTGAAGGCGCTGAAGGCTGGCGTAAGCTCAGGGGAAGCTCGATGGTGACTTGAGCTCGAGGTACGGAGGTGAAGGAGCTAGGGGCGTGCTCGCACGGAGGAGGCAAGGCAGTGCTCGGTGATGTCGCACGGAAGAGGCAAGGCAATGTCTCTTTCGTATGTTCTGAGCCTCATGATCTGAATTCTCAGGTGTTTTCTGCTTTCCCTTTGAAATTGTCCTCCGAGATGACTCAGGTCTTTGGCCTTTTTCTGTAAGGAGCTGGGCCAACATGTCCTTCATCTGAAGAAGTGTTTCTTGCTGTGCTTGGAGCATGGCATGATATTCGTCGACTCTCTTTACTAAGTCATCGGGGCCTCCAGTCATGTAAATTGGAGCCTCTCGTGCCATGATAGAGCTTGAGGATTGAGATTCGGCGATTGCTGGATGTTCATCATCTGAAGTGATCCCCTTGGCTAACTTTTGATAGTTAACTGAGCAGATAGCTCCTGTCCGGGTTCGAGTGTGCCGATATATTCCTTCGAACTCATCACAAATTTCTCGGACTGTCGGGGAATGGCTTTTCTCTGACTCATCCAAACTAGGGGCTGAGGCTTTTCCTCTGCCTATCATATTAATAGTGGCCTTGGGATGTTCAGCTTTAGAAATCTTCTTCTTATGATGACGTTGTCGCTTGGCAGGCCTGGCAACATTTGTCAATCTGTCGAATACAGATTGTCGAGGTTCAGGTGCATAGCAGGGGCATTCTGAAAGAACTGCGGAAATAAACCGCTCATATTGACATGAATGAGCTACTTGTCGTGCCGGTCTCCCCCTAGAGAGTAACTCCCGCAAATCGGAAACTTGGGAGGAATCCCTCACCGAGCATGAGGACGGAGATGGAACCCCCTACCCTTGAGTGGGTGAGACCGGTTCTTGTCGAACATGGATTTTAAATCCATGTTGACCTTTTTGAACTTGGCATACCACGTCGCGTTCTTGAGAAGAAACGTGAGGGTCGTGTTAGGATTTATAAACATTAGGTCGAGGCCTGCGTTTAATTGATGAAACAGACCACTGAGGGTCGTGTTTTGGTTGGATGCACCCATGGGGTGCGCGTTTGATTGATGAAACAGACCCCTCAGGGTCATATTTTGGTTGAATGCACCCATGAGGGTTGCATTTGGTTGGTGAAACAGATCCCTGAGGGTCATATTTCGCTTGAACGCACTCTTGAGATATGTGTTTATATCTGGCAGCGCTTTTCTAAGGGCTGCGTTTTGGATGAACAACGTGCCACTGAGGGTCGCGTTTCAGCTGTATCATGCGAGGCTCATAATTGGGTTCATTGCCACGAAGTGTGCGTTATGGAGTAGAAACGCAATGTTCGGGCAAAGCCTCAAAAATGTGATCCTCGCGTTGGGTAAAGGATCAGCTTTCTCGAAGATGCGCCCGTCGTATGGATCTTCTCCGTCTTCGAGCGGCATTCTTTTTGACTTGTTTTAAAGCTTTAGCAGCAATATCATCGGCGTTTATAAAGCTCGCCTCCTCCATAGGCCGTTTGTGACCTGTAATACGTCATGCTGACGCGAACATAGAACGTCCAACTCGTTGGATGAGTTCGGCAGAGACTAAGCCCACTCCTTTGGCGGAGGGGCTGTTTAATGAATCTTGGCTAAAGGAGAGGGCTTTCTTCCGCACTTCAGCAACAGTTTTGATCTCTTTGGAGACCTTGCGAATGTTGTGCCTAGCCTTGGGGCTAAGCGATCCAGAGAAGAGGGCTTCCTCATACTTGGCTTGATCGAACTCTACAACGAGAGTTTCCACAATTGTTCCAGTGAGATGAATATCAGATTACGCTACCACTTCGTCGTCAGAGAAGGTAGTCCCCAGCAGAGTCGTCATCTTTTGTTTGGTAGAAAATTTGTAGTAAAAGAATAGAAGAAATTTGATTTGTATTCTCTCAATCTTAATTATAATTTAAATTTTGATTACAAAAGAGAGAAAAATTAATCTGAGTTTTTCCCTTTGTTTAATTCTGGGTTCTTCACGGTGACGATGGAGTACCTCCTTTGAATGCTCGCGTCGAATTTGCTCTCCGTTGATGATCCGCACATCTCAATTCGCTAGAACAACTAACTTGCGTGATAAGTTTGATCAAGAACTCTTAACCGAGTTTTATAACTCAAATCGAGTTAGAACTCTGTTAAACAGAGTTGTTAAAACCGAATAATCGGTTAACAAGCCAAGTAGATTTTCTGCTGCTGAAAGATCCTCTAAGACTTGATCTTCTAGCCGAAAACTCTAACCTCCAAAAGAATCTGCCCTTAATCTCTAAGAAATTGGCCAAAAAAATCCAACCTCTTACTCGGTTCAATAAGGCGGTTATTTATAAGGGGATAAGGGTGTAACCAACCCCTAAATCCGCTCCTAAGTGGGCATGATTTCCTCAGATTGTGGGGAAAATGGTTCTGAAACCGTTCGACTCATGTTTGTATCAGCCATCTGTTGTGATTTTTAGACAACCTACACCTGCGTCGAGAAGTAACGTCTTTCGAGTTGTCCTCGTGAGGCGTTAGTCACATGGTCGAGTGGACTCCTGGTGAGTCATCTTCGACAAGCAGGTCAACTAGTACTGGTTTTTAAGTCGACACAAAGGAATATTAACTCGACTAGTCGGCTAAGTCAGATTCTGCTAGCCTTGGGCCACCAAGTTGATTGGAGCATTGATTGCGGAAATACATTTGTCCGTCACTTGTCAATAAATTGTATTTCGACGAGTGGGAACACCATAACACTTTCTATACTTCTAGTTCTAACTCTGGTAGTATGTATGTAATAGCTGAGGGTGAATGGTTAGTTATATATAGTGTAAAAGAGATGCTACAAGTTTTTTATGATGGTAATATGTTATTATCTGGTTGTTATTATCCAACTATTATTCAAGCTACTTTACAAGTTTTAAATATTCAAACTTTTTTTAATAATTATCGTATGGATAATTATTTTAGAAATATGAATTTTCAAATGGAAAGTAAATTTAATAAGTATTTTAGGCATATTTCTATTATTTTTGGTTTGGGGGTTCTTATTGATCAATGTTTGAAGGATGTTGGTCTTAAAATTTTGTTAAATTCTTTGTATGGTTACATGATAATAGACACTGATGTTGGTCAAACTATTATTATTTTTACTCATCATAATATTATTAGAACTTATTTTTAAATATTATATGATGAGTATGCAGCTAGATATGGTGTAAGTACACATCAATCTACAGCTTCTACTTCTACGAGTTCAAGTCGGGGCAAAGGTAAGAGGTTTGATATGGAATTAATGATAGCTCAGCTAACTAGTTGATCTAGATCTGGATGTGGATCATCAATGTAAGTTTTTGAAATTAAACAATATTTAAATGCATCTTTAGTTAAAAGTCAAAATAATAGTTTCCATATTTTGCAATGGTGGATAGTATATAGAACATTTTCATATCCTATACTTTCCATCGTGACTCGTGACTTACTAACAACGTAGGTTTCTAGGTAGCTTCAGAATTCGTCTTCAGTACATCAGGATGTTTAATCGATGACCACAGGACATTGTTAGATCCATCTACCGTACAAACGGTAATATTCCTACAAGATTAGTGGAGGTACGAGAAGAGAAATCAAGGCGTCGGTCGGATGGCTAGTATTAAAAATAAGCTTGATGAGTTAGCAATAGGAGATAGATATAAAGAGTAGAACTATAGAAATACTTATTACTTTGTAATATTTATTTTTTAGCTAAAAATTTATGATAAATTATTTTGAAAAGAGTTGCAAATGATAGTGATATAGATGAGTAGGTGACAACCTAGTTAGGATATAATCATCTATTATGATGCAACAAATTCCAAAATAAATTTGTAATTGTTAGTGATTATTAATAAAGATTTTATTTTTATCATTTTAGTTTATATGATTTTTTGTATTTGTAAATTATATAATTACAAGTGATTAATAATATGCTTGATTTTTTATCAAAATTTTACTTAATTTATTGTTATTTACTCTTGAAATTTTTTTAACAAAAAATTAAAATTTTGAGCAAAAAAAAGAAAAAAATTGATCGATCCGGCCTGGTGCCCGGGTCTAAGCTCAGACCAGGCCCGGGCTAATCTATCCCGGGTCTGAGTCACGGGTTTTCCAGGGCCTAGGCCCGATTTACCGGGCCGAGCCGAGTCGAGCTGGCCCGGTTGGACTGGCCTATCGTTCTAACATTTTTTTTCTATTTGGAGACTTGTCTTTTAGATTGGTAACGTCTCTAGTACTCATTTTCCTTTCATCGAGAGCAGATAGCATGATTTAGCCTCTTGTTGGTTGCTTCTAGCATTTCTGACTCCTTCAAAAGTCGAGAATTTTATCATCTGGTGGTAAGTGAATGGAACCGCCTGCAAAGTATTAAGGGCAATCTTCCCAAAATGACATTGTAGGCCGACTTGATATTCATCTGGATTGACGAGGGTATTCGCTAACCATCAAGGGGAGAGTAATCATCCCTTTCAATATGAGTGAATATCCTGTGAATCTGATAAGAGGACCCCGGCAAAGCTGCAGCTTGGATTTATCGATACCCATTTCGTTAAATGCGTCGATGAATAGGATAACAGTCAAACTCCTTGTGTTGACCAAGATCATCTTGACCTGGAAGCCATTGATCTTGGCTAAGATGAGGAGAGAGTCCCCATGAGGCGTCTCGACGACTCTCAAGTTAGAATCGCCGAAAGAGATGAGCTGATCAGTCTTTGGCTTCATGTCACATAGGTTAACCTGCAATACTCGCATGGCATACTTCTTTCGAGTGTTGTTGGGCATCCTTCCTACCGAAGGGTCATCGCTGGTAGTATTGATGATACCCCTATTGCTAGTCTCGACAAGTCGGGTGTTAAGCGGCTGCTGGGGACAAGGCGACCTAGAACAAGACCTCTTATTAGATCCCTCTAGGGTAGGTTCTCTCTTGTCTCACTGGGAGACAAGCTTCTTCAGGAATCCCCTCCATATTAAGTCCTCAATATCTCTCTAGAAAACTCGACAGTTATTCATTTTATGGTCATGATTTCGATGATATCGACAGATTGCCTTATATCTCAAGATCGAGGATCCGACCTCATGGGAGGAGGAACGGAAGTGAGGTGCCCCTGCTTCTAGACCATGTAGAGAGCTTAAGTGAGAGAGGTATTGAGGAGGAATCCGATTGATGAGCTCATTGGTGAATGACGTGATTTGCTGTTGGAAAAACTGGGAGATCCTCTGAGTGGATTCTTCCAACTAGGCCTGAGTAACAAAGCATGCATGTGGTTCTTCAGGGAGTGGGTTGACGGACCGATCTAGGCATTCAGAACCATACACCTTACATGAAGAAGAGTGGTGGGCCCCACGGTAGGCGCCAAACTATTGATGTTAGTTACCAAACAGGAGATTTATGTGTGTATTAAAATTGTATTAGGGTCCTCAAGGTACTTCGAATGACTGATTCTTGAGCTTGATACCGTGTCTTGCACAAGAAAAGCTCATAAGAGAGCGGAGTTGTGCTCTCCAATTGTTCCTCCAATGATCAGATCAGTAATTAATCTTGAGTGGGAAAATGTAAAGTAAAAAAGGGGTTCAGAGTTGCATGGTCCAAAACCAGAGAGTTTACCTCATGCAGCATAGCTTCCTTTTGTAGCAAACTGGAAGGGCAAAAAGGTAACTCTGGCCGAGTTCAGATAGGCAACTGAGTCGGCAGATATCTTACATGTGTCGATTGCTAAAGAGGGTGAGTCATCCAGCTATTTAATGTGGGCATTATAATAAGTGCTTAGAGCTGGCTGAGTCCAATGAGTCATAAAGACTATGGGGCTAGAGCAATAATGGCTTTGTTAGAGCAATTAATGTGAGGGTAGTCGATTGTTGGCTAGGGGTTCAAGGAAACTAACGCCTCTTTAGTCGTCTAGTTGAGGGCCGACAAACACTGCCTTTTTAGTCAGCCATGCAAGTTGTCGGCCTGAAGTGGTAGGCCGAGTGCGAATACTTACAGGGTCGATATGGTAGGTAGGTCGATAAGTACCGCCTTTTTGGTCAGCCATGCGAGTTTTTGGCCTAATGGTCGGCTATAGAAGCTGCTCGGCTGTCTGGAATCTGATTATATTTGATTAGACAAGGAATGAGACACGTGTTGACCCAAGAAGGTGGTTTCAACATTTGGTGATTTATTGTCATAACAAAGAGGAATATTTATGCACATTCTATTCAATTCAAATTAGAATAATAAAAATTATCCACGTGCTCATTCTGTTCAATTCAAATTAGAAGCACGTGCATGCCTAAATAAGAAGCTCGTAAAGACAAAACAAATCACACATAAAAAAACAGACCCCTATCCTTCCAAGCTAATGACGTGTGTTCAACTTTTGCTATCTATTCTATATTACGTATGTTACATGTCATCAATGCAAGCACGGACAAAATAGTTGTATCAATGGATAGATAGATATGAAAGCAGGGCAACACCTAGTAATAAATAACTTTCCATGTTATCGCAAATGGATTTTTTTATTTCGATCAATAATGATCTCCACACGGTCCATTGAACCCAATAAGAAGAATAATTGGGCCTAAACTCCGGGGTTGGAGTTTTATTTTATTAGTCAGCTTCAAAAGCCTAATGGATTCAACAACCCAATAACATCACAAAGCTTCCTTTGCGTAACATGGCCGGTTTTGTAACTACCTTATTCTCTCTTTTTTCTTTTACGGTTCACATGAATATGAACAAAGTATTAGTAACACGGTTCATGCAGTGGCGGATTTAAGATTTTTGAGGACTAGTCTCAGTATATAATTAATAATTCAAAATTTTACAATTAGTCCCAATGATTTTTCATATCTTAGAAAAAAAACACATAATCGCATTGTTAGTAACACTATCAAATGCACCTTTTTTAATGTAAAATACTAAACGAACATTAAGCCAATTATCACTCATTTTATTCTGCAACTTGCTCTTTTATCAATTTCATAGCAGAAAAAGCTTATTCCACAGTTGCCTTTAGCCATGGGTAAAATTAATGCAATCTTAAAAAGCGAACACGCCAAGTGATGGTTCTCATGCTTTTTCAGTCTCCACCATCATCTTCGAAAGATCAATTATCCCCTTCAAATTAAAGAACATGATATCTCTATGCTCATAAACAGCGTGAATCACACTCTCGTAGAGGGTGAGAGAGTAGCGATTAAGGCGGAGAAGGAGAAACCAACCTATGGGCGGAGGAAGAGGCAAGGAGGAACTAGAGGATGAATGAGACGATGAGTTGCCTAGGGTTTGTGGATTGCAGCAAAGAGCGAAAGGATCGGATCCCGAGAGCAGAAATGATTGGTAAAAGAGGGGGGGAATTACTGGATGAGATCAAGTGTAATCGTGGAGAATATATCCAGTGGACCTGGTCTATGGCATTAAATGTGTATAGAATGTCAACTCTTGAATCCGTGCATGAACCCGATGTCCAATGATCTAAGGTTGTCATCTTTTGATGCATATTAAATGTCATAAATTGGGGATATTTAATACTTTCTTGCAGTTGTGAGACTAAGATACTAGTGAGGTTGCCTATTTGTGGGATTGGAGTTTCAATTGGATAATTTTAAAGGTTAGGGTCCTAGCTAGGTGTCCACTTGATCCCACTTTGTTGTGAATGGATCACCTATGCCCGTGCGAGCACGGGCAAAATAGTTGTACAGATTGAGAGAAGATAGATATGAAAGTGGGGCAAGACCCAGTAATAAAAAGCTTTCTATGCGATTGCAAATGGAATTCTTTATTTTCCATCAACAGTGATCCCCACACAGTCTATTGAACCCAATAAGAATATTCTAATTCGGCTTAAACTCCAAGGTTGGTGTTTATTATTATTATTATTATTTTATCAGCTGGCTTTAAAAAGCCTAATGGATTTTCCAAAAAGAAGCCTAATGGACTCACAGCCCAATAACATTACAAAGCCCATCCACCTTATTCTCTCTTTTTTCTTTTGAGGTTCACATGAGTATGAACAATTTACTCGTAAGATGGTTCGTGCAAGAAATAAAAGCACTAAATTAATCTTCTCTCCTAAGTCATCATCATAAGATACTATCATGACGATAACACATGCAACCAGAAAATAAATTAAAAAATCATAATAATAACTTTTGCCTTTGTAGTTTGTAGGACGTGGGGTTCTAACTGGCACATAGTTCACCCTTCTGTATTTGTTAATTATTATTTTCTCTCTTGGATCTTGTTATCCTCGAGTACTTGGGTTAAATTTGTTCCACTTTAAAACCCTTTTTTTTCATTTAACAAGAAACAGGCCCTTAATCTCGAACATCATCTCAAATTATACTGCGTCATAAATACACCATCAGACGAAGTTATTACCCACGTCGACATGCACCGATGATTTAATTTGGATTTTGACGTTTCAATCACCTGCAACAAAACTCGCTACGACTACTGCTCGTGCTCATACCTACGAATAGAGAAAATACGTACCCGAGTTCGTACGTGCGGTCTATACTCACACGTACGTATGACAAAAGCACCAGTGCACGTGACTCCCCGCCTCGAAAGCGGAGCGCGTGATGTGACACGTGCCAGTCACGCGACCAGTGCACGTGACTCCCCGCCTCGAAAGCGGAGCGCGTGATGTGACACGTGCCAGTCACGCGCCCCCCGCTCACCACCGTTCGCGGTGGACATTGACCCCTGACATGGGGATCCCCCGTATCTCTGCTCGGGGGCCGAGAAGAGGCCTCGGCCGTCCGATCTGCTTTGGACGGGGAAGCGGGGATCCCGAGATTCGCGCCGGGCTCAACTTGCATGCGCGTGGGCCCGACACGGAAAAGCTCGATGTCGGTCATGTTCATGGCTCTCTCATTCCCGACCGGTTGAGTGACTGACGCGTGTCCGAGTGTTCCCGGTGGTCATCTGTAGATCCCCACCGGCCTAGCTCTCCGGCGACATCCCACAAGAACCCATGTGGCGGGTCGCTGCGTCGTGACAGCTCACGTGATATCTTGTGGGCCCGAAAAGATGGTTTGTGATGGCAAACTAAAGGGCCACGTGCTCGTCATGCTTATACGTCTACATCAGGTACGACTGCTCTAATGAGGGCTCATGATCAATCGTTAGGTGTGCCTCTTTTCGTTTGGTGCTGAACCCTCTCGTTATTTTTCCTCTCTTTATCCCCTCTCATCTTTCAATGAGTCTTCTAAGCATTCATTAAAAAAAATTCATCTCCTAATGGCTATCAATAAGTACAGCATCAATAAGTCATGCCTACTGAAAAATTAATCGGAGATACGAATCAAACGTGGACAGTACGTATATCGAAATATATAAAGGTTGGAGGGGTCCAAATTGTCTACCAAGAAATCATACGAGCATCTCTTTTACACGTTGCTTGTTCCTCAAGTTAGTCTAGTTTCAACAGTATGTCGCTTATTGACAACTAGCCTCAGCCTCTATATATGTGATATCATTGGTTCAAATGATGGTGATATCTTTGTTTACAGCCAACCTGAGCCATACGTACGTACCGCCAGCATTGAACGGGGATAGGAATCAAATGTAGGCAGTATGACAGAAAATATACATACGAACGTGTTAAACATAACTAGGGGTGTCCAAAAAGCCCGGAGCCCGGGCCCGGCCCGGTGTCCGGCCCGGGCCCGGCCCGGGCCCGGGCCGCCTTGGTTCAAATGATGGTGATATCTTTGTTTACAGCCAACCTGAGCCATACGTACGTACCGCCAGCATTGAACGGGGATAGGAATCAAATGTAGGCAGTATGACAGAAAATATACATACGAACGTGTTAAACATAACTAGGGGTGTCCAAAAAGCCCGGAGCCCGGGCCCGGCCCGGTGTCCGGCCCGGGCCCGGCCCCGGCCCGGGCCAAACGGTCACATTCGTGACCGTTATGGCCGGGCTGGCCCGGCCCGGCCCGGGCCAAATCTGGCCTAACGGTCAGATTTGGTATTTTGACCGTTTTGCCCCTTAAAACGGTCAAAAAACGGCTAAAAATCGAGGGTTTTTTGGTCATTTACCTAGGGGGCTGCTTCTATAAATAGAGGGGGGGTTTCAATTCATTTTCTCACAACAAAACTCATCTATTTCTCTCTCTACTACTCTCTTATACAATCTTATACTATCTCATACTAATATACTTATATACTATCCTATAATCTTTTGTATTTTCTAATACTTCCAACAAATGGCTTCTGGGTCTGATTATGAAGAGCAACATGCAACTCCTACCGATCCAGAGATGAGTCCTCCTACAACAACTCCTCATCCTACCGGTGTTAATCCTGAATCTGGTGGCGACGAATCTACGGCACCAAGAGCTCCAAAAAGGCCGAGGTCTGATGTATGGAATTTTTTTGAGAAGATAGACGTCACCAAGGATGAACACGGTAGGATCATCTCTCAGAATGCGAAATGTGCGTTGTGCGGCCAGATATTCAAAGCTCATCATAAGAGCGGCACCAACCATCTCAAACGGCATATTGAAAAACACAACAAAGGCCAAAATCTACAAGGTGATATCCGGCAGTCTATGCTTTCCCAATCATCCTCTTCAGGTACCCTCGGCAGTTGGAATTATGACGCTGCCCGAGCCCGGAAATGCGTAATCAGGTTTATTGTTCTTAAAAACCTTCCTTTTAAATTAGTAGAAGATGATGAATTTGAAGATATGTTTAGAGATGGTTTTTATCCTGCATTTACAAAATTTTCTCGTCAAACCTGTCAACGTGATATTTTAAAATATTATGTTGAGGAACAGGGAAAAATAATTTCTTATTTTAAAAATTTAAACTGCAAATTTTCTTTAACTTCTGATATTTGGTCATCTAGAGTGCAAACTGGTTATTTATGTATAACAGCACACTGGATTGATGAAAGTTGGAAAATGTTTAAAAGAGTTGTTTCTTTTATTGCAATTGAAGAGTCACACACTGGTATTAATGTTGCAAATTTAATTGTTGAAGAACTTATGAAACTAGAAATTGATCAAAGAATATTTACTCTTTCACTAGATAATGCAAGTAATAATAATGTAGCTGTTGATTTTCTGAAAATAACTTTGTCATTGCCATGTCATGGTGAGCTTTTTCATGTTAGATGTATCTGTCATATTTTAAATTTAATTGTTCAAAGTGCATTTTCTGAAATTAAACCCATGATAGAAAAAGTTAGAACAGTTACTAATATGCATAATGCTTCTGAAATGAGAATTAAAAGATGGAAACAATGTTGTAAAAGAAAAAATTATAAGCCTAGACTAATTCCAAAAGATGTTGACCATAGGTGGAATTCCACCTATGCAATGTTATCTGTAGCAATAGAATATAAAGAAATTATAAATGATTTTATAAATTTTTATGCTTCTAGTTCTAGCTCTGGTAGTGCTTATGGAATAACTGAAGATGAATGGACAGTTATAT
This sequence comes from Asparagus officinalis, assembly GCF_001876935.1. Lineage (NCBI taxonomy): Eukaryota > Viridiplantae > Streptophyta > Magnoliopsida > Asparagales > Asparagaceae > Asparagus > Asparagus officinalis. The sequence goes on from NC_033796.1 coordinate 59,364,650, forward strand.
GTAAATTAAATGAGATGTTACAAGTTTTTTATGATGCTACTATGTTATTATCTGGTTGTTATTATCCAACTATTACTTTAGCTGCTTTACAAATTTTAAATATTCAAAAATTTTTTGCAAAATATCGTATGGATGATACTTTTGGAAATATAATTTTTCAAATGGAGAGTAAATTTAATAAGTATTTTAGGCCTATTCCTCATATTTTTGGTATTGGTGTTCTTATTGATCCATGCTTGAAGGAAATTGGCCTTCGAAGTTTGTTACAATCATTGTATGGTGGACAGATTATAGACTTAGATGATGGATCCACCCTTACTGCTACTACTCATTATGTAGCTATTAGAAATTATTTTCAAACCTTATATGATGAGTATGCAGCTAGATATGGTGTAGCTACACAACAGTCTTCAGCTTCGGCACCTTCAGCTTCGAGCACAGGTCGAGGTAAAAGTGTAAGTTTTGATAGGTATGCAATGGTAGCTGAACTAACTGGTGGATCTGGAACTTCATCAGGATTAGAGGTTTCTGAAATAGACGAATATTTATCTGCTTCCTTAGTTAAATGTCAAGGAAATGCTTTAGATATTTTGCAATGGTGGAAAGTATATGGATCAGTTTCATATCCTATACTTTCCACCATGGTTCGTGACTTACTATCAGTGCAGGTTTCGACTGTAGCCTCGGAATCCGCTTTCAGCACAGCAGGACGTTTGATCGACGACCACAGGACATGCTTAGATCCGTATACTGTACAAGCGGTGATGTGCTTACAGGATTGGTGGAGATACGAGAAGCGAACACAAGGCATCGAACGGATTGCTATGATTGAAGATAAATTTGAAGAGTTGGGACTAGCAGATAGATATAATGATTAGATAATATTCATAAAATTGTAATTTTTATTTCTTAGCTTTAAATTTGAATTAAATTATTTCGAAAAAAGTTGCAAATGATAGTGATATGGGTGAGTAGGTGCCAACCTAGTTGGGATGTACTCATCTATTGTGATGCGACGAATTTCGAAATAAATTTATACTTGTAAAGGATTTACCGATTATTAATAAAGAAGTTATTTTTATCATTTTTTGTACTCGGGCCCGGGTCCGGGCTTGGGTTTTGCCCGGCCCGGGCCCGGTTTTCCGGGCCGGGCCGGGCCGGGCCGGCCCGGTTTTCCGGGCCGGGCGGGGCCGGGCCGGCCCGGATGGACAGCCCTAAACATAACTACCAACTGCAGATGATCTGGACAACTGAGGAGGTTCTTATATAGCTCTCATCAAACATATCTGAAATGCTAATGTTAGACATTAAAATCAGTAAACCAACCAATCGATACTTGAGATATATATTTTACTTGTATATTTGTCTCTATATACATTACAAGGGCGTGTTCGGCAAGTTTGAAAATACTCCAGCCTAGTTTTGAACTAGCTCCACTTAGTCTATAGATTATATTAAACTAGACTTTATTGAACCGGTTTTAAATTAAACATAGTTTAGCTAATTTATAGAGTAGACTCTATTAGAACCAGTTCTCTTAAAAATCAAGTGAGATTTAATTTATTTCTAACTTAGTTAGTTATTGAATACAACATTAAAACTGGACTTCAAAAGAGCTTTTTTCCCGTCATTTTCTTTCATTTACGAAACAATGGCTAAGCTCATACGAACATATTAGCATCAGGCAATCTTGACCTTAGAATAAGTGGCGGTCTGTTAGGTGCATGTTAGCAGGCGATATTTTGTCTGCTATTGTGCACCTCCGCCTAGTTTGAATGAAGAAGAAGAAGAAGGTTAGCAAGAAGGCTTCTCCTGAGCTAAGGGATTCAATATTTGTCTATCCTACTCTGTCTAATGATGGTGAAAGATTGAAGAAAATGGAGGTTTCTTCTAGTTCTGTAATCATGGAGAGCACCGGTCCAAAGGGGGCGAAAAAGAAGTTGTCGATGGAGGATATTTTGGCGAAGTCCAATCCTCTATCAGATTCTCTGATGCCTCAACTCAAATCCGGTGCCCCATTGCCTCGTTTACTAGGTAATCCTTCTTCCTCTTCATGGTCAGATGAAATGGATGAGATGGATGAGGAACTCGAATCTGGGTTTTCTGGGAATGTTAATTTGATGGTAGAAAATGTTGAAAGTATAGTTTCTGATCAATCTATAAATGTTGACAATGTGATTGAGAACCCAAGTAATGAGGAAAAGAGTGATGAAGATAAGGGTTATAATACTGGTGCTAATACTGTTACATTGGAAAAAACTGGAAAATCCTTTGCCAGTTTATTTGCTGATAATAGGAAACATGGTAATGGCATGTCTTTAGAATTTATTCCATCAGTGCAGGCAAATGTAGCTACATTTACTTCGGATGAATGGAAGGAGGGGGGAGTTTACTGGAAGCATGCTTTAATTGGCCATGTAATTGGGCTAAATGTCAAGTTTAAATCCATGGAAACATATGTGAACAAATTATGGGGCAAAATTTCTATTCCTCAAATCCATCTAATTAAACAAGGGGTTTATCTCTTTGATTTTCAATCTGAAAAACTGATGAGTGAAGTGTTAGAAGTTGGACCATGGTTTTTTGGGTCTAGGCCTTTTGTTTTAAAGCCATGGTCAATTGATGCTGATATAGAAAAGATCCAAGATTTTATCTATCCTATGTGGATTCAACTCCCAAATTTGAGGCTGAATTTATGGAGCCCTGTTGGAATAGCCAAAATTGCTAGTCTTATTGGTGTTCCTCTAACTACTGATAAGTTAACTGCAACAAGGCAAATGTTGTCATATGCCAGGGTGTTGATAGAAGTCAAATTACCTTTAAGATAAGTTAACTGCAACAAGGCAAATGTTGTCATATGCCAGGGTGTTGATAGAAGTCAAATTACCTTTAAAAGAATCCCTGCCAGACTCTCTTACTATAGTCATATGCCAGGGTGTTGATAGAAGTCAAATTACCTTTAAAAGAATCCCTGCCAGACTCTCTTACTATACAAGGTCCTGATGGTGTATGTTATGACCAAAAAGTGATATATGAGCTTAAGCCAAGGTGGTGCACATCTTGCAATATAATTGGGCACATGACTGAGAATTGTAGAAGGCAGAAGACTAAAAAGATATGGGTAAGAAAACCTACAGGAAAAGAAGATTCAGAAAAGGAGAAACTACCTAGGAAAGATTCTGGGCAAAAAATAGCTGATGTTCATGGGCAAACTAATGGAAAAAATCCAGAGCAAGCTAGAGAAAATGTTTCAGGACTAGATGGAAGTACTGCTGGTGCACCTACTCAGACAGAAGAAAATCAAAATGGCATTGCTATGCAGAAACATGCACAAACAATAAATATCAGTCAAAATGTTTCTGGATTAGCTATTGTGCATCAGATTTCATCCCCAGTTGTAAATACCTCTGGATTCACCAGTGTTAACAGAGATAACATATCAAGGAGAATAAACACAAGAGCTATGATTAATGATAAAGGGATTTCTTACTCTCAAGCTTCTCTTTTTTCCCCATTGGACGATCAAGTGCATGACTTAGATCCCTCTAGCATTGACAGAGGTGGATCTTCTTCTTTATGCATTTAGCTATTTGGAATGTTAGAGGATTTAATAAATCCTCTAAACTCATGATTGTGAAGCAATTTATAGGTCAGTACAAACTTTCATTTATTGCCCTGCTGGAAACCAAAGTTGTTGAAAGGAAAATGCAAACTATAGCTAAGAAGCTAGCAAAAGATTGGGATTGGATATCTAATGTACAGCATACAAAAACTGCAAGGATCTGGGTGTTATGGGATAGTGATCTACATACTATGCAACAAATTTCTGCCTCAGATTAGTTTATGACTTGTGCACTGGAACTTAGAGATGGCAGTTTTTCAAGTCTAATTACTATAGTCTATGCTGATAATGATATGCAGAACAGGAAAAAGCTATGGCAGGATCTTCTTTCATTCAATTACTATAGTCTATGCTGATAATGATATGCAGAACAGGAAAAAGCTATGGCAGGATCTTCTTTCATTCAAGCAAGGTGTTTCTTGTCCATGGATTGTAGGAGGTGATTTTAATGCCATTATCAATAATCAAGAAAAAATTGGTGGAACTCTTGTGACTGATTCAGAAACTGAAGACTTTCAAAATTTTATATCAAGTTGTCAGCTTACTCACCTTAAAACTACTGGATGCTTCTTCACTTGGAGTAATAAGCAAAGTGCTGAAACAAGAATTTGGTGTAGATTAGACAGGATCCTTGTGAATGAGGAATGGATTCAAACTTTTACTTCTAGCCAAGTGGAGTATCTTGAACCAATTTGCTCAGATCATTCTCCTGCACTGATATCAATTGAGGATGAAAATTTTGAGGGGAAAAAACCTTTTAAAATTTTCAAAATGTGGACAAAGCATTCATATTTTCTCACTGTGGTTAAGTCAATTTGGGAACTGGATATTAGAGGCTACAGAATGTATAAATTTTATTCAAAACTCAAAGCTCTCAAACCTGCATTAAAGGATCTGAATAGAAAACACTTCACGAACATTAGTGAACAAGTTATAAGAGCAAAGGAGGAGATGTCTGAAATTCAAAGGCAACTGTGCACTGATCTCTTCAATTCCTCTCTGATACTGAAAGAAAGAGAGGCTATAAATAAATATGACAAGCTTTTAAACTGTGAAATATCCTTCTATAGGCAAAAAGCCAATATCAAATGGGATTTGTATGGAGATAAGTGTTCCCAATTTTTCCATTCAATGATGAAAGCACAAAGACATCATAATAGAGTTCTTTCAATATATTCTGAAAATGGTGAAAGAATTACAGAGATGCCCAGAATAGTTGATGAATTTGTTGGATATTACAAAAAATTATTAGGGTCTTCTACTACAACTGATATTCCAGACCCAGAGGTGATCTCTAATGGCCCTATTCTTTCTTCCTCACAAAGAGATGGCTTATGTTCTCCTGTTTCAAGAGAGGAGATAAAACACGCAATTTTTTCAATGCCTGATGGGAAAGCACCTGGACCCGATGGCTTCAATTCCTCCTTCTTCAAAGCTGCTTGGAGTGTAATCAGTGAAGACCTGTTCTTAGCTGTGGAAGAGTTTTCTTCAAACTGGTATATTACTTGGTGCTATTAATTCAACAGCCATCACTCTGGTACCAAAAACTCTTAACCCAAAAACTCCTTCTGATTTCCGTCCGATATCTTGTTGCAATTGCATATATAAAATCATTACTAAAATTCTAGCTAGCAAAATTCAGAATGTCATGGGGTTTCTAATCAGTGATGCTCAAAGTGCATTTGTCAAGGGTAGAAGTATCTCAAATAATATTTTGTTGGCACACGAACTCATCAAGCATTATGGGAGGAAAAATACTTCACCAAGAGCTATTCTTAATATTGATCTTAGAAAAGCATTTGATACCATTGATTGGAATTTCATTAAATCAATGCTTACGGGGCTGGGCTTTCCTGATATGATGATCGTGTGGATAATGGAGTGTATTACAACCCCCAAATTCTCCTTGTCGCTTAATGGATCTCTTCATGGATTTTTTTCAAGGCTCGAGAGGGTTAAGACAAGGAGATCCTCTATCTCCGATCTCTTCATGGATTTTTTTCAAGGCTCGAGAGGGTTAAGACAAGGAGATCCTCTATCTCCTTATCTTTTTGTTTTGGGCATGGAATATTTATCTCGCGAGAGGGTTAAGACAAGGAGATCCTCTATCTCCTTATCTTTTTGTTTTGGGCATGGAATATTTATCTCGGAAGCCTAGTGCACTTCAAAATGATGGATTGTTCAAATACCACCCTAAATGCTCCAGGTTAAAGATAACACACTTATTCTTTGCTGATGATTTGCTGTTGTTTGCAAGGGCTGATATGAACTCTATTTCCAAGATATTCAATTGCCTCCAGGAGTTCAGTCATGTATCTGGCTTAGACACAAACCCAAATAAATGTTCAGTTTATATGAGTGGTATTGATGATTCTCTTAAGCAACAAATATGCTCTTATTTGAACTTCTCTGAAGGTGTTCTACCAGTGAGATATCTTGGTGTGCCATTGATATCAAAAAGGCTCTCTTGTTTGGATTGTTATGCACTGCTCAGTAAAATCTCTGAGAAATTCCAAAATTGGCAAAAGAGGAACGTGTTATCATATGCCGGGAGATTACAATTGATCAAATCTATCATCCTAGGAATTCATATTTTCTGGACAAATAATTACATTTTGCCAAGTAAAGTCCTTCGTAAGATTGACAGCTTATGCTCTGAGTTTTTATGGAATCAGAAAATCCCTCTTGTCTCCTGGAATTCAGTTTGTCAAAATAAAAAACATGGAGGTTTAGGTGTGTTTTCTGCAAGAATTTGGAATCAAGCTGCTGCTATCAAGATTATGTGGTTAATACATCTGTTTAGGTGTGTTTTCTGCAAGAATTTGGAATCAAGCTGCTGCTATCAAGATTATGTGGTTAATACATCTTAAAAAGGACCATCTGTGGGTCAAATGGGTACATGGTAACTATTTGAGTCATGCTAATGTTTGGCAGGTGCAAGCTAAGACAAACGATTCATGGATGTGGAAGCAAATTATAAAGATGAGAGATATGTTGATTGGTAAGCTGGGGAGCATTGAAAATCTGAAGAATTTAATTGATAGCTGCTGTGAAAATGGAAAAATAGTTGTTTCGGCAATTTATGAAAAACTGAATCAATCTTCTCAGCAGGTATCTTGGTCAGCTACTGTATGGGATAGTCTTCATTATCCCAAGCATTCATTTATCTTGTGGTTAGTTGCCCATTCTAGGTTGCTAACACAAGAGAGGCTTTGTCGTATGAACATCATTAATACTAATAGGTGTGTGCTAAGTTCTAATCACCTGGAAACATGCCATCACCTTTTCTCTGACTGTCAGTACAGTGCTAGTGTTTGGAACAAAGTCATGGATTGGTTGAAGTTCAATTGGAGATCTTGTGATTGGGAGCACATTATAGATTGGTACAGTTGTAGACTTCGAAGAAAGAATTTTACAGAAAAATTGAGAAGATTGGCGCTCTCTGTTTCAGTATATCAGATATGGCAAGAGAGAAACTTGAGGATATTTCAAAGAAAAATGAGACAACCTGATCATCTGCTTCGTGTGATAAAAATTTCCATTTTCTCTAAATTCTTGAACGATGATTTTCCAGAGTATGTAAAGGAAAGTATTGTGAGAATATAATTTTGTGATCTTTTGGCTAGTTGAGACCCAGACTATCTGGAATTGTTGAGTGCTATGTAATGTTCACACTTGGTAATGAATAAAATCTTTTTCATTGACAAAAAAAAACATATTAGCATCTGTTTGGCAGGCATCTAGTGTTTGTATGTGGGTTTTTTTTTAGGAAAATTGTGACGCGGCCCCAAAAGTAGGTACTTCATGTGACCAGGCCCCTTGTATTTTGGCTCATGTGATTCAGCCCTAAAAAGTATCATTTAATATTTCAATGCCCCCACGTCAGCAGTACAAAAAAAGAGATTTTATTTAAAAAAACCCAAAATTGCCCCTCTACTTATCTTCCCCAGACGTCTAGTCCCCAAAAACATGAAAAGTCGCATCTATTAATGCGATCTAACAGAAAAATAGAGGGAAATTTCCCGCCTTATTTAAAACTCTATCATGAGCAATAACTCGTGTTAGTTCTAAGTTATTTAATATTAGTTCTAACTTATTTTTTGTTAGTTCTAACTTATTTAATGTTAGTTATAATTCATGTTAAAGATAATTTTAAGTAGAACTAACATAAATACTTTAGACTACTTGGTCTAGTGGTAAAGATTGGGAATTTGGAGAGGAGGTCAGGAGTTCAAACCCCTGCAGCTACAATATATATTTAAAGGTCTTTGACTTTGATTGGGCCTTGAGCTCTTATGTTAGTTTTAACACACGGCATATTAGTTCTAACTCACCGCTTGTTAGTTTTAGTTATAATTCATGTTAGTTCTTGGCTTTTGGGCTCTTATGTTAGTTCTAACCCACAGCATGTTAGAACTAACATGATATCCGTTAGAACCAACACGAAATCCACTAGAACTAACACAAATATTAGAACTAACATGATATCCATTAGAACTAACACAAAAATAATTTCTTCTTTTTTAAATATAATAATATTATACATAGCATAAATTTTGATCGAGGAATTTACGCACCTAAAAATAATTGTTAGAACAAACGTCAATTTAACACCTCCTAAAATTTTCACATTTTTTCATCCAAACATCTCCCACAATTTTTACATACAGACCAATAAACTAAAACCAAAACATCCAGAAACCCCCAAACCCCCCAACAACTGCCAGCCCTTGTCGTTCTTCTTTTCTGGTCTCGTCATTCTACTGTCTGCCTTCGCATTTCCATAAGGGTTTGAATGGGTTCCTTCGCGCTGCTAACCCAAGATGAACTGTCTTTGTCCTACAGCTCACCGCGATGAACGACTTCGTAGTCGTTTACGGATTATGCTTCCTTGGACGACATTTTTCCGGCGAAAAACCTAGCACTGTTTAAATCCGAAGAGAAAATTGAAAATTCGAGAGTTTCGGTGGCTCCTAAGTGGTGGGAGAGAGAGAGAGAGAGAGAGAGAGAGAGAGAGAGAGAGAGAGAGAGAGGGTACTTGAATAGGGAGGGGGCGCAGTAACCGAGTTCAATCTGATCAAATAGGCAAGTCGTAACTTCCATTAGGTTTTTTTTGAAAACCAATACTTTGAGACATCGTCACAAATATTGTGTATATTTAGAACTTATCCATATGAGACAGAATACAAAAGATCTCATCACATGAAGTTTTCGCTTTTTGGGCATGGACACATTTTCCCCTTGTTTTTGTTGGTGACTGTAAATTTCTTGATCGTTCTCTTTGCCTCTCATCATTTCGAAGACTGGTCTGAGTACGATTTTCACAATCAACGTTGGAATTGACCATCTTTCTCCTCATATTTACGTCTACGCCATTCTGTGGTCTCTGTAATTCTGTAGGCCTTCGCTTCCCCCGAGACGTTCGGTATGACAGCCATGCTTCTTCATCAATATTAATAATTTAATCATTAATACTGACTACAGTCTTCGTTTATACGAGACTTTAGCGCGTATCATGTCTACAATACGAAGACAGAAAAATGGGTGATTGTATAAACGAAAAATTGATAATTTTCCCTTTAAAGGTATTGGTGAACTTTAAAGTTATCTTCTAAGTAATCAATTTATTTATTTTTCTCTTTAAACTATATGCATATGGTTAGTATGATCATTTTGTTAGTATATAGTTAAATATTTTAATAAATTAATAATGTGATTTTTTATGTGTTTCTTATATTTCTGTAATATAAAAAATAATTTTTTAATTTATAAAAAGGTTAAAGGGTAAAAAAGTTTTGAAATAAATTAGTCATTTTTTTTGTTTGGGATGAAAGGAGATAAACTGATGCAAACAAATAAAAACATACAAAAAAACATTATTATGTCAATTAATGTATTAAATATTTGACTATAGGCTAACAAAATGATCATATTGATATCCTAGACATAGCTTGAAGAGCAAAATATGTAATACTTTAAAGAGCAACTTAAGAGTTCGCCAAATACTTTAAGAATAAAATGATTATTTTGTCCTCGTATAATCGTGTAACTTAGACATTAGCGTTTTTTTTTTGGCGGGTGGTGGGATCCACCTGCATTTTAATGCTAATGCTTGCACGCCCCAAGTCAAATAGTCTAAAGACAGTACCAGCCACATTATACGTATTTTAAACTACTAGTATAGTGTATGCGTGTTGCACGTAGATAAACTTGAATATTTACAATGCACTAATTAAATTATAATTATATTAACAAATGTACTCCATACTATCTTCAACTTAGTAACATTAGGTTTCTTATTAAGCTTCATTTGTTTTTGTTTTTGAACTATTATCTTTTTTTTTTTAAATTAACGGATGGAAGGGTCTTTCATTTCTAAAAAAATAAATGAATCACATAATGACAGTGAGTTGTTTAGATTATTATATACAATATATCTAATATGATTATAAAAGTGTGTTTCCATGTTAAAATAATTTATAAACTTACTAATTAAATTTATAAATAATTTAAATATGTTTTTTTATTATAGTTATTAAAATTTAAATGTGTAACAATGAATTATGATAAATGTCATTTTTTGAGTAATGATTTCCTTTCCACCTGAAGCTCTATGAAACACAGCACCAACCAAGTTATTTGGTCAATGAATAGCAATTTTCACTCACCAAATGAACATGAAGTACATAGTTATTCATGCATAATTGAAAAGTATATAACTCACCCTCACAACAATACTCTACATTTCTAGTCACATTGTTACATAATATTGAATTTCTCTAACAAATCACGAAGAAAATATCACAATTTCTCTCTATTACATCAAGACACATAAACTTGAAGCTCATCATAAAATCAAACATATCAAACCATAATAATGACTAGATCCACCTTTGAAATTACACCAAATAATTCTAGATTGATGGAAATGAAAGTAAACAGACACATTTATCTTTCTTTACTTCCTCCCTTTACTGTTCACCAGAGCAAACAGTGAAATTGGCCAGGACTGCAGTGACTAGTTGCGAAGGTCAGGAGGTGGAGGTCATTTTTGATGGAGTTTGGAGGAGGCCAGGGAGTATGGGAGAGATTGAGAGGGAGAAAGAGTAAGAGATTACACCTTGAGGGGTTGGAGCTTAATTGTTTGATTGGGAATGTGAATTGAGTTGTATAATCATCAGATATTATATAGGAAATGATCATAGAGAGGTTAGGGATATGAATGGTTAGAGTTTAATTCTTAGTTAGTAGGGCTATTAAATTGATGATGATATTTAATTGGCAGTTGCGATAAGAATTTGAAGCTATTGCATAGTAGGCTATGTTGTTACATAGTATTATTATTATTACTATTACATAGTATTATTATATTGAGTTATTATTATACAATAATAGAGAAGGAGTTTAATTGAATTAATTTTTCTAATAGTAGTGAATGTAAATTGGATGTCCATTTATTACATTTAGTTTAATTTGTGGTTATGAGAAAGATTTGAATGGGTATGGTCTATGTATGTATGTGTTTTATATACTCATATGTGTTTTTATGTATGCATATATGTGTTTTAGCATGACTTAGAGGGTATTTTCGGAAGAAATATTTTAACATGACAACACACTTTTATAATAGTACTAGTATAGTCCATGTGCTTTGCACGAGTGCATACCGATTTTGTTTTATGTTTTACAATTTTTTTATTGGCTGCAATATAATAAAATGACTTGCATAACAATATAAATTATGAACAATTATAATTTTATTTAAATAAATAAATTATATGATAAAACCATGTATAAAGACTGAATGATTAACTATTATAGTTTGGATAATTATTATAATTTATTCATAGATTATTAAAACAATTATCATATATTAAATAATTTCTTTTCTTTTAAATATAATAATATTATACGTAGCATACTTATAATACTATTAGTAACTACATTTTAATTTAATAATTATACTATTAGTAAATAATTTACTAATTTGCATAATTATTAAAGTATAGTATAATTTATTAAGTAAAAAATACTATTAAAATCATTATACTATTAAATACTATACAATTATAATAAATATAAATTATTTTTTATACTATTATCATACTTTTAAAAGACTAATAAGATGAAAGGTAACAGATAGTCATCCATAAGAGATGAAACCAAAAGGTACAAGACATAAACCTAATGAATTGTTCTTATTTTTAATTTTTTTCTAGAATTTTAAGTATTATGTGAAAATAAATTAGATATAAATTTTAAATTTCCTATGAAAAACATACTTAAATAATAAAATAATAATGTGACCAAATGTTTCAAAAAAGTGAGGAAGTGAATAATTAATAAGAGGTTATATATAATTAGTGAATGATTAAAATAAAGCCAATGACATATTTGAGAATTTTCAAACCTAAAATGATAAAAATATAAATTAAAAGTTTTGACAAGACTATATGTAGTATTAGATATTTTGAAATAACCCCAAATTACCACGCCTCCTTTTTAGAAAAACCAAATTATTGTTAAGTTCATGATTACCAAAACTTACTGTAGCTGCAAAAGAAGTTGGAGTTTTTATGGAGAGTATTTTGATTTATGCCCTCTGAATAAACTAATATTTTTGCACGTATGATTTATTTCTTGTCTTTTTTTTTATCAAAGGATTTATTTCTTGTCTTAAACCTTTATTTTCTTGCACGTATGATTTATTTCTTGTCTTAAACCTTTATTTTCATTCATCTATCTCCCCTGCGCTCAGTTTTATAACAACTTTTCCCACTAAAAACAAGATGAAGATAGATAGTGTTATATCATACAAATGACTAAGTATTAATTCCTAACGAGAAGCCGACACGTATCTTATTTTAATTGGACACCTGATCTGCCAAACTTTGGAAAGGACGACTTGAGCGACTTCAACAACCCATCCGGGTTGACTGTTGGAGCAATCAACGGCAAAATAAATAGAAGTATAATATGTATGAGAAGAGATTTAGTGTGAGAAGCAAATAAAAAGCTGTTTTTAGCTCTCGGTTGCTGTAGCTACAGTACTCGGACCCTGTCTTTTTTTCTCTTTTTTCTCTTAGGTAGAAGGATACATGAATATCTATTTAAGGGCTTTACAAAGTGTTTCATAATAGAATTCTATTATGACTATAAGTTATAGAGATAACTAACTCAAATCCTTTTAGAATTAGGATTAAGTTCAACATTCCCTCTTAATCCTAATTTTGTAAGGTCTTCATTCCCATCATGTGCTTTAACTTGACAAATGCTTCAAACTTTAAAGGTTTCGTGAGGATGTCCGTAACTTGATCTTCAGACTTGCAATAAATCAACATGATCTCGTTCTTCTCAATATTATCTGGTAAATAGTGGTAACGAGTATGAATATGTTTGCTCCTTCCATGAGTGACTGGATTCTTCTTCAAATCAATTGCGAACTTATTGTCAACATAATCTTTGTAGGACCTTCAACTTGGATATGAATCTGACTTATCACGTTATGCAACCAAATTGTTTGACAAGTACTCGACACAGCTGCTACATACTCTGCTTCACAAGTTGAGAGTGCAACAATAGACTGCCTCTTCGACGACCATGAAAATGCGGTGGTGCCAAAATTAAAAACATAGCTAGAAGTACTTTTACGATCATCATGATCTTCACTCTAATAACTATCAGAATAACCTACAACATCACAATTATTAGATGAAGAATAAAGCAAACCATGATCATAAGTCCCCTTTAGGTAGCACATAATTCTCTTTGCAACTTGTAGATGAGATTAGCGAGGGCCCTCTAAATATATGCTGATTAGACCAACTCCATAGGCTATATCTAGCCACGTGTTAGACCCTAGAGAGTGGGGGGTGATTAGGGTCTTATGCTAATCTAATCCGATTAAATGTCAATTAAAACTAATTAACAAGTTATCCTAGCAAGTATGAAATACAACAAGAATATAAGCTAGGATAAACAATATGAACAATGAGATATATCCTATATAATAGAAATATATGCAATGATATATAAACAACACAAGGGTAAATAATCTAAACAAGATAGTGGATGAAATAAATGAGCAATGCACAATTGGCGATATAAGATAAATGTAAAAACATATACGCCAAAGACAAACTCAAACAAGCAATATGATCACGGAGTTCGGACCTTCCGTCCTACGTCTCCGCTCCCCACTCCCGGGGAAAAATCCACTATCACAACCGGGTTTTCTACGTTCACCCGAATAACGTTTACACCTCACACTATTATAATCCCACTCTACACCCACTAAGTGTTGAACTAGACGTGTCTCCCTCAAGTGCTCGGTTACAACCTCTCCCTAGGTTCGTCAACTGACGCCACTCCTCTTGGGACGATCCCCGACTCTCGCCACACACTTCTCTCGGTGTACAAGTGTATTACAAAGTGAATCTCACAATAAGGCTCAATTACAATAATTGATTTGTTCTCAACTATGGATGAGAACACAATGAAAGCTCACACTCAATGTTACAACTCTCACAACCCCAAATATATTATGAATGCAAATACAATAAGCTCAAGTGGGTGTGTGTAACAATGAAACTACGACGTTCGACTAAGGAAAATCGCGGTCGACCGCGATCGACCGCAAAGAACAAAAAACAGAACAGAGAGTTCGTCGGTCGACCGCACTGTAGCGCGGTCGACCGCTGGTACTGTAGCAGGTATATCCAGTTTTATAAAATCAGTTAAAATAGTAAAACAGCTCCAAAAATTATAAAATTTTGTGGGAAGGTTCTAGACATGTATAATGACATGTTAGAGAAAGAATTTCTAAAAAATCATTTCCCATTTGAGAGAAATAAATGTTTGAACATAGATTTACAGTTTCTGAAAAACTGCAGACATACACGATTTTGTAAAATTAATTGGGCACAGTAAATCAAAGTTTCTGAAAAACTGCAGACATACACGATTTTGTAAAATTAATTGGGCACAGTAAATCAACTCCAAAAATAGTAAAATTTTGAGGAATTAATTGGGCACAGTAAATCAACTCCAAAAATAGTAAAATTTTGAGGAAAGTTTCTAAACATGTAGATGAACATGTCAAAGAAAGAATGTCTTGAATATCATCTCCCATTTATGAAAACTCATCTGTTTTGTAAAACATGCACGAACATGCACGAACGAAAAACATGATTTTGTAAATTCCATTAAACATAACAAATCAATTCCAAACTTGATGAAACTTTGCGAAATGTTTATAAACATGAAGACAAACATGTTAGAAAAAAATTTTCTCAATTTTCATTTCTCAATTGTGAAAACTTATTATTTTGTAAAAACATGCATGAATATGAATTTGTTAAGAACATGTTTTTCACAAAAAGAGTTTAAACGCATATTGAAACTTTATGAAATGTCTTCATAAATATTATAACACATGAATATAAAGTAAACATGGTCAATAAAACAATATCACAAAGTTTTCTTAAAATAGCTCATTTTGTGAGAAAATCCAATATTGTGTGTGTATATATGATATTGAGCTTAGAGTATTAAACACACATAATATAAACCTATACTAAATATACCCAAGCTAGATCTTGATCTTCAATAAGCTTGACTTTGTACACTTACGGATGAAGCTGAACTTGATCTTTAACTTTGAATTGCAAGGGCTTCAACCAGACATTCTGCCAACCTCCTTTTGATATGATCGTTGTGACGCAATCCATCCAACCTCCAACATATTGTTTATCTAGAATAAATATAAAACACAAACACTAGACAAATAATATTAGATGTAAAACCTCCAACATATTGTTTATCTAGAATAAATATAAAACACAAACACTAGACAAATAATATTAGATGTAAATTGTTTGTAAATCATCATCCAAACACTAGACAAATAATATTAGATGTAAATTGTTTGTAAATCATCATCAAAACAAGAAGGCCAACACCACGTACATGTGAGATATCTCAAACTCCTAATAATTTGCGTGAAATAAGTAGGATCAACTTGTGTCCCATCAATTGCTCGAGATAATTTAGTACCAACCTCCAAAAGAATTCTAACAGGATTACAATCAAACATCTAAAATCTCTTCAACAACTCTGCACAATATCTCCTTTGACATATGAAACTCTCATCATCTCCTTAAACTACTTCAATGCCGAGAAAATAAGACATCAAGTCAATATCTGTCATCTCAAATTCATGCATCATCGACTTCTTAAAATCTTCAATCATACTAATATTATTGCCCGTAAAAATCGAGTCATCAACATTAAGGCATAATAGTAGTATATCACCAGAGTTGTTTATCTTCACATATAAGGCATGCTCGGAGGGCACTTCTGAAATCCACTTTCTTGAAAGAAAGAATCAATTCTTTTGTTCTATGCTTGTGACGTCTGCTTCAGCCCGTACAAGACTTTTTTCAAGTTGTATACTTTATGCTCGCATCCTTTCATCACAAATCCAGGTGGCTGCTTCCCGAAAACTTCTTCTTCAAGTGGCCCGTTAAGAAAAGCTGACTTCACGTCCATATGATGAATATTCCAATGCTTCTGTGCAGCCAAGACAATTATTAGTCTAACGGTTTCAATTCTAATAACAGGGAAAAATACCTCTTGGTAATTATAATCAGGCCTTTGCTTATAGCATTTCGCCACCAATCTTTCTTTATGCCGCTCAACCTCGCCGTTCGCTTTAATCTTTGTTTTGAAAACCCACTTCACATGGATTGCTTTATGTCCTTGTAGGATATTAGTAAGCTCTCACGTATCATTCTTCTCGGTTGCCTTTATCTCTTCTTTCATTGCATTTATCCACTTAGGATCTTAAATAGCCTCTTCAAACATAAATGGCTCACAATCAGCAAATATTACAAAGTGCACTATATATACATGTGCATCAATATCATCATCTGGAGTTACTTGATAATCTCTCAAGAGAACTGATAGTTGGCGATTTCTTCTTGGTCTTTCAACTTCTAATGGAACTTACGGTGTTGGAGCTTCAGGAGCATTAGCCGATAGTGCTTCTTCAGTTACAACAAGGACACCGTCTTCAAGAATATCAAGGAGAGTATGCCGTGAATCATTTTATTCTTTTAGCTTCTAATTCCAAGCTTCTTCTTCAGCAAACATAACATCTCTGCTTACAATCACCTTTTTTGTAGTAGGATTGTAGAGTTTGTAGCCCCTGGACTTGTAGCCAATAAAAACTGTCTTCTCATATCTGTCATCAAGTTTCTTTCTTCTTTATTCTAGAAAATGAGCATAAGCATGGAGCCAAATACTTTGAGATGTCTTACATTTTGCTTATAACCAGTCCACGCCTCTTTAAGAGTAAGGTTATCAACGCACTTTGTTGGTGACCTGTTCAACAAGTATACAGTACATGAGACAGCTTCACCCTAAAAGTAATTTGGCATACCTTTAGCCTTTAGCATGCTTCTCGCCATGTCAAGTATCGTCCGATTTTCCCATTCAGTGATGCCGTTATGTTGAGGTGTGTATAGAAAAGTGACATCACGCTTTATTCCTTCTTCTACACAATACTTATTGAATTCATTAGAAGTATATTCATCTCCTTCATCTATTCGTAACACCTTGATAAAGTAACTGTTTTCCTTCTCAACTAGGGTCTTAAATCTCTTAAAAATAATCAAAGACTTCAAATTTTTGCTGTAAAAAGTAGACACATATTTTTCTTGTGAAATCATCAATAAAAGTAAGTATCGATTATTGCTATTGGATATAGTGTTCATAGGACCGTATACATCTGAATGAACAAGCTCAAGAGGTTTCTTTGCACGCTAAGTATTTTCAATATCAAATGATGATCTATGCTTCTTTCCAAGAATACATCCTTCAACAACTATTTGGGATGATCTATAATGGGCAAGCCCCTCACCAAGTTTCTTTGTGCAAGCAACGTCAAACTGCGAAAGTTCAGATATCCAAACCGAAGATGCCACAACTAATACTTATCTTTCATGATAGCATTGAAGCAATGATAAACATCGTTCTGAATGTCAACTCGAAATATGTGATTATTTTGTCATAGGGGCTTTAAGGATAAATACACATGTTTTATCAAATATTAGGAGTTGATTACTAGAGAAGCGCAGATCATACCCTTTTCAAGAAGTTGGTCCATACTGAGTAAATTGTTCTTCATATTCACCACATTTAATACATTGGAAATAAACTTGTGATCTTTGTTCTTCATCTTGATTAGAACTAGCCATTTTCCCATCACTGATATAGTGTTGTCATCGGCAAACTTGACTTTGGACCGCGCGATTCATCTAGGTCCACGAGCAACTCCTTCTTTCCGTACATATGTTTAGAACACCCAGTGTCAAGAAACCATGTGTTATAGTTTGATTCTTCACCAGCTGTCGTGACCATCTAAAGTGTGGTTGTCTTCATCACCTCTTTCTTGTGCAAATCGGACTTCTTCCCCGGATTGGGAATTATCCTGGTACTTGCACTCCTTTGTATAATGGCCATATCTGTGACATATGTAACATTCACTGTTTGATTTATTAAAATTTCCTCTACCACGTCCAAAGCCTCGACCTTGACCTCAACATCTATAATTTAAATTTGATTGACAATTGCTTCTTTAATTATCGTCATCTCTTTGATTGTTGTTATAACTGCCACATCCTTAACTATTATAATATCTGCACCCTCGGTTGTAGTAGTTCACGTATCCTCGTCCTCTGCCACGGGAATTTCCTCCTCGCCGGTCTCTTTCATATGGTGCTCCTTTGTTATTTTTTTTATAAAAGCTTGACTTTGAAAAGCTTTCTCAATGGGCTTCTTAGTTGACCTCTCGTTCATGCGTTGCTCATGAACCTTCTCCCCGTTTATTTTTATTTGATTTGTCAAAGCAAGTACTCGAGTCATGTAATCTGTAACACTTTTAGTAGGTTCCATCTGTAAAATTTTAAATTGACACCTCAATGTTTGAAGCCTAATTTTTTTCACCTTCTTAACTCCATGGTACGATGTCTCCAAAATATTCCACGCTTTCTTTGCTGAAGTTGCCCCATCAATCTTCTCAAAACTGAATCATTCACTCCTTGATGGATGTAGAATAACGTCTTTCGATCCTTCTTCTTGATCTCACTGTGGGCTTTCTTCTTGGCTTCACTTGCGCTATCTGCGAGATCGTCAACTCTATTCTTTACAACACCTAATATATCTTGATATTCAAACAACACCTTCATCTGCACTCCCCATTAGTGATAATTCTTCTCATCCAATATAGGAATAGAATGTGACGTCGTCCCGTTTAGATTATTCATGGCTCTGATACCACTGTTGGAGTAATCAACGACAAAGTAAATAGAAGTATAATATGTATGAGGAGAGATTTAGTGGGAGAAGCAAATAAAAAGCTGTTTTTAGTTTTCGGTTACTGTAGCTACAGTACTTGGCCCCTGGCTTTTTCTCTTTTTTTTCTCTCAGGTAGAATAATGCATGAATGCCTATTTAAAGGCTTTACAAAGTGTTTCATAATAGAATTCTAGTATGACTATAATTCCTACAGATAACTAACTCAAATCCTTTTAGAATTAGGATTAACTTCAACATCAATAACTTTCGAGGCCAATTAAAAAAGGCGATACTTATCGGCCTACTCGTATGATCAAGACGAGAGGCGTCCTCACTCGGCCTACTCGCAAGATCAAGACGAGAGGCGTCCTCACTCGGCCTACCATTCAAGTCGACCCCATTTCCATTTAGCACTCAACCCTTCTAGGTCAACAACGTTCGAGACCGACTAAAGAATGCGATAGTTGTCGACCTCCAAGGAGACAAGTCGGAAGGCGGTGTGTCCTCGGGCTCCCTGCTGATAGTCTATTGGCATCACATTAAATGTGTGGCCAGCGACATCATTTCTCCAGCCCTTAAAGTCTTTAAGACTCATCGAACCTCGTCAGCGCCACGCACGTTCTGTCACCCTCACATTAAACACGTTGGTGACTCATCCTTCTCTGCAGCCGACATCTGTAAAGTAGATGATGACTAAGCCGCCTACTTAGACTCGACCGAAGTTTCCTAAACCCCTCAAATCTGCTATAAAATGAAACTGTTGTTTGTTATCTAGAGTAAGCAATCTTTTGCTAAAGAACACACTATTTCTATTTTTCTTCCCCACTCAATCTCTCTACTTACTTGATCTTTGGAGGAACCACCAAAGATCCCAACTCCAACCTCTTACGTGTTCATCATGTGCAAGATATGATTTTCGGTCCACGTCTGAAGGAGATTGAGAACCCTAAGATTTACATAACCCACATTTAAACCCCTGTTAGATAACTGACATCAACATATGGTAAAGAAAGCTAGCTAAATCAACAACTATTTCTTGCTCATAAACGCCACAAGTGCATGAAAATCAAGTGTACATGTGAAAACATCCGAAAGTTTTCCATCACATTTCAAATATTTCAAAATTTATAGATTCAGATAAGCAGCAAGTGAGCAAGATACTCAAAAGTCATACTAAACTTACAAACTAACAACTAAAGTTAACTAGAGACCGCACAGGGAGAACT
>NC_033796.1:59384868-59475353 GCF_001876935.1 Asparagus officinalis
TGGAATTCTCAATTTTACTTTGTCTAATTCGCTAGCGAACCTCGCTAGCGAAGTCTGATGAAATAGTAAAATCCTCCATTATAACTGGATCGAGATCGGAGAAGAATCAAAGTCCAAGTCTGTTTAATTTGGGTATCCTTTGAAAAAATTGGGTAATTTCAAACTTGGAATGAGAAGAAGTTATTACTTTGAGAAAGTAAATTAGGAGAGGAAAGTTGTTTCACTTTCCCTTCTTTCTGTTCTAGGCAACCAATACGTCAGCACAAAAGGGCAAAATCGGTAGTAGCTTTACGTATTAATACATGTTTACTAATTTAGCCAACGCAGATCATGAGAAATTGGATTATGAGAAGTATTGTCAAAGTTGTTAATATGATGGCATTTAGAAGCCAGCAAATTTCGAGTGAAGCGCCTAGCTAGAGATATCCATTGGTAATGGTGGTAAACGATCGAATCGAATACTAATGTGTTCGTATTTGTATTTGTTTAAAATTATCGAATTCGAATGTGGACTTTAATATTCATATATCTAGTTTTTCGAATTCGAACTCGAATACTTGGTATTTGATAAATATTCATGAATATCCACGAACACTTATCGAATATCAAAGTATATTTATTCTGCTAAAGAATTTGATTTTCAAATAGTATTAGAATTCATAAACTAAAATTATTCCTTTATAATATATGATGTATATATATTTAAATCAAACTTTTAATTAGAAAACAGATTTAAGATTATTTAAATCTTAAAATCAGTATATAAAACTTAAGTAGAAATGGTAAGTGGATTAAAAATATGACATCATATGTGCAATAATACAAATAATAAGTTGTGATCAAAATTCAAACGAATATTTAATAGACAAACGAATCCAAAAATACATCTGGTTAAATTCTATTCGTTAGTAAACTCGAGTACTAAAAATTATTTGTTTAGTGGTAAATGAACTATCAAATCGAATATGACCAAATAGTTATTCGAACAATTATCGAACCATTCGTTAATTATTCGGTTCATTTCCACCCCTATGGACCATTGGGCAAGAGGATTTAAAAATATTCATTGAATGGTGGATACTTTTCATTATTAAATAACTTTGGTATTCATTCATTTTCCTTTTGGCCTTTTTAGAAAAATCAAGCAAGGAACTTATTCTTCTTTTCTTTTTGTCTGCCGTGTTTTGTTGGCCTTGACTCCATACGCTAGCTGTTCCTCCAAAATCACCAAATATTTTTGGCATTTTGTCAACCAGAACACAAGCGGGTGAATCATTCATGCGGGGATCGTGGAGCTTGTTGATTCTTTTGCGTTATATTAGCACATTTTTTATTAGTTTATCTTCGTATTTATTAACTAAAATATCGATCGAGTGTATAAGAATTAGTGATTCCTAACTAACCAATTATAGTTAATATTCACTAGTTAAAAACTACTGCACATGCATTTCTTTAAGGCTTCATGAAATATTTTTTTAATCTCGTCTTATCTCTTGAACAAACCAATTCGTTCATGTTTACCCACTAAACTATTTTTAATCTCACGTTACCTCCTAAACTATCATTTTAGTCTCATCTTACCTTCTTAATTATCATTTTAGTCTCACCTTACCTCTTGATTTATCACTTTATCAATTTATAATACCCATAAATTAATAATAAATTAATAAAGGAGAAGTGGTAACTTAGGGCTTGTTTGATACAAGGATAAATGAGGTTAAACTTTATCCTGATAAAATTTCTCCAAATTTTAAACATATTTCCAAGAAAGCACACCAAAATTTTAAAAGTACAAAAAACCCTCAAAAACCAAATAAAAAAAGCCTACAGCTTCGGTGCTCCATGAAGATTTGTTACAGCACCTGTGGCATATCTATAAATAAATTTTTTTAAAATAGCTCTCACATTTTTAGATAGATAGATTTGACGGTTAGGAAGTGTTCCACACCCAAAATTGTAATTAATTATAGGTAAAAAGGTTAGTTTAGGAAATATAATTTAGGTTAGTTAGAATTCTCCAACTAACTAATATTTCACGTTATAATTTTTACTGTCTTATTTTTATGTACTTGTGACTTTATTGATATCTCGCTAAGATGGTGATGAAAATGTGAATAAACAACATTTTGATTAGTGTCATCCCTCAATTAAACTAACAACCTTCAATTATTCATTGCTACTCAAGGAAATTCTTTCAATTAATCATAAAAAGGAGCAACTGTATGCAATCACACTTATACATTTCCGTGTAAAGGGATGAGGTACATCTGCATGCAAGACAAATTTGCATAGAAGAAATTCAAGAACCAAGCAAGTGTACATCTGCATGCAAGACAAATTTGCATAGAAGAAATTCAAGAACCAAGCAAGTAAACCCACAGGAATACAAAAAGACGAATTCAAATTTGCATAGAAGAAATTCAAGAACCAAGCAAGTAAACCCACAGGAATACAAAAAGACGAATTAATGAAAAAAATTAGAAATCAAATTGTCAGGCTTAAAATACCTTTTCTGGATCAACTAAACTTTTGCTTCTGGTGGGGCTCAGTCAAGTATGCCGGAAAAGACGTAGGAGGCGACGATGTAGGAGATGTGAGGATCGGTCTAGTTCGAGGAGGAAGGATATGGTAGATAGATCTCTAGAGCGGAGAGGGTGGAAGGTCGGGAAGAAGGCGTAGATGGAGGAAAAGGGTTGGGTGGAGTTGTGGTGGTGGCCCTGGCAGCGAAGAATTGGTGCAGCAAGAGAGAAAACGAAGATAGAGTAAAAACAGAGCATGGTTTTGGAAGAAGATAATTAGGAAAGTAAGTAAATATGTTGGAAAAAAATGCCCTTCCAGCTTTTTAGATAGTTTTTATTTTTTTTCAAATTAATAAATGCTAAAATTGCTAATTTGGGAGCACCGAAGCAATGCTCATAAAAAAAAAGCAAACTGAAAATTTCGAATCTAAAATGTTACAATGAAAATTAGAAAAATACAAACAACTCCAAAAGTTTTTAATTTTATACAAAATCACCCTGATACCTAGAAAACTAGCAAAAGCCACCACGAAAATTAGAATTTTATAAAAAAAATAAAAAATTTAAGGGAAAAATGTGTCGGGGCCCCAAAAGCTAAAAAACCATGTGACGAGGCCCCTTGTATTTTCTCCCTTGTGTATAATCCCCAAAAAGCAGCCTCTAATATTTCTAAGGCCCTCCACATCAGCTGTATACAGCCAGAGGCATTATATTTTGTAAAAACACGACTTTGCCCTTCTCCTTCGTCCCCAGACGCCTCGTCACATCTCATTAAATGGACTAGACTCGATTACGACGCCTCTTTTACCCCGCCTCTATTTTTATATTCCAAAATACAAAAGAGCTACTGAAACTCTCGAACTTCCATTTCCAGCGACGAAGTTTATTTTCACGATCTAGGTTTTTTGCCGAAAAATGTCGTCCAGGGAAGCAGAATCTGTAAATGACTACAAAATCTCTCATCGCGGCGATTTGAAGGAAAAAGACGGTTCGTCTGGGGTTGGCAGCGCAGAGGAAGCCACTCAAACCCTCATGGTAATGCAAAAGCATGCCCTAGAATGGCGAAACCGCCAAAGAAGAACGGCAAGGGCTGGTCGTGCCATCGACCCCCCCCAGAAAAATAGTAAGTGTTGGCCTTCTTGTTTTGATGATGTTTAACAAATAATTTACCACTAATGTTGTTTGTCTAGTATTTGTGTTTTCGTATTTATTATAGACAAATAACATAGTTGGAGGATGGATGAATTGCGCTTCAACGATCATATCCAAAGGAGGTTGGCGGAATGTCGGATTGAAGCCTATACAACAATTCAAGTTAAAGATCAAGTTTAAGTTTCATCCGCAACGTGTACCAAGTCAAGCTTAATTGAAGATCAAGATTGCTTGGGTAATATAGTTTAGGATTTATATTATGTGTGTTAGATACTCTAAGCTCAATATCGTATACACACACACTTATTGGTTTCTTCGTATATATATATATAGTTATATATATATATACATAAGTTTTGTTTTCTATGTATATACATATCTAGTTATATATATATACATGCATGGTTTTGGGTTTTCATGTTTATAATATGAAATCACATATTTCATATTTACCATTGTGTTTTTGATAACATTGCATAGAATATGCAATTTTGTGAAAATATTGTATTATTAGTTTATAGACTTCAATATCAGTTTATACATGTTTTACTAAGTCTATAAAATCATTTTGTAAAGTTTTAAAAGTTGGTTTAGGTCAAAACATCAAATTCACATGTTTACATTTTCGTGTTTTGGACTATCTTGCAAAATGATGATATTTTTCATTTGGGAAGTCCTTTTTGATAACCAGTCATTGTAGCATGTTTATTATCATGTCTACAATCATTCCCCAAAGTTTTACATTTTTTGGAACTTATTTGATATTTTTAAACAGGGTTTTAAAATCAGCAAAACAGTTTTTGAATATGTCAGATTTCGGTCGACCGCACCGGTCGACCGAACCTGAGGTCAAAAGTTCACTGGGCTGACAGATAGCTGTCGGTCGACCGGTCCGGTCGACCGATGAAAATTTTCGGTCGACCGACGAATTTTCCGGTCGACCGACGAGTGTTCCTTCAGCTTCCAACGGCTAGTTTTTTGACCGTTGCCTTGGGGCTGTTTTGTCTTTTGCTCTGGTTTGTTGGCTGAGTTGTGAGAGGGTATAAATACCCCATTGTCTTCAACTCTCAAGCTAACTAAGAAATGTTTTAAAAGAGAGTTTTTAATCAAGTTTAATAAAGTTTTTAACAAGGGTTTTAGTTTGGTTTAAGTGTGTTTAAAAAGCTTTTAAGCAAATTGAGAGTTTGTTTTGGTGAATCAAATTCCACAAGAGCTTGGGGAGATTATCTATTGAAGTTTGAGCTTCCAACTATCATCTCTCTATCTCTTGTTATCAAATTGAGAAGTTTTTTAAACTCAAGCTCTAGCTTTACATTTATATACTTGATTGATTATCATTGTTCTTAAGCTAGATTTCATACTTGAGTTTAGTTGATTTGATCTTATTTACTCATTGTTACACACACACCCACATTGAGCTTATTGTATTTGCATACATAGTATATTAGGGTTGTGCTTGTGCTTATTGTTCATATCATTCTTGTCGCCATTATCTATTGTTCACATTGTCCACTATCTTGTTTATCTTGTTTATGTTTATATCACCCTTAGTTTATATATCCTTGCATATATATTTCATCATATAGGATATATCACTTTGTGTATATTGCATTTTCTTGCCCATAATAGATTGTATACCTATCTTGCAAGAATATAGTTGTTAATTATTTTTAATTGGTATTTAATCGGATTAGATTAGCATAAGACCCTAATCACCCCCCCCCCTCTAGGGTCTAACAGTAAGTGCTAGGTATCCACTATTTGGGGTTTCGAAGTTATTCACTATTTGGGGTTTCGAAGTAATGTGCTCTAATGTTAGTGCTAGGCAATGTTAGTTCTAGTTTGAGTCCATGTTAGTTCTATAACAGTCGGCGTTAGTTCTATTAGATGTCGTGCCCTAATGTTAGTGCTAGCAATGTTAGTTCTAGTTTGAGTCCATGTTAGTTCTATAACAGTCGGCGTTAGTTCTATTAGATGTCGTGCCCTAATGTTAGTGCTAGGCAATGTTAGTTCTAGTTTGAGTCCATGTTAGTTCTATAACAGTTGGCGTTAGTTCCATTAGATGTCGTTTAGTGTTAGGTCTAATTCAGTTCACGTTAGTTCTAATTGAACTTAAAATTTTTATTTTTACAGGAAAAGGCTTGCTGAAATTAACCCGTTTGAATCATTAAGGCTAACCGTCAATATCATGGGTTATTGGCAATTCATGAAGTCTATTGCTCCGAAGATGTGTCAGTGTCACAGGGATGCATATCGCGGATCGATATTTTAGCACTACATTTTATTCGGAGCTCTTGCGCCTGATCGCCCCACGCTTGAACTGCTGCTGAGTTATTATGATAGGGCCAATGTCACATTTTGTATCCCTGATTCAAAGACTGAGGGCTTGAAAAGTGTTAAATTTGATTTGCAATGGGTCCATAACCATACATATTTCCCAGCTTATGAGGAACTCATACATATCAACCAGGACTCAACAAACAGAATATGGTTGCAATACTTCGCTCATCTTTTTAAAACTAAAGATGGGAAGAAGTTAAAAAAAGCAACAATTACCCATCAAAGATACCTTGAAGGCCAGCTGGAAAGGCTCGTGGAGTCTACAGAAGAAGATGATATCCAAGATTTTGTTATGCTGCAAATTCTGTACCAATGCTCTATGATATGGTGCCCCAGAAGTAGGGAGGGTATCCCTAGACCTCTACTCAGATATCTGGATAACATTGAGAGGGTCAATAAGGTAGCTTGGGCTCAATTCTTTTATATAGAAATTAACAGGGGGATTAAAGCTGCTGTGGAGTGCAAGAAGGCGCCAGGGGTCACATATGTCCCAGGTTGCATGACACTTTTGTGTGTAAGTGCCATGTTTTACTCAATTTGGTTCATTCTAGCTCTGATTCATGCCATTTGAGTTCTAACTTATGCCACGTTAGTTCTGTTTTCTGCTATGTTAGTTCTACTTTTCACCACGTTAGTTCTAGTTTCTGCTCATGTTAGTTCTAGCCGTATTCATGTTAGTCCTTATTTGGGTCATGCTGCTAAACCTTAAATGGCATCATGTTAGTTCAGAATTGGGTCACGTTAGTTCAATAAAGTTCGGTTAGTTCTATTGCATCTCACCTTAGTTCTAATAGGAGGCATGCTAGTTCTAGGTTCTTAATAAAGTTCGGTTAGTTCTATTGCATCTCACCTTAGTTCTAATAGGAGGCATGCTAGTTCTAGGTTCTAGTTGGGGTCACAATCATCTCACCTTAGTTCTAATAGGAGGCATGCTAGTTCTAGGTTCTAGTTGGGGTCACAATAGTTCTAACGAAGTATCTGTTTGTTAGCTCTAATTTATGCATTGTTAGTTCTGATTTGAATGCTTAATGTATTTGCTTTAGCTTTAGTACTATGAGATGACGGGGTTAAAGAAATATCCCTACGTAGACAAGTCCAGACCTCCAATGACAAACTGGGCATCAGAAAAGGAGGTGAAAGTCTCATATTTGAGGGCGAGGACCGTTGCATATAAGGCTAAATCAGCTTCAATAACTGAAGTTGATCGGCCTGTTGTGGAAGTTGGGCCTGCTCCTTCAAAGCTTGTTGCACTTCCCGCCGTTCAGGGGAGTGAAGGAGTGCCTCATGTGCCTAAGTTAAAGAGGAAAGCGAGAGCGGAGGAAACGAAGAACTTCTCAATAAGCTATGTAAGTATCTTGTTAAGTCTAAGTTGTCTAAAGCTAAATGTAAACAATATCCATGTATGTATAATCCTATTTTATTATAATATAATCTCTTAATAATTTCAGATCATGTCAAAACATATTGACAATGCTTTTGAAGATGAAGAGGAGGTGAAGGATCTACCCATTGAGCAACAACTTACCTTTTGGGGAAATTCTGCTAAATTCCTCCAAGGACTACTCTTTGCCACAAAGCAGAGCAAGAGTACATATTGTAAAGAATTTATGATTGAGATCAACAGGCTAAACAGAATAATTGAAGAACTTGGAAGACCTGATGACGTCATAGACCCGACGGTGCTGAAGGCAAATATCAAACAAAAAATTATAAAAAAATGAAGCTGAATCCACGGCCCGATGAGGAGGAACAGCCTTCCAAATATAGTAGATTACATAAGGAAGACCCCATCATGCAAGAAGCTGAACATAAGATGGCTGAGGATGATGTTGAGGAGCCTATTGATGATGTTGTTGTTCATGGATGTGAAGTTGATTTGGAGGGCACCACAATGGAAGGCAAAGTTGTGGAGCCTGTTGGTTCTTCATGGATGTGAAGTTGATTTGGAGGGCACCACAATGGAAGGCAAAGTTGTGGAGCCTGTTGGTTCAACGGAAGAAGGAGCTGATTTTGGGAATATAGCTGGGGGGGAAGCTATAATAGAAGGGGAAGACAGGGAGGATGTCGCCCCCAAAAGAATGGTGAAGCGGAACCCCCCGAGAATAAAGATGTGGAGAATTCAGATAGAGAGGAGGTTATTGTAGATAACAAGGTTGAGGATAATGTAGATAAGGAGGATGAAAATGTAGATAGGGAAGTGGATAATGTAGATAAGGGGTGGAAAATGTAGATAGGAAATCAGAGAAGGAAGAGGAGCTTGTTGGTGGAGAAGGGGGGGAATGTAGATAGCAGGGTTGAGGAGAATGTACAGAAAGAGGCGGAGATTGTGTATAGGGAAGAGGAGCATGTTGGAAGAGAAAGTGAGAATGTAGATAGTTCTGTCGAGGCTGTTGCTATTATTTCACATCAGGTGGACAAAATCTTTGAAGCCCTGTCAAGGGATGTGCAAACAGAAGAGATTGTAGCAGCCCCACGGAGGAAGGTTCGAAGGGCAAGCAAGCGGTC
Organism: Asparagus officinalis; assembly: GCF_001876935.1. NCBI lineage: Eukaryota > Viridiplantae > Streptophyta > Magnoliopsida > Asparagales > Asparagaceae > Asparagus > Asparagus officinalis. Next base: position 59,393,385 of record NC_033796.1, read on the forward strand.
TAAATGGTGTAAGACCCCATACACAGAGGGAAAGGGAAAGAAAAAGCAAAAAGTTATAGATATACTTGCAAGTCCTGATGGTGTACACGAAGCAGACAAAGTTACTAATTTTTATAATGGCAAACAACATCCCACTTGGGATGAGTTGAGTTTGAAGGCAATGACGGCTGAGGAAGAAGTTCTATTGGGTGAGTTAAATAGAGATATTCTAGACATTGCATTGTTTAACATACGTATAATAGATAGAAGGGGTACCTTTGTACATAATTTTAGGATACCATCTGAAGTATCTGCTAGACTCTCCGAAGCTGAAAATAATTACCTAACCAAGTTTTGCTCCCAAAAGAATCACAAGTAAGGTTCAATTGACTATTTATATGCTAATTCCTTCCTAACCAAGTTTTGCTCCCAAAAGAATCACAAGTAAGGTTCAATTGACTATTTATATGCTAATTCCTTACATGTTAGTCCTAATCCATAGGTTCAATTGACTATTTATATGCTAATTCCTTACATGTTAGTCCTAATCCATGTTAGTTCTTATTTTCATGAGATATGATGTTATTAAAACAGCCAATAGCACTATGAACAGGGAAGAGCTGTTATATTTGCTTCGTGGTGGCCGGCTTGATGACAAGGTTAGATTATATACGCTTAATAATGTATAAAGTCTTGTTCATATATTGATTTTTAATGTTTCATTGATGTTACAGATGGAAGAAGCATTGTTGGACACGATCCAACAAGAGTCATATGACAAAAAATTTAGCGTCGTCTCGGTGTTCTTTCTTGTAAGTACTAAATTATCGTGGTAGTTTTGACGAAAATGGATGTTAGTTTTAGTTCTAGCCATGTAAGTTCTGCATGAGCCATGTTAGTTCTAGTTTGCATCACGTTAGCCCTAACAACTAGAATGTTAGTTCTAACTTATAACATGTTAGTCCTAATGTAGAATCAAGTTGGTTCTATCTTCCCTCATGCATAATACTGAACATTACGTGCTACTATTGGCAGCACTCACTTTACGCCGTCGACCCATCGAATTACGAGCTGTTTTTGCAATATATTAAAAAATACACAACTGTTCGAATAGAGCATCTGTTGATTCCGTTGGTCAGGCACGACCATTGGCATCTGGTTGAAGTTGATCTGAAAGAAAAGGTCGTCAACCACTACAGTTCTGCTGGCCATGAAGCTTGGATGGAGCCTGTTCATAAAATCATAAACTATTTTAATGAACAACAAGTTGATTTTGTAAGGTCAAATGTATCAAGAGTATTTAAATACAGGGCCATCAAATGCGAGCCACAAAGAGGGAGGTTAGTTCCTTCGCGTAAAAAGTGTTATAGCTCTATCTCTTGGGAAAATGTCTAATATAGCATACTATGTTGCAGCTATGATTGTGGTGTATTCGTCTACCTCTACATCCAAGCAATAATTCAAGGTCGCTCGACATTGCGGGTAAATCCTCCAGACGAAACCCCTGAAGCTATGCGAGCGAGGGTTGCTGCAAAATTATTGTTAGTCGGTTGCGAGCAAAGACATGCAGATGGGTCAGCTTATAGTGATGAATGACATGTTTATACAAAGAGAATGATTCAATGTTTATAAATAGAATTATGTATGTAGCAGTTAGATTGCAAATGTACATTAATAGGGGTATTGGACTATCTAATGTCCTGTTGTTGGTCAAAAAGAGAATGTTATAGCTCTTTCTTGTTAACTCTACTTGAGCATTAGTTTAAGTGTATTACGTTCGTTTCTGCTGGTTCAATCTCGTAGAAGAAAAAATAACAAGTGTGCAAGTAAATAACAAAGGTTGGGTTTAGAACTAGAAAGATGTGGGCTAGAACTAGCTATATACAAGCTTGAACTAGTGGGATAGAAGCTATAACTAACGTAGAACCTAGAAATAACAAATTAGCATGTAAAAACGAGGGCATGGTTTAGAACTAGCAAGATGTAGGCTAGAACTAGCTGTATACAAGCTAGAACTAGTGAGATAGAAGCTAGAACTAACGTCGACCTAGAAATAACAAAATAGAATGAAATAAAGGAGGGCTGAGTTTAGAACTAGCAAGATGTGAGCTAGAACTGGAAGTATACAAGGTAGAACTAGTGGGATAGAAGCTAGAACTAATGTGGAACCCAGAAATAACAACCTAGCATGAAAAAAACTAGGGCTGTTATTAGAACTAGCAAGATGTGGGCTAGAACTGGTGGGATACAAGCTAGAACTGGTGGGATAGGAGATAAAACTAACATGGAACCCAGAATTAACAACTTAGCATGTAAAAAACGAGGGCATGGTTTAAACTAGCAAGATGTGGGCTAGAACTGGCTGGATACAAGCTAGAACTGGTGGGATAGGAGCTAGAACTAACGTGGAATCCAGAAATAACAACTTAGCATGAAAAAATCTAGGGCTGTTATTAGAACTAGCAAGATGTGGGCTAGAACTAGTGGGATACAAGCTAGAACTGGTGGGATAGGAGCCAGAACTAACGTGGAACCCAGAAATAACAACTTAGCATGAAAAAACGAGGACTGTGATTAGAACTAGCAAGATGTGGGCTAGAACTGGTGGGATACAAGCTATAACCGGTGGGATAGGAGCTAGAACTAACGTGGAACCCGGAAAAAACAACTTAGCATGAAAAAAAAGGGGCCAGGGTTTAGAACTAGCAAGATGTGGGATAGAACTGGCTGGATACAAGCTAGAACTGATGGGATAGGAGCTCGAACTAACATGGAACCCAGAAATAACAACTTAGCATGAAAAAATCTAGGGCTGTCATTAGAACTAGCAAGATGTGGGCTAGAACTGGTGGGATACAAGCTAGAACTGGTGGGATAGGAGCTAGAACTAATGTGGAACCCAGAATTAACAACTTAGCATGTAAAAAAACAAGGGCAAGGTTTAGAACTAGCAAGATGTGGGCTATAACTGGTGGGATACAAGTTAGAACTGGTGGGATAAGAGCTAGAACTAACGTGGAACCCAGAAATAACAACTTAGCATGTAAACAACGAGGGATGTGTTTAGAACTAGCTAGATGTGGGCTAGAACTGGTGGGATACAAGTTAGAACTGGTGGGATAAGAGCTAGAACTAACGTGAAACCCATAAATAACAACTTAGCATGAAAAAAACTAGGGCTGTTATTAGAACTAGCAAAATGTGGGCTAGAACTGGTGGGATACAAGCTAGAACTGGTGGGATAGGAGATAGAATTAACGTAGAACCCACAACTATCAACTTAGCATGTAAAAAACAAGAGCTGTGTTTAGAACTAGCAAGATGTGGGCTAGAACTGGTAGGATACAAGTTAGAACCGGTGGGATAGGAGCTAGAACTAACGTGGAACCCAGAAATAACAACTTAGCATGAAAAAAATAAGGGCTGTCATTAGAACTAGCAAGATGTGGGCTAGAACTGGTGGGATACAAGCTAGAACTGGTGGGATAGGAGCTAGAACTAACGTGGAACCCAGAATTATCAACTTAGCATGTAAAAAATAAGGGCAGGGTTTAGAACTAGCAAGATGTGGGCTAGAACTGGTGGGATACAAGTTAGAACTGGTGGGATAGGAGCTAGAACTAACGTAGAACCCAGAAATAACAACTTAGCATGTAAAAAACGAGGGCTGTGTTTAGAACTAGCAAGATGTGGGCTAAAACTGGTGGGATACAAGTTTGAACTTGTGGGATAGGAGCTAGAACTAATGTGGAACCCAGAAATAATAACTTAGCATAAAAAAACTAGGGCTGTCATTAGAACTAGCAAGATGTGGGCTAGAACTGGTGGGATACAAGCTAGAACTGGTGGGATAGGAAGTAGAACTAACGTGGAACCCAGAATTATCAACTTAGCATGTAAAAAACGAGGGCTGTGTTTAGAACTAGTAAGATGTGAGCTAGAACTGGTGGGTTACAAGTTAGAACTGCTGGGATAGGAGCTAGAACTAACATGGAACCCAGAAATAACAACTTAGCATGAAAAAAACTAGGGCTGTCATTAGAACTAGCAAGATGTGGGCTAAAACTGGTGGAATACAAGTTAGAACTGGTGGGATAGGAGCTAAAACTAACGTGGAACCCAGAAATAATAACTTAGCATGAAAAAATCTAGGGTTGTCATTAGAACTAGCAAGATGTGGGCTAGAACTGGTGGGATACAAGCTAGAACTGGTGAGATAGGAGCCAAAACTAACGTGGAACCCAGAAATAACAACTTAGCATAAAAAAACGAGGGCTGTGATTAGAACTAGTAAGATGTGGGCTAGAACTGGTAGGATACAAGCTATAACTGGTGGGATAGGAGCTAGAACTAACGTGGAACCTAGAAATAACAAGTTAGCATGAAAAAAGGGGGCATGGTTTAGAACTAGCAAGATGTGGGCTAGAACTGACTGGATACAAGCTAGAACTGGTGGGATAGGAGCTAGAACTAACGTGGAACTCAGAAATAACAACCTAGCATGAAAAAAATTAGGGCTGTCATTAGAACTAGCAAGATGTGGGCTAGAACTGACTGGATACAAGCTAGAACTGGTGGGATAGAAGCTAGAACTAACGTAGAACCCAGAAATAACAACCTAGCATGAAAAAAACTAGGGCTGTCATTAGAACTAGCAAGATGTGGGCTAGAACTGGTGGGATACAAGCTGGAACTGGTGGGATAGGAGCTAGAACTAACGTGGAACCCATAATTATCAACTTAGCATGTAAAAAATAAGGGTTGTGATTAGAACTAGCAAGATGTGGGTTAAAACTGGTGGGATACAAGTTAGAACTGGTGGGATAGGAGCTAGAACTAACGTGGAACCCAGAAATAATAACTTAGCATGAAAAAACTAGGGCTGTCATTAGAACTAGTAAGATGTGGGCTAGAACTGGTGGGATACAAGTTAGAACTGGTGCGATAGGAGGTAGAACTAACGCTGGCTGTATTTAGAACTGGCATGGTTTGTGTTAGAACTTCCTGTATACAAGATAGAACTAGGGTAATACAAGTTAGAACTGATGTAGAAGTTAGAATTTATAATTTTGCATTTAAAAAACAGTGTCTGGGTATAGAACTAGCAAGGTGCGTGCTAGAGCTGGCTGTATACAAGTTAGAATTAGAGTAATAGAAACTTATTCTTATTATCTATAATTTCGCCATAGTTCTATCATTGTTAGTGATAGTTCTTGGACGAATATTTTATTTGTAGCTCATTTTGAGCGCGTCTTCCCAAGAAAATTATTTCTCATCACTTCCTTAATACACACCGGATATTTGCTCCTTTTCAAGACATGTCCTATCACCCTAACAGCCGTCCCATTATATATTCTCATTTAATATAGTATAGTTTAATGCTATTTCTCTCGATTCTCACGTCGCCGCCATACCTTCATAACCCATCAGCTTCTTCTTCTTCCACCAGCATCGGCGGACTCTCTAAACCCCTTATTCTAAAAAGAACTCTCAAACCCAGCTTCTTCAATCTATGTTAGTAAACATTAAAGATGGATAAGGATTCCACCTGTGTACATTACCATGAGTCAGGGCACCACTCTCGAGATTGTCATCACGGTATAACTGCTCGGGCCCCACCAAGGTTGCTTACCGTCCCTACCACCACCGATGATGAAAGGCACCTTGCCAATCTTAATGCTAAGGCCATGAACGCCTTAATATGTGGTCTTTCCCCCAATGAATATAATAGGGTTTCCACGTGTGCAACCGCATACGAAATTTGGTAAAAATTATGTGTCACACATGAAGGAACACTCTTGAAGCAGGTCGTCCATCCGTCCAGGAGCTCAGAGAGATGCTGGCTTATCGATTCAATCTAACGTCCTGGCCCCATCAACTAAAAAACACGATAGGGCATAACTTCATAGTGCAGTTTCCATCGGACGCCCTACTTGCCCAAGCCATAGAGCTCGGCCTAGTAGACATGGGCACCTTTAGGGGAAGATTTTGACGTTGGAGGGAAGATCACAGGTTAACAACGGTGCCCCAACCTTTTCTTGTATGGATCCGTCTCTTTAATGTACCATACCACCTCTGGAATTATGAATTCCTGCGAACTCTCCTCGCTGGTATTGGTGAATGCATTAAGTGCTCTAGGGATGTCATAAGCAATACTAACTTCGAAGACTGCAAAGTGCTCCTCAAGGTTAGGGATTTATCTGACATCCCTAAGAGGCTTGGGTTCCGTTACACATCTCCAGTTGACAGAAACATAAAGGAAGGCTACGCCGTGACGCAGGTCCTATGCAGGCCGGGTTTGGAGAGGGCTCAGGGATCCACTCGCCTTAACTTAGGTTCACAGCCTGCGCAGCCTATTAGTTATGATCCAGAGTTGTAGGAGGTTAGCTGGGACGGTAGGCACATAACTGTGGATAGAGAACAGTGGCAGCGCTTTCTCCAAAACCAAGGGATCGGCCCTTCCAATCTGGGGGCGGCTCACCACACCATCAATTCTCCTCAGCCAGGAAATGCTTTAGGCTCGCAAAGTTCTTCATCAAAGTCCAGCTCTCCATCATCCACGCGCGGAAAGCGTAAGAGAACTAGTAGTGATAAAGTTTTATCAGACATCTACCGCTCAAGCAAGGGAAGCAACAAATGAGGTCCCAGGTTCTTTCTGGTCCACAACACTGCATGAAGATAGTTTCTGTCAAATTTTGCTGCTGTAATGGAAGGAAACTATTCGTTGATAGTTATAAATCATTGTTAAAAAACGTTGCAAGTTGTGGACGGTTGTTATAAATCGTTGTTATAAACGTACCTCACAGTCATGTTTTTATAAATCGTTGTTAATTCTATTTACAATCGTTATACCGAATGATATGTTATTTCTAGATGTTATCGTATTAGTTCTATTAGCCCTCGAGCGTGTTATAGCTGCTGCAATTGTTAATTCTGGCTACAATGTTGGTTCTAACCGTTAATTTTTAATACATGCTTCTACGTTAGTTCTAACTCCTATCCTACCAGTTCTAGCTTGTATCTAGCCAGTTCTAGCCCACATCTTGCTAGTTCTAATGACAGCCCTAGATTTTTTTCATGCTAAGTTGTTATTTCTGGGTTCCACTTTAGTTCTATCTCCTATCCCACCAGTTCTAGCTTGTATCCCACCAGTTCTAGCCCGCATCTTGCTAGTTCTAAACTCTGCCCTTGTTTTTTTCATTCTAAATTGTTATTTCTGGGTTCCACGTTAGTTCTAGCTCCTATCCTACCAGTTCTAACTTATATCCCACCAGTTCTAGCCCACATCTTGCTAGTTCTAAACCCTGCCCTCGTTTTTTTCATTCTAAGTTGTTACTTCTGGGTTCCACGTTAGTTCTAGCTCCTATCCCACTAGTTCTAACTTGTATCCCACTAATTCTTGCTCACATCTTGCTAGTTCTAATGACAGCCCTAGATTTTTTCATGCTAAGTTATTATTTCTGGGTTCCACGTTAGTTCTAGCTCCTATCCCACCAGTTCTAACTTGTATCCCACCAGTTCTAGCCCACATCTTGCTAGTTCTAAACACAGCCCTCGTTTTTTATATGCTAAGTTATTAGTTCTGGGTTCCACGTTAGTTCTATCTCTTATCCTACCAGTTCTAGCTTGTATCCTACCAGTTCTAGCCCACATCTTGCTACTTCTAATGACAGCCCTAGAGTTTTTCATGCTAAGTTGTTATTTATGGGTTCCACGTTAGTTCTAGCTCCTATCCCACTAGTTCTAACTTGTATCCCACCAGTTCTAGCCCACATCTTGCTAGTTCTAAACACAGCCCTCGTTTTTTACATGCTAAGTAGTTAATTCTGGGTTTCACGTTAGTTCTATCTCCTATCCCACCAGTTCTAGCTTGTATCCCACTAGTTCTAGCCCACATCTTACTAGTTCTAAACCTTGCCCTCATTTTTTCATGCTAAGTTATTATTTCTGGGTTCCACGTTAGTTCTACCTCCTATCCCACCAGTTCTAACTTGTATCCCACCAGTTTTAGCCCACATCTTGCTAGTTTTAAACCCTAGCCTCGTTTTTTTCATGCTAAGTTGTTATTTCTGGGTTCCACGTTAGTTTTAGCTCCTATCCCACCAGTTCTAACTTGTATTCCACCAGTTCTAGCCCATATCTTGTTAGTTCTAATGACAACCCTAGATTTTTTTCATGCTAAGTTGTTATTTCTGGGTTCCACGTTAGTTCTAGCTCCTATCCCACCAGTTCTAACTTGTATCCCACCAGTTCTAGCCCACATCTTGCTAGTTCTAAACACAGCCCTCGTTTTTTACATGCTAAGTTGTTAATTCTGGGTTCCACGTTAGTTCTATCTCCTATCCCACCAGTTCTAGCTTGTATCCCACCAGTTCTAGCCCACATCTTGCTAGTTCTAAACTCGGCCCTCGTTTTTTTCATGCTAAGTTGTTATTTCTGGGTTCTACGTTAGTTCTAGCTCCTATCCCACCAGTTCTAACTTGTATCCCACTAGTTCTAGCCCACATCTTGCTAGTTCTAATGACAGCCCTAGATTTTTTTCATGCTAAGTTGTTATTTCTGCGTTTCACGTTAGTTCTAGCTCCTATCCTACCAGTTCTAACTTGTATCCCACCAGTTCTAACTTGTATCCCACCAGTTCTAGCCCATATCTTGCTAGTTCTAAACACAGCCCTCGTTTTTTATATGCTAAGTTGTTAATTCTGAGTTCCACGTTAGTTCTATCTCCTATCGCACCAGTTCTAGCTTGTATTTCAGCAGTTCTAGCCCACATCTTGCTAATTCTAAACCTTGCCCTTGTTTTTTTCATTCTAAGTTGTTATTTCTGGGTTCCACATTAGTTCTAGCTCCTATCCCATCAGTTTTAACTTGTATCCCACCAGTTCTAGCCCACATCTTGCTAGTTCTAAACCCTGCCCTCGTTTTTTTCATGCTAAGTTGTTATTTTTGGGTTCCACGTTAGTTCTAGCTCCTATCCCACCAGTTCTAACTTGTATGATACCAGTTCTAGCCCACATCTTGCTAGTTCTAATAACAGCCCTAGATTTTTTCATGCTAAGTTGTTATTTTTGGGTTCCACGTTAGTTCTAGCTCCTATCCCACCAGTTCTAACTTGTATCCCACCAGTTCTAGCCCACATCTTGCTAGTTCTAAACACAGCCCTCGTTTTTTACATGCTAAGTTGTTAATTCTGGGTTCCACGTTAGTTCTATCTCCTATCCCACCAGTTCTAGCTTTTTTACATGCTAAGTTGTTAATTCTGGGTTCCACGTTAGTTCTATCTCCTATCCCACCAGTTCTAGCTTCTATCCCACCAGTTCTAGCCCACATCTTGCTAGTTCTAATGACAGCCCTAGTTTTTTTCATCCTAAATTCTTATTTCTGGGTTCCACGTTAGTTCTAGCTTCTATCCCACCAGTTCTAGCTTGTATCCCTGCGTAGTTTTTATTTTTGCTGTCGTGTTATTTCTAGGATAGTCAATGTTTGTTCTAGCTGCTGTGGTTTTAGTTCTTGATGCTGTCGTGTCTGTTCTATCTTAGCCATTGTCAGATCTATTTGTTCTCGTATAGTTCTAATACTTACATCATTTTTGCTAGTGGAGATGATGCTAGTTCTCATCACACATGAGAATACTTTCAACATTAAACAAAACGTACTAGTTTGTAAATATACAAGCAAAATAGTTAACAACATATCAAGTACTTAGTCAGCAATAGATTCATTATATGTTTTACGGTTGTGACCTTCCATATGACATCGAGTGCATTTAAGTGGCCTGGTGTAAACTGTTTTGTTGTTGATACGCCTGGTCTTATTTTTCCCTTTCCTTTTTGTTGTTAATGGTGGTAGGATCTGTATCTCCTCCCGTGGTACGCTACGCTTCTCGTAATCGGGGATGGGGTAGAGGATTGGCTCGTAGCTCTTTTTAAAAGCTTCAACCGTCATAAACCAGTCACAGAATTGGTAAACATCCCTCTTCATAAACATAATGGTTGCACATGCATGTTTGCAAAGGATACGGGTTACATCCCACGCGCAACACGTGCATGTTTTATTGTCAAGATCCACTTTACAAGTTTTATGAGATTGTACCTCAAATAATCTTGTATGAGACTGATGCACATCCAATGGACACCCATTTTCCATGTTCTCTTTGAGGACAAGTTCAGCTTTGGGACAAATAAATCCATTCTAACTTTCAGTCATTAATCGTCGCTCATTCATGCGAACCATAATCTGTTTACGTATGTGTTCTACGAGTTGTAGTATCCGTAGAAGCCTAGCCTCATGTATCCATTTGTTGAATGACTCTGCAACATTTGATGTAACGTGACCATATCTGGAACATAACAGGGAATTCATCAAAAATACTGAGTTATTTGTCATGTCAGTTCTAGCTGAGTAGTTCTTAGTGAAAGCTTCTAACGTGATAGTTCTAGATGGTATACAGTTAGATCCAACTCCAGCTAACTGGGTTATTACCCATGTTCTATTACAAGTGTTGGGTATATCGCCTATGTTAGTTCCGACTAGGTTATAGTTAGTTCCAGTGTATCCATTCATGTCTAATTTAGTTAGGCAAACAACTAACTGAAATAAGAAATGACATAGCTTATAAATTACCTAATTCCGGGGAAAAATGCGTTAGCCTGCCCCCCCCCCCCGCCAGTCTAATGTCCTCAACATAGTCATTCCATTCTGCTTTAGTATATTTGTAACAAGTAGATTGCAAAAGGTTGCCCAAAATCCGAGTATCCTTTGCCTTGAAACCCAAATCCCGCAACTTTATCCTGAAATTCTCAACTAGATGCAGAACACATCTAGAGTGCATAGCATCCGAAAAATATTCTCTGACTACTTCTCTGATCTCATTATCCGCATCAGATATTATAACTAGCTTGTGTGGAGGGTTGTATGGATCTGGCCTTTCATAGAGAATAGACCACAAACCTATAAATATTTGTAGTTAACATATCTGAAGTTAGAGTTAACAACGAAATATTTGTAGTCAACATATTTGAAGTTAGAGTTAACAACGAATGAGTTAGAACTAGCATGAATTCTAGTAGAGCTAACATTACCCGAACTAACCTTGTAAGAACCAATTCCAGTTTACAGTATTTTCCTGATAGCAGATGCAATAGGCTATTGGAAATATCCCCTGATTTACATCGTATGCAACGGCGCTGAGGAGTATACCTTTGAAACGGTCTTTCAGAAAGGTACCATCCAAAAATATAAGTGGTCTACAATCGTTCAAAAACCCATTTATGCAGGCGGCATAACAGATGAATAGCTTTGAAAACCTCCCCTCATTTTGTTCAACATGAATGTAGCTACCTGGGTTTGTCTTCTTAACCTCTTCTACATACCTAGACCATTGAAGATTATATGTTAGGATCAACATAAATGAAATTAGTGTCTATATTATAGATATTATCTTCTTTTACCATCGTAATTGATCGTAGGACTCATGGGCATCACCATATAGTTGCTCTTGTGCTCTTTCTTTACCCCACCATATCTTGCTATAATCGACCCTAAGCCCATACGAAGTTAGTAACTCCTTTTGTACGTCGATAGGTCATAAATCTGGTCGGACCTTTAACGTGGGTAATACTTGGGTCGCAATGAATTGTCGTGACGCCCTAGATTGACCTGCATTATTGCCAAAATTCCCACATGTGTGGTTGTCCACGAAGGTTTTGATTTCAAGTCTGTTCTCATTTTGTGTTGGAGAGACAAATAACATCCACGAGCAATTTTGGGCTTCCTTGAACAGACAAAAGACTCGAATACGCTTCAGTTCATTCTTAGCAAACAAGTACTCGAATTTTTTGGCCATGGAATAGTATAGTAAAGCCAATCTTAATTCCTTCGCACTCTCAAACCATTGTCCCTCACCAGTTAAAGCAGTGTGCCACCGAGTAGGAATCCTCTCTAATCTTCTAATCATGTCATCAATCATCGGAACATTATCTCCAGAAGGATTATCATTGGGGATCCTATCTGAAACACATGTGGGCGTCGACAACAGCGAGCCACCCTCTATGCTTTTTGAGTTCATGCTGCTGGTAGCGCTGCAAATTTAAAGAACATGAACAAATGATCATAAACTATACAATAGAAACATCAACAAATAACACAAATAAGGAAAAGGCAAAAAAACATCAACTGCTTGTGTTATAACTATCGTGGAATCCAATTGAACTAAAAAGATTTCATTTAGAACTAACATGAAAACGTTTAGACCGAACATGAAGTCACTTAGAACTAACATGTTGGACCTAACACAGTTTGAACTAGATCTCATAGCAAATCGATTAGCACTAACAATAAGTCTGTTGGAACTAACAACTAATAGATTATACTTAACAATAAATCTATTAGAACCGACATTAACTGATATTACATGAATTAACGTAGTACCTAGAATTAACAACTTAGCATGAAAAAAATCGTCTGGTTTAGAACTAGCAAGTTGTGGGCTAGAACTGGTTGTATACAAGCTAGAACTAGTGGGATAGAAGCTAGAACTAACGTAATAGCTAGATTTAACAAGTTTTCATTTAAAAACGCTGGCTGGGATTAGAAATAGCAAGTTGTGGGCTAGAACTGATTGTATACAAGCTAGAACTAGTGAGATAGAAGCTAGAACTAACGTAGAAGCTAGAATTTACAAGTTTGCATTAAAAACACGGGCTGGGTATAGAACTAGCAAGTTGTGGGCTAGAACTGGCTGTATACAAGCTAGAACTAGGGTAATAGAAGCTAGAACTAACGTAGAAGTGAGAATTATTAAGTTTGAATTAAAAAACGAGGGTTGGGTTTATAACTACAAGTTGTGGGCTAGAACTAGAAAATCTATTAGAATCAGAGCTATAATCCAATGAACTAACATTAACTGATATTACATGAATATTGTTCTTAGCATCAAAAAAAATCCTTGCCCCTACATGTCATCTCGAACTTGAACGGCGCTGTGGACTTTTGAAGAATCCTCTTTTTCCTTGAAAGCTTGCATGTGAACCTCCTTTAATCCTCTGTTATGGCAATGCTCCGCCATAGACGACAGATCCCCCTCGTTCTCAATAGGAAATTTGAAGCTTCCATTCGTTTCATCTTTGAATCACAAACTTAATGATTCATATGGAAGATCTAACCTATCTGACACATCAAATTTTAGATCAAGAATGGTGGTTGAAGTGTTAATCTTCATGAATACTGCTCTATCACCCGAAGCTACGATGCAGGTGATGTCCTTTTCAGCCATTATGAAGTGGAGGGAAGAGTAATGGAGAGAATTTTGGTCTGAGGAAAAGTAATGGAGAGAATTTTGGTCTGAGAAAGAGTAATGGAAGAGTAATGGATAACTAGATATTTATTGCTCATGATAGACTGAAAAAGGTGGGAAATTTCCCTCAATTTCTTACAGTAGTTTGCATTTAATGGGATGTGACGAAGAGAGGTGACGAAGCATCTGGGGAAGAAGGAGAAGGGCAAAGTCGGGTTTTTTTAAAATATAATGCCTCTGGCTGTATACAGCTGACGTGGAGGGCCCTAGAAATATTAGAGGCTGCTTTTTGGGGCTTATACACAAGGGGGAAAATACAAGGGGCCTCGTCACATGATTTTTCAGCTTTTGGGACCCCGACACATTTTTCCCAAAATTCAAACATAAAACAATAAACTAAAATCAATGACATACAATAGCCCCTAAAAAGTTTTAAATTTGCAAAAGAACCCTCTAAAACTCTTAAAACTTGGCAAAAAAACACTCTCATAAATTTAAAACTGATAGAGAAAGCATAAAATTTTCAAACCTAAAACAAAACGCTAAAAATCTATCAATTGCGAACATGACCATAAAATTTTAGAATTTATAAAAAAGATCATAAACTTTCAAAGTTGCAATAAATACCCTCAAAAATTCAAAATTTACAAAAACATCTGTGAATATTTCAAATCTACAAATAGTACATTGAAAATAATAGAATTACAAATAGCCCTATAAAAACTTTGGGATTTGCATAAAAAACACTAAAACTTTTTTAAACTTAGAAAAAACAACCTCAAAATTTCAAAAAAATCCTTAAAACATCAAACCAAGAATAATATACTAAAAAATGTAAGAATTACAAATAGGCCCTGTAATTTTTATTTGTAAAAAACACCTTACAACTTTCAAAAGTTGAAAAAAACACCCTAAAATGCAAAATTTTCTAGAAACTCTTTGAAAATTTTAACCATTAAATTGAAAATCTAGGTTTATAAATAGCCCCTTGAAAGTTTTGATATTTATAAAAAATACCCAAAAACTTTAAAAATTGCATAAAGTACCCTAGATTTTAAAAAAAATTATAAGAAACAACCTAAAAAGATAAAAATTACAATGAGGTGTTTTTTTTGTAATTTCAATTTTGTGGGAGTTTTTAGAAATTTTTAAAACTTCTAGTGTGTTTTCAACAAAGTCAAAAAAATTTAGGGGACCGCTTGTAATTCCTAGATTTTTGCAACAGTTGTAGCTTTTAAATATTCACGGTATTTTTTTGCAAATTCTAAAATTTTCAAGGGGCTATTTATAATCCTAGTTTTCAATTTACTATACGTAGGTTTGAAGATTTTTCTGTAAGTTTAAAATTTTTTAGGTTGTTTTTTTTTTGTACTTTTTTAAAATTTTAGGGTATCTTTTATAAATTTGAAAATGTTTAGGGAGTTGTTTGTAATTCTAGATATTCTTTGTACTGTGTTCGTTTTGAAACTTTTAGGCATTTTTGTAAATTTTGAATTTTCAAGTTCTTTTGCAATTTTTTTACAGTTTCAAGGTTTTTTTGACAAATCCTAAAATTTACGGGGCTATTTATAAGGTTTAAAATTTTAGTGTTATTTGTATGCTATGAATTATGATAGTGTTTTTGTAAATTTTGTTTGAGTATTTTTGGCCGGGAATGGAGAGCTCTATCTACGGTTAAGTTTTATCCTTACTAAAAGTTTATCCCGAATATAAGAATGTTTCCTCCGTTAATTTTTGTAGAGTGGTGATTACCATATATGTTGAAGTTTAACTTTGATTTTTTTTTTTTTAACTTTGTACCGAAAGAGGCATTAGTATTAACAATGATAGGTCAAGGAATAATGTTCGACTAAAAATAGTCCAGAAGGTAGAAAATGATGAATTTAGTAATTTAGAGAGCAAGATGGGGTGTAAAAATACTTCATTGGACATAAATGTATAAAATAACTAGTTCAGAAGACAATAGCAGCAGGAGCTGAAAACTTTTATTTAATATAACAAGTCAACAACCAAATAAGCTCAATCAAATTCCGTATTAGTAAAAGTAAAAGTACAGTACTGATATAAACTGATATGGACGCGCCGTCAAGAATGACACGCGGCTATACTTAATTAGGGCAATGCGGCCTTTATCTGTATGAATCTTTGACGTAATTTCTGTTTGTCAGCGCACGGGATTGACGGAGTTGTTGAGCTACCAGCATGCTTGTGCTCGTGATACCCGAGGAGTATGGGTGCGTACCGTTCAGATACGGCTCAGAGATGATTGTTATACGTACCCACACCTGCTTATAAATCACGGACAAGAATATACATTATATTACATTTGTATCAGCTAAAATTATATAAATACGGATGTACATGCGGATGCAAGACGGAGTTAAGAAAACTAGATAACATTGAACAAAATATAGTTCATACGATACAAGAGAGTTCATTGAAATGTTCGTCATATCCGAAAAAAGCGAATGTCAGATCTCTTCATCGTTAAAATTAACCTCAAATCCATTAATCGCATCCTATCGGATCTAGATTTTAGTCACTAGTGTTGGAAATTATGGTTAAATCTGGAATTAAACAGTGAAGGATGACGTGCTGTTATTTTAAACTTTTTCAATTAACTGTTATGCGTTTGTGAAACGCTGTGCTTAAAGCAATATTTGGCCTACTCCGATGCAAGGATTCCAAGACCAAACTGCTTCCAGGAACAACAGTACAGTACTCTGGTGTGCACCAACCCAGTACTGTCAAGATCACCTCGATCTATAAGATCTTTCGGTCAAGACAAAAGATCTTCTCGATCTCAGAACCTTTCGGTTTCAGGGTTCCCGTGGGCACAGTTTCTGCAGCAGCACAACAACAGCAACAACAACGTCGATCCGACGTTCGTTTTCCAAGCTCACGTGTGTATACCGACGTTCGTATTCTATACTGACGTTCGTATTCCACGCTCGCGAGAGAATTTCCAGCCGCAACCAAGAGCTGCCCAATGACGCTATTTATAGGCCTCTAAGGCCAGCTCAAGAGTCACTAACAATTAATGTGACCGTTACAATTCTTAATGACAATTATGATTATAACATCAATGCATTAAATTGCTCTTAATACTGTTGTAACTGCTGCATGCAGTAACTGCTGAATACGAGGCGATCAATGGACGCGTTGCTACGAAACACGAGGGTCACGTCTCAGCAAATCAGATGAACCTCGTTTGATAAACGAACGTCGTCAAACAGGCGAACCTCGTATGACAGACGAACCTCGTCGAACGAGCGAACATAGTCAAACAGGCGAACCTCGTATGACATACGAACCTCATCGATCAAGCGAACCTCGTCAAACAGGCGAACCTCGTATGACAGACGAACCTCGTCGAACTAGCGAACATAGTCAAACAGGCGAACCTCGTATGACATACGAACCTCATCGATCAAGCGAACCTCGTCAAACAGGCGAACCTCGTATGACAGACGAACCTCGTCAAACAAGCGAACCTCGTATGACAGACGAACCTCGTCGAACGAACGAACATCGTCAAATAGGCGAACCTCGTATGACAGATGAACCTCGTCGAACGAGCGAACCTTGTCAAACTACGAGAACGCTAGGATCACCCTCGTGCGATACGTAGCTCGTCCGCATGCTGCGAAGCAGTCTAGGAGGCAGCCAACGTGGCGCCACCTCGCCCCGATGTCTCCGCGCGAAGTGCAAAGTGCGCCTAACAAAGCGCCACTTAGCGCCTCAGCCCGATTAGCCCCGATCCCGGGCCCATTGGCCCACGGCCCATGACCCACGGTCCACGACCCACTAGAATTTATGAGAGATTAATTCAAATAAAATACTTCTTGGCTTGCTGTTGGCAAGCCTCGAACACGGGACCTTTTGAAACACTAAAACATAAACTTTTCACTAGGCTACTAAGCATTTATGAAAAGTACTTGTAGTTTATATATATATATATATAGTTTGAAAACTTATTTTGGAAAGCAGTTTTGACCAAAAAATCCAACAATCCCCCATAAGTTTTTAAACTAGTGTCGTGTTATGGTGTCGTCGTTTCAATCGTTGTGCATAAGGTAGATGTCGCAAGGACTTGAATCCCCCTCAGACTAACTGAATAGAAGATAGATGCATGTTGTCACAGAGACTTGAACCAACACATGTCTAAAATTCAGCGATCACACAAGATCAAACTCATCTGTGATAGTTTTCACTTTGAACCACACTTGCCTTTACCTTTGCACATTTATGGCCCTGTGCTAGTCCTGGTTTCTGCTAGGACTCTAGATATCTTTCCACAAGACACCATAGGAGACGATCAAATCTTCACCCAGGCATAGATGAGTTCTTTAGGCATGTTTCCTATCAAACATCTCGCATTCGAAATGCTTTGAACTCATTAAGGCTTAAGAGCCATCCTCTCTCATGATAGGATTATAGGTGAGTCCTAATGCTTTGGACCCATTAAGGCTTAACAGCCAACCCCTTTACATGATAGGATTATCGGTGAGTCCTTTAGGCGTGTTACCTATCCAAAATCCCGCATCCGAAATACTTTGGACCCTTTAAGACTTAACAGCCAACCTCTTTACATGATAGGATTTCACTTGTAAATCTTACTTGACTTTTGAACCAATCATCTTGTCATTAGTAGCATAAGCTTTGAACTAATAACTCTTGTAAGTCTTACTTGACTTTTGAACTAATCATCTTGTCATTAGCAGTGTAAGCTTTGAACTAATAACTTGATGAAATGGTAAGTGTTTGTAAGACTCACCAAACTTTACAAATCTTACTTGACTTTTGAACCAGTTATCTTTATTATTAGTAGCGTAAGCTTTGAACTAATAATTGGATGAACATGGTAAGTATTTGTAACACTCACAAAACTTTAAGACCTATTGTAGCAGACGTCCTTTCGACTATATCCTTTTTCAGACCTTTAGTCAAAGGATCAGCCACATTCTCTGAAGACCGAACGTCAATCACCGAGATGACTCCTTGGCAAATGAGTTCTCTTAAATAGCCATGCTTCAGACGAATGGTCTGCTTTTTTCCATTGAACAACGAGTTCACTGCCACAGCACCCGTTGCCTGATTATCACAATTGATTGTAATTGTACCTTGCAATTCTGTCAATGGAAGGTCTCGGAGAATACAACTGAGCCACTCAGCTTCATCTCCTATAGCACAGAGTGCAAAGAACTCAGATTCTATCGATGACTGTGCAATCATAGTTTGCTTCTTAGATTTCCATGATACGACAACTCCGTCCATGGTGAAGACAAAACCTCTAGTAGATCTGCACTCATCTGGTTCTGAGCACTAGCTCGCATCTGAATAGTCTTCGATTACAGCTGGATATCCAGTGTAGAATAGGCCCAGACCTGTAGTTCCTTTCAAGTATCTCATCAATCTCTGGACAGCATCCCAGTGAAGCTTTCCAGGATTACTTGTGAACCTACTAAGCATTCCTACAGTGAATGCTATATCTGGCCTTGTGCAGCTCATCGCGTACATATGACTTCCAATTATCTTTGAGTATCTTAGCTGCTCTACTGGTCTTCCAGTGTTCGATCGAAGCTTCTTGTTGTAATCATACGGCACTGATAGTTCTGACAGGTCGTAGTAACCATACTTCCTTAGCATGCTCTCGACATAATGAGATTGGGACAATCCAATACCCTCTTCAGAGTATATGATTTTGATTTCGAGAATCACGTTCGCAGTTCTAAGGTCCTTCATACTGAACTGAGCTAATAAAAATTTCTTGGTAGATGTTACTATCTCCAAATCACTCCCGACGATAAGCATATCATCCACATAGAGGCAGATAACTACCACCTTCCCTTCAGCGACCTTGATGTATAGGCACTTGTCAGACTCACTAACTTGATACCTATTGTTGCGAACAACCCCATCGAACTTCTCATGCCAGAGTTTCGGTGCCTGCTTAAGTCCATATAGAGACTTAATAAGTTTACAAACTTTACTCGCTGGAGCATCAAGTCTTTCTGGTTTCTCTATGTGGATCTCTTCTGGGAGGTCTCCATTGAGAAATGCAGTCTTCACATCCATCTGATATATGATGAACCTTTTTATCACCGCCCATGCGATGTTGACCTTCTTATTTTGATGATAATTTATAAACAATTTACATCTAATGTTGTTTGTCTAGTATATGTATTTTGTATTTGTTCTAGGCAAACAACAAGTTGGAGGATAGATGGAATCGAACATTCATGATTATATCAAATAGAGGTTGGCGGAATAGTGGTTGAAGCCTATGCAATTCAAGTTGAAGATCCAAGTTTAAGCTTCATCCGTAGATTACCAAGTTGAGCTACATCAAAGATCAAGATTGCTTGGGTAACATTTAGTTTAGGTTTATATTATGTGTGTTAGTACTTTAAGCTCAATTATATACACACATACATGTTTTGGTTTTTGTATATATATAGTTATATATATACATAAATGTTTTGGTTTAATATTATTCGAGTTTTAATATGAAACAATTGAATACCATTGAAAATATATTTCTTGTTTCATAATTATATGCATATATATGATTTCATCAATATTAATTTTATTTAGTTCAATGAAATTATATTTATTGTTTTTTAAAAGTTTGTAAAATATGTAATTTTATGAAAATATTATATTCTCAGCTTTTAGACTTAACAATAGTCATATACATCTTTTATTAAGTCTACAAAATCTTTTTGTAATGTTTCAAAAACTATTGTAGCATATTGTGTTTACATTTTCATGTTTTGGATATATTTGAAAAATGATGATATTTTTCATTTGGGAGGTCCTTTTTGAAAACCAATTTTTGTAGCATATTTATTATCATGTCTACAATCATTTCTCAAAGTTTTATATTTTTCTGAATTTATTTGATTTTTTAAACCCTGTTTTATGTTTACATATACTGTTTAAAACAGGCTGTGTGCATGTCATGAGTCGACTCATGAACAATGTTGAGTCGACCCATAAACTGTTGTGTAGTTTACATTTTGGTTCTGACGAGTCGACTCATAACATCATGAGTCAACCCATCAGGTTGAGCCGACTCATGCCTGTCATAAGTCGACTCATGAAGTGTGCTAGAAAACTAGTTTTGTTTCTGCTGAGTCGACCCATGAATTCATGAGTCGACCCATGCATGATGAGTCGACCCATGAATTTTATGAGTCGACCCATAAGTTGGTTTTTAACCTGTAACGGCTACTTATGAGTCGACTCATGAAAAGTACGAGTCGACTCATAACACTGTAACGACTATATTTTCAGACTGTATTGTTTTTGCGTTTTTGGTCTTTGTGCCTTGTTTTCTCTTGGCTTTGGGGTTCCTATAAATACCCCCACATATCATCAGTTCAAACTAACTAAGAAAATATTTTAATCAAGTTTAACAAGAGTTTAAGTTTGTTTAAAGGTGTTTAAAGCCTTGTTTCAAAGTTTCGGTTTTATGAAGATAATTTCACAAGAAGAAGAAGAGATCATCCTTTGGTGTTTGAGCTTCAACTCATCTCTCTCTCTCTCTCTCTCTCTTGATCTATAGAGAAGTTTTCCTAAACTCATTCTAGGTATTTATTGTTTTGTTTCTAATTTTCATAAGCTAGATTTATATTGACTTTAGTTAAATTGTTTTATTGAATCTCTTTGTTCACACACAACCTATTGAGCTTATAGTATTTACATTTATAGTATATTTTGGGTTGTGGGGTTTGTGACTTAGAGTTGTGCCTAATTGAGTTCTCACCTTGTTTAGAGAACAATCATTTGTTGTGCTTAAATTGTGAAGTTCACTTTGTAATACACTTGTACACCGAGAGGAGTGTGTGGTGAGGACGAAGTCGATACCGAGAGGAGTGGCGTCAGTGGCCTAGTGAGAGGTGATAATTCTGAACACTTGAGAGAGTCGATACGTGAGTACCAAACACTTGAGGTTGTAGCTTGTATATGTACATTGTGAGGATTTGTGAGAGTTGTCGGTTAACTTGATAACCGAGTGTGTAGAGTTTTCGGTTAGCTAGAAAACCGAGTGTGTAGAAAAGTACTGGCTTTCAAACCGGGTTGTGTAGTGGATTCTCCCCGGGAGTGGAGAGCGGAGACGTAGGATGGAAGGTCCGAACTCCGTGATCATTTTCTTGTGTTTGGGTTTGGCATTTGCGCTTTTATTCTTGCATATTGTTATATCGTCATTGTTACATGTTAATTTTGTTTACCCTTGTTTACTTTATATATCCTTGCACATATCTTGTAGCATATCATACTTGCTAGGATATATTTGTTAGTAAGTTTTATTTGGTATTTAAATCGGATTAGATTAGCATAAACCCTATTCACCCCCCATCTAGGGTTCTTTCATAGCGACCTTAGGGTCCAACATGTGATAAACACTCTAATGGTAGTGATCCTGCAAACTGATGTATAGATGTCAAAGAAGTCTATTCCTTCTCTCCGAGAGAACCCTTTCGCCACCAGTCTTGCTTTGTACTTCTCAATAGTACCATCAGGACGAAACTTCTTTTTGAAGATCCACTTGCAACTGATAGGCCTAGCACCTTCAGGTATATCCACCAGCTCCCACGTGTGATTTTGGATCAATAAATCCATCTTATCATCTATAGCTTCTTTCCACAGAAGAACGTCTGTTAACTGCATTGCTTCTTAAAAAGTCTGTGGATCTCCTTCCACATTATAGGTGATGAAATCATCTTCAAAATCTTTCTGTCTCCTGACACGCTTGGAAGATGGTTCAGTAACTCCTTCATCACTGACACTTTCAGTTTCTTGCGAAACTGGCTCCTCTGGTGCATC
The DNA here is from genome assembly GCF_001876935.1 of Asparagus officinalis. Taxonomy (NCBI): domain Eukaryota; kingdom Viridiplantae; phylum Streptophyta; class Magnoliopsida; order Asparagales; family Asparagaceae; genus Asparagus; species Asparagus officinalis. Next base: position 59,415,490 of record NC_033796.1, read on the forward strand.
TGAAGTACTAGCATTCTCTACTATATCTTTGAGCAATAATCCTTTATCTTTGATAAACTTATCCTCAAAGAATTCTGTATCCCGAGCTTCGATGATGGAGTTGGTTCCAAGATCAAGGAACCTGCAAGCATCATTATCTTCAGCAAAGCTAAGAAACACACATCTGTTTGCCTTTGGTCCGAGCTTAGGCCTTCTGATATCTGGAACTCGAACATATGCCAGACACCCCCACACTTTGAGACTATCCAAAGGATCTGTATATCCTAAACATAACTGATAAAGAGTACTATCAGTTTTGGAATAGGGTACTATGTTGAGAATCCAGTTTGCCATCAACAAAGCCTCTCCCCAATAGCATGTAGGTAGACCGGATGTGATTAGCATCGAATTCACCATCTCGGTCAATGTGCGATTCTTTCTTTCTGTAATTCCATTAGATTGCTGAAATACGGAGTAGTAGTTTCGGCAATGATTCCATGCTCCTTGAATTATACCTCCGACTCCTTAGATCAGTACTCTCCTCCTCTATCACTCCTGAGTCTTTTCACCTGAAGTCCAAGCTGCTTCTCTACTCGAGTCCGAAACTCGACAAACTTGCTGAAGGCTTCATCTTTAGATTTCAGCAGGTAGACGTGACAGAAGCGAGAGTGGTCATCAATAAAGGTGATGAAGTACTTCATGCCGCCTCGAGTGACGAAGCTCTTGAAATCACAAGTATCTGAGTGAATCAGATCCAATAGCTTGGTGCTCCTTGTGACACTTGCTCTTGAAATCACAAGTATCTGAGTGAATCAGATCCAATAGCTTGGTGCTCCTTGTGACACTTGGAAATAGCTTCCTTGTCAGCTTTGCTTGCGCACATACTTCACACTTATCAGGTTTGTTACCTCCATATTTCGGAAGTAATCCTAACTTCTTCATGCTAGACAGCTTTCTATAATTTACATGTTCTAGCCTATTATATCATAATACAGAGGAGTAAGCAGAAGAGGATAATTTATTTACAACTGAGTTGGGTACAATAATACTGATCTTATACATGTCATCAGTACGATATACATTGCCAAAATATATTTTCTTAAAAGATAACCCAGACTTTCCTCCTTGAAAATCCAGCCTCATACCGGCATCACACAGCAGGCTTCCAGAGACTAAGTTTTTGGCAATCGAAGGAACACGTTTCACATCCTTTAATGTGAGAGTATTTCCTGAAGAAAGAGTCAGCACCACAGTCCCGATTTCAAGAACAGGAACCACAGAACGATCAGCCATTGATATGTTCTCTTTGGCAGTAACATAGGAAGAGAACAAATCTCTGTTTGAGCAGACATGACAGGTAGCACATGTATCTAACCACCAACCAGAGACTTTGCTGGGAGTTATCACCTGAAAGAGCATAGCCACATAATTATCAAGTTGATTAACATTATGTATTGTTCCCTTCTTTGGTGCTTTGTAGTCTTTGATAAAATGTCCTTGCTTCCCACAATTGAAGCATTTGCCGTTGTTTTTGAAATCTTTCTTCTGAACATTCAGGTTCTTCGGATTATGATTCTTTTTTTTTTTGTTAAAAGACTTCTTTTTCTTAGAAGAACTGGTACCCTTCTCAGAGTTAGTAGCCATCATGTTAACAGACGACTTCTGCTTAGCTAGGAGCTCATTTTTTGTGCGAGTCTGAATCTCATCCTCGATCCGAATGAACCTCTTCAAATCAGATAAAGTCACCTATCTTTTCCTTCTTCGAATGTCTGTAGAGAACGACATCCAAGATGGAGGAAGCTTGTTGACGATTTTACCAGAAATGAAGGTTTGACAAAGACTGATCTTTTTATCCTTCAACTTCATAACAAGTTTTTCGAGTTCTTTAACTTGAGGCAAAGCCACAGTGTCATCTTTAAACTTGAAGTCCAGAAATTTGTCAATGAGGTGAGATTTGGAAAGCTTCTCCTCATCCTTGTATTGCTCCTCAAGAGCATTCCAGATTTCCTTTACAGAGGGCTTATTGGTGTAAGCATCTGCTAGATGATCAGCCAGGTAGTTAAGGAGATAACTCCTACAGAAATGATCATCTTTATCCTAAGAGGTTTCAGACTCTGAGTCTTCTTCAAAGTCAGGTTTCTCCTCAGAAACCACATAGTAGATTTTTAGGAGTTGCATCCCAAAAATTACTTTTCGACGCCATACGTTGAAATTAGATCCATCAAAGTTTTCTAACTTGAGACAGTCCACTCCAAGAGTCCTCGCAAGATCCATTAGTAGATCTGAAATATTACTTTAAGATTGTTAGAAATTATGGTTAAATCTGGAATTAAACAGTAAAGGATGACATGCCATTATTTTAAACTTTTTAATTAACTGCTGTGCGTTTGTGAAACGCTGTGCTTAAAGTAATATTTGGCCTACTCCAGTGTAAGGATCCTAAGGCCAAACTGTTTCCAGGAACAACAGTACAGTACTCTGGTGTGTACCAACCCAGTACTGTCAAGATCTCCTTGGTCTATAAGACCTTTCGGTCAAGGCAAAAGATCTCCTCGATCTCAGAACCTTTCGGTTTCAAGGTTCTTGCGGGCATAGTTTCTACAGCAGCACAACAACAACAACAACAACGTCGATCCGACGTTCATTTTTCAAGCTCACGTGTGTATACCGACGTTCATATTCTATACTGACGTTCGTATTCCACGCTCGCGAGAGAATTTCCAGCCGTAACCAAGAGCTACCCAATGACGCTATTTATAGGCCTCTAAGGTCAGCTCAAGAGTCACTAGCAATTAATGTGATCGTTATAATTCTTAATGACAATTAAGATTGTAACATCAATGTATTAAATTGCTTTTAATGCTGTTGTAACTGCTGCATGCAATAACTGTTGAATACGAGCCGATCAATGGACGCGTTGCTACGAAACGCGAGGGTCACGTCTCAGCAAATCAGACGAATCTCGTTTGACAAACGAACGTCGTCAAACAGGCGAACCTCGTATGACAGACGAACCTCGTCGAACGAGCGAACATAGTCAAACAGGCGAACCTCGTATGACATACGAACCTCGTCGATCAAGCGAAGCTCGTCAAACAGGCGAACCTCGTGTGACAGACGAACCTCGTCAAACAAGCGAACTTCGTCGAACGAACGAACTTTGTCAAACAGGCGAACCTCGTATGACAGATGAACCTCGTCGAACGAGCGAACCTTGTCAAACTACGAGAACGCTAGGGTCACCATCGTGCGAATACGTAGCTCGTCCGCATATTGCGAAGCAGTCTGCGAGGCAGCCAACGTGGCGCCACCTAGCCCCGATGCCTCCGTGGGAAGTGCAAAGTACGCCTAACAAAGCGTCACTTAGCGTCTCAGCCCGATTAACCCCGATCCTCGGCCCATTGGCCCACTAGAACTTATGAGAGATTAATTCAAATAAAATACTTCTCGGCTTGCCGTTGGGCAGTCTCGAACAAGGAACCCTTTGAAACACCAAAACATAAACTTTCCACTAGGCTACTAATCATTTATGAAAAGTACTTGTAGTTAATATATATATAGTTTGAAAACTCATTTTGAAAAGCAGTTTTGATCAAAAAATTCAACAACTAGTATATCATCACCTTAACGGATATGAATATTTCATTTGATACAGATACTTTTATGCAACCCAAGCCGGGGAGATGGTAATCCCAGAATTAAAGGGCACAAGTAAATATCGTCTCTCTCTTTTTTTTTTTTAGCTCAAGGCCATAATTAAGCCTAAAGCTGGGTAAGTCCAGCTAAGCAGACATTGCATATACCTGTCACATGTGTGTACTTACGCATAGTCATAGACCAGTGAGAACAAGTAGTAGATACGAAGTACACTCCCCTAGTTAAACACGCATATTTTCCTCAGTACGGAAGCCACATACATATTTTTAAAAATAAAATATCAATAATGAACAAGCAAGCAGCTAGTTTTCTCATAGATTGTGCGATCATTTTGAAGAGGAATGTCACACGGCTGTGCTTAATCAGCGCAACAGAATTAGAGGATCGCCTCAAAATTCATGAAATCAGTGATGAACTAAGCCGATCGAGACATGTCATTTCCTCAACTTTCCAATTAAAGGCCAGTCACGCGCATACCGCACATCGATTGTAACATAATTAGTCCCGTGAAATAGGAATCGAAATTTAATCTGGCTTAATTAAGTTTTTGCTAATCGGACAACTGCGTTGAAAAAGTTTCAACTGGGGCATCGTGCTAGCATAGTACTATTTGTCAAGACTCAAGACGATCAATTGCTTTTGAGAAGACCATAATTAGGCCTATTAATAGGGCGTGCCTCATCTTGATTTGACACGGGTTAGAGGAAAAGTGGTCGCGTTAGCCGAGGGGGTTTTCTTACATTAATTTTATGGGGTCCGGAACAGACAAAATAGAGACTAGACCCGTAGGATAGCAGGCATGATTCGAGCGCACAAAAATAAAATCCCCGTGATCTCACACAGTAACAAAATTTTAAAACAATACAATACTCATTCATAGCTGCGGTGCGTCTATCGATGGGTTCATATTCACGAAGTAAAATTATATTATGTTATTCCATACAAAATATACAAATGACATTTTAACTCTTTCCGAGCATTGCTCAGTGGTCGCGGTCTCGACTTTCAAGAAACACAGGCACTGAGGCCTCAGCACCCCCCACATGCCGGTCCCATTCCCTGCGTCTCTGTTCTCATCTGATCCAAGTGATAAACATAGAGGCCCCACCGTCACCCTAAAAAAAATTAATAAACGTTTATATGTAGACCCTCAACTATATAATATTTGCAAACAAGGTCTTCAAACAAGATATTTGCTAGTCCACCCTCAAAATCCCCAACATTAATATTTTTCTGCCTCTCAATTCTAAATATCAGTAATATAATTCTGACTAATTTAAGTAAGTTTGTTAATTTATAAAGAGTGAAAAAGAGAGAGAGAATTTAAGAAAGATGGAGTACGGTAAACTCCAACCTCCTCTCTCTCTCCTTCTCTAATTATAAATTAATTAATTAACTTAATAAAAACATATTAATAATGCTGGAAACAGAGGAAGGAACCAATTTTAGATATTTTCGGGTTACTGTCCATATTTTACAGGATAAGTCTTCAAATATGATAGATTGTCGTTGTTATTTTTATATTATCGTACCAATAATGGATTTGAGATGCAAATCTAGAAGGGGGTTTGAATAAAATTGCTGTGATTTTTCATCAAAAATACAGAATATATAGCAAAATATATGAACTAAAAACAATAAACAACATAAAACAATATAATTAAGCACAAAGAATAATCAATCACAAACACACGGGATTTTATAGTTGTTCGGATAACAATCCAACGTCCGCCCTTTATTCTCTCGAATGGACTTTCTCATTGTGCAAGGAATTCACCTGAATCACAAACTCGATCCAATAAGTTTACATGACCGCACACTGGAATCTACGCTAAACCACTCGTTTAACTTAACTCCTATAGCGAATAATTCCTAGCTCTACCTAGTCCCAACCCTCAATTCAACCGGCTTGAGTACGACATCAAAGAAGTTCGATAACAAAATCAAACAAATATCAATTAAACCCATAATATTAGAAAGATCTTACAATCCATTTGTTAAAACAAAACGTCCATCTAATGATATAAGCATAGTTCAATGAAGAATGGTGAAGAAAATCAATCTAAGACCAATTCTTCGCATTGAAACAGTTGGGAGATGTTGCGCGCGACGAGTGAGAGTATGATGAGGCTTCAGAAGTCAAAATCTTCAACTTGATCACTCACAAATTAAATCCTAGAAGTCTTCTCTCTTTCTCTCTTTCGATGATATAAACGCCTTAATAGGTCAAGAAAGAGATATCCTAACTATGGTAGAGATTGGAGATATTATAAATAACGAACGTCAGTGATTAAAACTAAAAATCTACAACCAGTCGTGATTACCGTCGATAGTGGCTCTTGGCCATCAATGGTGTAGAGACCCCATCAATGTTTAAGAAGCTTATCGGTGATATGAGAGGCACTAGAGTCAAAATCATCAATGAAATATGTTCACCTTCGATGGTTAATGCCTACCATCGATGGTAGAAAAGCTGAATAAGCATCCGAGCTGATTTCCGTGTCTTCTCACCTCGTACACTTCTTATACGTATATTTATCTGTAATATATCATCTCAAACCAATATTGGTACTAAATAGGAGTTTGTTATCATTCAAACAAGAGATATTGTATGGACTACGTTTGTTGATGTTCAAATCACACAGAATAATACAGAATAGAATGGTTGCGGAGTGATGAAAGATGATGGAGGGGGTCACTCCCTTCCCTGACTTTATGTCTTGGCCGCTGAGTTAGAGCGAACGATCTGCATAGAAGAAAGTCATGAGAGGGCAGGATGATGATTCCCCCGTGGTACCTCCAATGATCAAGTCAGTTGATAAACTTAAGCTTGAGTGGAGTGATAGAACTATGTGTTCTTATGTTATATGCATTAGAGATGATGATATCTGAGATTTAGGTTAGGAGGAGAGTTTAGATTACGAACCTTTGGCTATGGTGAATATCATCTGTATATAAAGAGGATACCAATGGCAGATTGGTCACTTCGGCCATGCAAATGACGGTGATGAAGTGTGAGTTGGAAGATGTGTCATCCTTTGCTCTATATATGTCGGCTGGTGACAGGAGGAAGATCACTTCGGCCTTGATTTGAGGAGCGATCGATGGGACGTGGGCTGATAAGCGACGTGATAATGCATGGTCTTTGAGTAGACATGATATGACTTATTGTCAGGATGGATAAGCTTTAGTGAAGTTATCTTCTAGCTTTGCTGAGAAGCAATGTCCCTCATGATGGGACTTACGAGGAAAGTCGACTCATTGAGAGGAGTGACAACTCAAGTATTGCTGGCTGAATGGAGTCAAATGATGACTCGTCCCGCCTTTCGAGTCGATATGGAGGAGTATCGACTCGACTAGGCTCTTGGCGAGTTGTCTACTATGTGAGGGCCGGCTGGTACCACCTTTCGTATTGACATTGATGAATGTCGACTCGTCTGGTTAGCTGAGTCGGACTGCTTACTGATCTCTGGTTATCTCTATCGCCGATCGAGATGTCGACTCGTCCAGGAGGTCAGGATGGCTCATGTCAATTAGCACCGCTTCTCGTGTCGACACTGGGGCATCAGCTTGTCTGGCTGGATAGAGATGGTGACTCATCAGATCATATATTTGGACATAGTTGTACCTCATAACAGTTGACCCATTTTGCTTGGAGTCGGCTTTAGCCGAGTCCAAGTGAAATGAATAAAGCTCAGGACTGAAGTTAGGGCTGCTGATTGCTTTGTATCATTGATCTGATCGAGCAAACCAGGTGGAAATTCTTGAGTTGGCAGTGTTGTGTCGACCCGAATGTTGCGAGTCGGCTTGACAACTGGCTCATACTGCACCTATTGTGGGCAAGATGCTCGGGTCTTGTGTTTACGAAGACTGGCAAGTTGAAGTGCTTTAAGTCTTTTTGCCGAAGATAACCGAGCAATTGAAATCCATGCCTTGGGTTTACTCATGATGATACCAAGGTCTTAATGGTAGAATGATGATTCCGAGGCTAGGTCTCACATCGGACCTAAGTCTTCATAATCCTCGTATGGCCGAGAGGTGACTGTGGGAGTCAACCATAGAGTTGTACCTTAGGCTTACCCTAAAAAGGAACCAAGGTCTTGACCATGATGATCGATGATAGTCAGAGGAATCGACCATATGTTGTGCCTTGGGCTTACTCTGATAAAGAGCCAAAGGCTTTTGACATGTCAGCCCGGAGGTTGGGTCGCCTAGGACTTATTTTGGTGCGGGCTTCACCATGATGATTGATGAGAATTAGAGGATCTAACCACATGTTGTGCCTTGGTCTTACCCTAATAAAGAACTAAGGGCTTGGAATCCGACTGAGGAGTCGAATGCCTAGAACTGTGAGGAGAGTTGACTAGGGTTTTCCCTCCCCTATGGCCGAGAGACGACTGTAGGAGTCAGCCAAATGATTGTGCCTTGGGTTTATTCCTGATAAGGAACCAAGGGCTTGCTCCAGAGTGCCTAAGACGTAGCTGAAGAGGACTCTGTGGCCCTGGCTGCCACCTTGTAGGTTCAGACATCTTCCATGTCCATGTATCCATGGGCTCTGGCCATCAATTACTCATAATTGGCGACTGACTTTTTAGCCAAAGAGTCGGTCAATGCATTGCTCTACAGGCCGACTACAAGTGCTGAGATGGTGACCGCACTCCCTAGGTCGTCAACTTCCAACTTCTTAGCTTGGAATCACTTGAAGTAGGCTCGGAGGCTCTCTTCTGGTCCTTGCCTCATTTGGATCAGCACATGAGGGGGAAGCTCCCACTTGGCGTCAGCTAGAAAATGATGGATAAACTTTCGGCTAAGTTGTCGAAAGTTTCTGATTGATCTCTTCTCAAGAGTGTTCCACCAGAGTTTAGCACTCCCAGAAGGAGTGATAGGAAAGCATCGACAGATGATTGTTTCTGATACTTGGAGCATACTTACCACATCATAGTAATTCTGAATATGCTCGGAGGGGTCTCCCTCGCCCTTACATGTCTCCATGCGAGACATCTTAAACTTCTCATATGGAACATTCATAAGGTCGTCTGAAAGGGGGTTGTTAGACCCTAGAAGGGGGGGGGAGGGGGGTGATTAGGGTCTTATGCTAATCTAATCCGATTTTATGCCAATTAAAACTAATTCAAACTATTCTTCTTGCAAGATAGATATACAATATGTTATAAACAAGAATAAGCAATATGAGAAAATGAATATATCCTAGCAATGAGATATACTATGAAATATATACAATAATATATAAACTAACACAAGGGTGAAATAAACAATCTACAAATATGATAGGGCAATTTACGATGGCGACAAGAATGTAATGAATACTAAGCACAAATGAAATACCAAAGCAAACTCAAACACAAACAAATGATCATGGAGTTCGGACCTTCCGTCCTACGTCTCCTCTCCCCATTCCTGGGGAGAAATCCACTATCACAACCTGGTTTGGAAGCCGGAACTTCTCTACATACTCGGTTTTCTAGCTAACCGAAAACTCTATAACTCAACACTCTTGCAATCCCACTCTACACCCTCTTAAGTGTTGGACTAGACGTGTCTTCCTCAAGTGCTCAGATACAACCTCTCCCTAGGTTCGTCAACTGATGCCACTCCTCTTGGGACGATCCCCGACTCTCGCCACACACTTCTCTCGATGTACAAGTGTATTACAAAGTGATCCTCATAATAAGCACAATTATAATAAATGATTGTTCTCTAATATGGATGATAACACAATGAAAGCTCACACTTAATTGTTACAAACTCTCACAACCCTAATTATACTATATATGAAAAATACACTAAGCTCAAGTGGGTGTGTGTAAACAATGAGTGAAATGAAATCTAACTCAAATAGCAAACTAGCAATAATAAGAATATAAAAATCAATAATAAAATTGCTAGAGAAAAGAGTTAGAAAACTTCTCTATAAACACAAAGAGAGGATGATGAAATATTAAAGATGAACTCCTCAACAAATGGTGTAAGCTTCTCTTTATAAAAACTCCAAACTTAAAACAAACTAAACAATCTTAAACCCTTATTAAACTTTTGTTTAAAAACTTCTTGGATAGATTACAAGATGAGAGCAAGAGGGTATATATAGCCACCCAAAACCTCAGCCAAAAACCCCAAAGGAAAAGACCAAAAAGCCCAAGAATCAGAAATCTAATTCTGTACAAATATAGTCGTTATAGTGTTATTGGTCGACTCGTCACTGTTCATGAGTCGACTCATAACTAGCCGTTACAGGCTAAAAACAACTTATGGGTCGACTCATAAAATTCATGAGTCGACTCATCATGTATGGGTCGACTCATGAATTCATGGGTCGACTCAACAGAAACAAAACTAGTTTTCCAGCACACTTCATGAGTCGACTTATGACAGACATGAGTCGACTCAACCTGATGGGTCGACTCATGATGTTATGAGTCGACTCGTCAGAACCAAAATGTAAACTACATAACAGTTTATGATTCGACTCAACATTGTTCATGAGTCGACTCATGACATGCACACAACCTGTTTTAAACAGTACATATCAACATAAAATAGGGTTTAAAAATATCAAATAAATTCAGAAAAATATAAAACTTTGGGAAATAATTATAGACATGATAATACACATACTATAAAAACTGGTTTTCAAAAAGAACTTGCCAAATATAAAATATCATTATTTTGTAAAATAGTCCAAAACATAAAAATGTGAACACATGAGTTTTGACATTTTAGCTTAACCATGTTTTGAAACATTACAAAATAATTTTGTAGACTTAATAAAATATGTATATGATTATTGTTAAGTCTATAAACCAAGAAAACAATATTTTTACAAATACAATAGAAAATAAAACATATGAGTATGTATATGAAAATATATTTGTTTCATATCTAAGTAGTTAAACCAAATCACAAAAATAAATATGAAATATGTAATTTCATATTTATGAACATGAAAGCAAAAACTTGTGTTATATATATATATATATATGACTACATATATATACAAAGAAACCAATAAAATATATGTGTATATGATATTGAGCTTAACGTACTTAACACACATAATATAACACATAAACTAAATTACCCAAGCTTGATATTGATCTTCATTGTAGTTTAACTTGGTAAACTTGCGGATAAAGTTTAAACTTGGATCTTCAACTTGAATTGTATGGCTTTATTCCATAATTCCGCCAACCTCCATTTGATATGATCGTGAATGCTCGATTCCATCCATCCTCCAACTTGTTATTTGCTTAGAATAAATACGAAAATACAAACACTAGACAAATAACATTAGAAGTAAATTGTTTGTTAAACATCATCAAAACAAGAAGGCCAACAGGGGTTGTTACTCCCGAAGATGCTTGCGATTGGTCTGTTGACTCGATCATATCCAGAAGCTCTAATGGTAGGACTTTTGCCGGTGAGTTCCCGATAAGGAAGGAGACATCGACGAGTTGACCGATGGGGCACAAAATTTTCTTGTTACGGCGGTGGAAGCCGGCCGAGAAGTTCACTAGTGAAGGTAGCAAATTGCTCTTGGTAAGATTGATGAATCATATGAGCTACTGATTCTAGCTGGGCTTGAGTAGCATAGCTCTGATGAGGTCCTTTAGGACGAGATCACTCAGCTCTATCTTCAGAACTATACACGTTATCTCAAAAAAAAAAGAGGACCCCACGGTGGGCGCCAAACTATTGATGTTCAAATCATACAGAATAATCCAAAATAGGATGGTTGCAGAGTGATGAAAGATGATGGAGGGGGCCGCTCCCTTCCTGACTTTATGTCTTGGCCATTGAGTTAGAGTTAACGATCTGCACAGAAGAAAGTCGTGAGAGGGCAGGGTGGTAATTCCCCTGTGGTACCTCCGATAATCAAGTCAATTAATAAACCTGAGCTTAAGTGGAGTGATAGAACTATGTGTTCTTATGCTATGAACCTGAGCTTAAGTGGAGTGATAGAACTATGTGTTCTTATGCTATGTGCATTAGAGATGATGATCTCTGAGATTTAGGTCAGGAGGAGAGTTTAGATTACGAACCTTTGGCTATGGCGAATATCATCTGTATATAAAGAGGATGCCAAGGGTAGATTGGTCACTTTGGTCATGCAAATAGCGGTGACAAAGTGTGAGCTGGAAGATGAGTCATCCTTTGCTCTACATGTGTCGGCTGGCAATAGGAGAAAGATCACTTCAACCTCGATTTGAGGAGCGATCGATGGGACGTGGGTTGATAAGCGGCGTGATGACGCATGGTCTTTTGAGTAGACATGATATGACTTCTTGTCAGATGGATAAGCTTTGGCGAAGTTATCTTCTAGCTTCACTGAGAAGCCATGTCCCTCATGATGGGACTCACGAGGAAAGTCGACTCGTTGAGAGGAGTGACGACTCAAGGATTGATGGCTGAATAAAGTCGAGTGATGACTCGTCCCGCCTTTCGAGTCAACATGGAGGAGTATCGATTCAACTGGGCTCTTGGCAAGTTGTCTACTGCGAGAGGGCCGACTGGTACCGCTTTTCGTGTTGACATTGATGAATGTCGACTCTTTGGTCGGCTGAGCCGGACTGCTACCTGATCTCTGGCTATCTCTCCCGTCGGTCGAGATGTCAACTCGTCTATGAGGTCAGGATGGCTCGTTCCAATTAGCACCGCTTCTTGTGTCGACACTGGGGTGTCGGCTCATCTGGCTAGATGGAGATGACGACTCATCAGATCATATATTTGGAAATAACTCTACCCCATAACAACGTTCTAACTAGATCTTGAAATCCAATGAGTTATTTTAAATAATACCTCCAAGTCTAACACGACCTGATATATATTAAGCCGTGTCAAATAAAATGAAGATATAAGGGTGCGAAGATCTAAATGTTTAAGGGGCTGTTTGGTTTGTTTCCTAGATATAGGGAAATACATTTCCATGTACAAAAACACAAGTTTTGAGTTTTCTGAACTTTTCCAAGAAATAGATTGTTTCGCTTTGGTTCGCACAAAAAAAATGGTGGGAAACCAAAGTATTTATTTTTCTTGTGTTTGGTTCGCATGGAAAAAAAGAAAAAACTTTTGTTTATATGATATTTTCTACTTTTCTTGTGTTTGGTTGGTTTTGAAGTTTGTAGTGAAAAGTGTTTATGGTCACCATGGTAAGATTACCCTCACTATATACAAATTTATTTTTGCTCGTTATATGATGTAATCTTAATCATATAAAAGTTTGAATGTAACATGAAGAGGAAAATAATATCCTAAATATATTATAAATTTCTGTTTGTATTACCCATCCTTCTCACAAAACAACATTTTTTACAAAACAACATTTCTGTTTGAATACTCGTCATTCTCACAAAACAATATATTTTTACAAGTTATGCTACACCTTCTCGAGCTTGGATTGAGACAACTTTTATTGAGTTAATACTATTATTTCTTAGATCCAGTGGGGATACGGGCTGTACAACTGCGGGATCAAGTGATAGCCGTGCTAAAAGCTTCAACAACGAATTCTTGGAGAAAACAATCAGAAATTATAAGCTGAAAAATTTCATTTTCAAGGAGAGAAATTAGGCAATACTGAAGTTGAAAGAAGGATTTCGCAGTGTAATATATGTACCTTAAATCTATTGCTCTCAACTGAAGTTGAAAGAAGGATTTCGCAGTGTAATATATGTACCTTAAATCTATTGCTCTCAACAGTTCATTCTTGACTGAATTGATTACACAGATGAATGTAATATATGTACCTTAAATCTATTGCTCTCAACAGTTCATTCTTGACTGAATTGATTACACAGATGAAAAGCCAAAAACTAGTGCAAGAAAGATGATCTTATAACTAGTTAATTAAGAAAGAAAATACTTACTTTGTAGCATCTGATGATGATGTATCGACTTTTACCTGCACATGAGTTTAGAAGCAATCTATTAATAAACCATGCATCACAAAAAAAAAAAAGAATTCTCAAAGCAACATGGATAGAAGAAAGATATTAGGAAGTCACTTTCTGATTTCGACGAGCCTCCTTCAAGCAGCTATTATCTGTTAAATAAACCATGCTTGAAAATAATTCTTGACATCATATCAAATAAATCAGCTACATGTATATGCGAATTATGGGTGTGAGCTCAGAACTTGTCTAATATCTTTATTGTTAGCCTCCAGTGCAATATCAATAGATACTACAGGTTGCTAATCTCAAATAAATTGAAAAGCATCATAGCCTAATTTGAACACCTGTAAACAATATCATCCAAATCAAATCCAGCTGAAACAAGCACAACCAGGCTCACAACCAGAAATCCCCAAAACAAGCACAAAAGCATCATCAAATCCAGCTGAAACAAGCACAACCAGGCTCACAACCAGAAATCCCCAAAACAAGCACAAAAGCATCATTTACCCAACAATGAACATGATACACCAACCAGCCAACGAAAAAAGACCAGGATACACCAAGCAGCCACGAAAAAAAGAACCAGGCAACAACACCAAAAGGCAACAACAACATCAATAAACAAGCAGGCTCACAACAACAAGAATACAGCCAAAAACACCAACAGGCAACAACAACTCAGCCAACAACACCAACAGGCATCAACACCACCACCAACATCAACATGCATCAACACCACCAACAGGCATCAACACTAGGCAACACCACCACCAATTCTACACCATCAACATACAAGCAGGCTTACAACCAGGCAACAACACCAACAGGCAACAACCCCATGTAGCCACTAGGCAACAACAATCCCAGCCAACAACATTGAAAGAAATTACTGTGACCAGATACATATAGGTATCTTGACTGGAGAAAAACACGTAGGATGAGGTTTTAGGGGACATTTTGAAGTATTCATACTTCCAGTTCATGAGACAGTAATGCAAAGAAACAAAACAAATTAATTTATAAGCAATGCAGCTAACTATCACTAATAGCCAAGGACAAGGATGAACCCTATGTTAGAACACACAGGACAAGAACATACAACAATAATGTGCACAATCATTCAAGTAAAACTATAAACGAAACTTAGAACACACAGGACAAGAACATACAACAATAATGTGCACAATCATTCAAGTAAAACTATAAACGAAACATAGTATATAATATCAACATAGTGATAACAATAATGTGCACAATCATTCAAGTAAAACTATAAACGAAACATAGTATATAATATCAACATAGTGATAGATACAGCAAACGTCAAATATTGTAAAACAGAAACAGAAGACACTTACCTGGCCAAGGATTCCACCTAAGATTGCACAAAGAGGCGGGTGTTTCATTTAAAGACTGCATAGTTATCTCGAGTTGCAAAGCAGTCAATAGTGCAGAACTCAAATTTTGCATGCTGAGTAATGTTTGAAGTGCTGATGTAAAGGTCACTGGTAGAATACTTAAATTGAAGGTGCATTAATGAGTGGGCTGAATTCTGATTTCATTGCCAATATGAGAGGCACAATATTTCTACTGCTAAGACATGAAATTCACCCTTCCTCAAACTGGCATCAAGACCCTTGTCCCAGTCATGACATACATGCACAAGGCAAGACATATTGTAACAACGAGCATAGACTTGGCACTGATGTATCGAACCACTTCAAACCCCCTTTCAACAACTCTTTCATGAACAGCATGAACACCTCTCTTCGCACCATCAAACCAACTTGTGCCCAAAAACTGAACACAAAACCAGCAAACCCACAACAACAAGTACACCAAACTGAACACAAAACTAGCAAACCAACCTGTGCCCAAATCGAACACAAAACCAGCAAACCCACAACAACAAGTACACCAAAAATAGCCAACCAACAACATCAGCTACACAACCAACCAATCACATAGAGGCAACATGTGCCCACAAATAACCAAGCAGAAAAAATCAAGAAAAACAACATATGCACACCAAACTGAACACAAACAGGTTGTAATGGTCATAAAGCCTACCAGAGCTGTTTAACTGATTATGGCTGAAGGCTCAGAATTTGGTCAAAATCATCATTGTTAGCCATCCAGTACAATATCAATAGATATTGCAGGTTGCTAATCTCAGAAAATCTGACAATCATCATAGCCTAAATTGATGCAAACCAAAATGAATAGGGCTGAGGGCTCATAATATGGTCAATATCATCATTGTTAGCCATCCAGTACAATATCAATAGATATTGTAGGTTGTTAATCTCAGATATTATGACAATAATCATAGCCTAAAAGTAAAAAAGTTACCAATGTAAACACGTGTCATGAAAACTTACTACACAAATACCTAGAGTAATAGCCATCCAGTACAATGTGTGCACATTGTAGGTTGCTTGCATCTTAAAAAATTGCATGGTGACTTATAAATATCCTGCAGTCACAAGTTTAATTTACAGGTTAGTACACCACAATATTCACAGTATGAAAGATAATGTTAAAAAATGAAAGCAAAAAACTACTTACTATAATATAAATATAATATTAGTCATTGTCATACAATTCGACAACCACAAAACTAAACATCATTTTAAAAAAGTATTGTCTCTAAACCAAACGATAATAGTCTTCAACCATAATTAAAAAAGTTTTCAAACAAAAAAATGCTTAAGTGAGAATCATAAACTAACACACACACCCATGATCTATATGTCTTCAATCCTCTTTGTTGAGAAATGTCTCTATCATCTCCTTCTGACCATCCGAAGATATGCTCATAAATAGTCTAGATTCATGCTCATTCATAAAGAGGTGACGGTAGTATGTATATAACTTAGCAACACTAAAGTCATGTGAATGAGCATATAGGACTGTAGATAACTTCTCGGTCCAATGCATATTCACACACTTCATGTTTGTGCTAAATACATCTATCTTATCAACCATCTTTAGCATGATCTCACTATCTAGGTTGATCTTACGAGCCTTTACCTTGGCAGAGGATGACTTAGCTTTAGAACTTGATGTTTTGGGTGCTTCCTTAGGCGGAGGAGTGTCCTCGTCATCTAAAATGTGTACTTGAGTAGATTGGGGAGAATGCATTGGTGAGTTCACCTCATCTCCAAGATTTATGGTCTCACTACGGCTAAACTTTTTTCAAGCATCATTAGCAAATTGACCTGTAGCTTGATCATCGCCGACGATAAGGGCGAGATCATCATAATGCCTCAATGGTTTATTGACATATTGTCCAAGCTTAGTATTCTTAAAGCTCTTATCCTAAAAAAGTATAATTTAATTAATTAGAAAAATTGCTTAAAATGGAAAATAAATTTATTCTTTAACCAGGCTTTATTTACCTTAATCCACCTATCCAAACATTAAGGATCCATAATAACAGTCTTCATACTATCATCCCATCCAGCACCACTAAGATTACGACAAGTTTCCATATCACGAAATCTTGTTCGTAGAGTTTTGATGCGGTGCATGACATTATCCCACTTAAAAACTATGTTGAACTTCTCATTAATGTGTTAAGAAGCCATATGAAAAGCGGTTCTCTTAAAGCTTTTGTCGGGTTTGTAACACTTTCTTACCAAGTCGATAAGAAATGGAATGGGCTCATCATCATAACGGGAATCTTAGAACAAATATTTGTTCCCTTGAGAACCACCTACTTCACCATTTTTTTTTGGATGTGGTGTTTTTCCTCTTCTTCTTTGGATTTAGCGATGTTTCTACCCCTTCTTCTACGAGGTCCCATTTGGAACCTGATTCGGGAGTTGATCCATTACCACTAGTGTGCGAAAGCTGCACCCCACTCAGATTAGGACTGTGAAATTATGGAGGCAAAGTGGGTGAATTGAGCATGTTTGAATATGACCCCATATTATGGTGCATTGGAAAGTAGCTGCTATCATGGAATGGTATGTTCGGGTATGCTTGAGGTGGTTGTACAAAGTACGACTGCTGAAATAAAAAATACCCATCGCCGTGATGCACAGACTGAGGGGGTTGAGGTAGTGGGAAAGGTGAAGGAACAACCCCCTTGCCTTTTTGATTATCTCTCCCACTCAATGAAGTGTTATCAGCAATTACTAATTAAATATAAAAAGTTAGATGAAAGAAGTAAAACATGAATAAAAGCAAAACGACATTAATGGAAATAGAGTTATTGAGTACATATATGAGCATAAATAGAACAAAAATAAAAATCAAGTCTCTGTGATTACACCATGATTATACATATCACAGTAGTCAAATAAAAATCAAGTCTCTGTGATTACACCATGATTATACATATCACAGTAGTCCACTCATATCGCCCAAGCAATGTCATCCCTAAGAGTCTTCCACTCATTTCTTGATTCGGTTTGCTCTCTTTATGTTTGATTTTGAGTAAAATCAACTAAATTAGTGTCATTCTCGAAAGCCACTTCACCATCAATGTCTTCATGATTTTGAGTAAAATCAACTAAATTAGTGTCATTCTCGAAAGCCACTTCACCATCAATGTCTTCATTAAATTCATCATCGTTGATCAACTAAATTAGTGTCATTCTCGAAAGCCACTTCACCATCAATGTCTTCATTAAATTCATCATCGTTGACTAGTTCACCACTTGGATCCACAGTTACAATGAAATTATGGAGTATCATGCATGCCAATACGATATCTACTTGTATAGGAAAAGGATAATGTGGCTTAGCACACAAAATCTTGAAACGATTCTTCAATGTGCCAAATGCAGATTCAATCTTAGAACTCAATGAAGAATGTCTTAGATTGAATAATTCTCTTCTATTCTTAGGTGTTTTACTCGAATGTTCTTTCAAATGATATCGAACACCTCGGTATGGAGAGATGAAACCTAACATGGTTGGGTACCCAGCATCACATAGATAGTATTTACCTACAATTTTATTAATAAAAGTGTTAAGTCAAGTTTGAATATTAAAAGCCATAAATTTTAAGTTAAGTCTATATTTAATTACCATCATAGACTCTCAATCCACGTGGTTGTGGTCTAGACAATGCGTCCTGAAGAATCCTATAATCATTTGCAGACCCCTCCCAACCTACTAGGACATATATGAACAGCTTGTTTGGAGTGCAAGCTGCAAGCACATTATGTGTAACACCTTTGCGGCCTAGAAATCGTGCAACAAGATTAATTGGAAGCATAGCATCTACATGTGTCCCATCTATCATTCCAATGTAATCCTATAATACGTGTATAACACATCTAAATTAAAATTTACTTACATTGATTATACATTTAAATGTGCTTAAAGTGTAGATATACCTTGAAATAAGGGTAGTATAGCGGGTTGTTAATGATCTCTTGGGGAATGTCATTGGGGGCTTGTCTCATGTACCGTCTACGCAGACAAATAATTGCTTGTAATACCTTGTTGAAATATCTACTCACCGTCTCCCCTGATCTTATAAAATGAGTCTAACTATGCGATTTTTAGATTTATGACCCAGAATGTTCAGAGTCGTTATAAGTCGTTCTTCCACTGTTATATTCCTTGAGTCTTTTAGCAGGATATTGTTCCTCATTATACTCGCTAGTTTAACAAAATCACTACTTCTCATTCTAATATAATTCACGCAACTATTACTAAAACCATTATAAATTCACTCTATGTGCTCAATTCTAGCTCTCTCTTGTCTTCTTTTTTCCTTACTTGGACCACTACGAATTGATTTACACCTTGCTTGCATTCTTCTTATGACAATAATTATTATAATTAGAATGGATAGGGCAGCACCTTGAACCATATTTACAACACTTTGTTCATCGGAACAATCACCATTATTATCCATCTACGATGCAAAAAATCATTATCCAGTTAGAAACTAAGTCGAATTGTGTCAAAATCTGAACAAATTACAAATTACAAATTACAAATTACAAATTACAAATTACTAACATGGATTACTACAATATCAAACCAAAAAAATATTATAGTGATATAAATAGCATTAATAAATAACAAAGATATGAACTTTAGCTCCTAAAACGAGAAAAATTACATTAACAACACGCAACCAATTAACATTTTCATACTACCTAATAATGAGATAATTAAAAATACCAAAAATTGATCTTAGAAAATAGGAAATCATGGGGGGATTCTCACTGCTACAGTGACAAGCTCCTCATCACAAATTATAATTTTTTCATCACCTCCAGATATTTATTAGTAATTAAATCTGATATGTCTCACCTACAAAAATAAATCCGTAATACATTCCCAATAATAATGATAAAACAACAAAAATTAATTCTAAAATCTAAGAAATTATATGAAATTTCATAATTTTCTTATCTGTGAAATCTCAAAAAAATAGGAAAATTACCAAAAATGATTCGAAAATCAAAAAATTTGCATAGATCAGACCCCCCTCCCACAAATTTTCTCCATGAATGGGTATTCAAAGTTTTCTAATCATATTTTCTTATCTGTGAAATGTCAAAAAATAGAAAAATCAGAAAATTGATTCGAAAATCCAAAAAATTGTGTAGAGCAGACCCCCCCCTCCCCCACAAATTCTGAGATCATTGTTGTAAATTAAACTAATAATAAGAAAATTAAAAAAAAAATCAATTTTTACCTTCATTTATGAAGCAACAGTGTCGGTAAAGATCAGATCTGATTATTGTCGTCAATGATCAGATCCGAATACAGGGACAAAGTGGGTCGCGGGAGTTTCTGGCGGGAGGAGAGCGCGGAGGTAAGTATAGCTCATCGAAGAAATCAACGAGGAAACCAAACAACCGACGTGGCTGCAGTTTCCGTCGATTTTACGAGGTTGAGGAAGGAATTGTGGGAGAGGAGGAAATCTGACGTGGCGACGATCTTTCTTCAGTTTCGCTTGTGAATTCCTAGCGAACCAAAGTTGGGAAAATAAACCGACAGAAACGTTTTATCCAACGTGGCCAAGAAACTTCTTCCGTGGAGGTGGTGAAAAAGGTTTCCACGGAGATAAAAAATGAACCAAACAGCCCCTAAATGTAGAATTAATGAGGGTTTCCCTAGAGGGTAATTAAATTGTTGATTAATACATAAATGATATTCCAAGAAGTTTTCTCTTGCAACCAGCCACCTAGGCTCGCTATTAAGCTTCCTTAGTGATTGAGGATCACCTCTTTAATATGCTCGGTATTCATCTGCTAATCATCGAAACATTTTTAATGCAAAATAGAACCCAGATAATAAAGAAATGGGGGGTCTGCATGACAAAAACCCAGCTAAAAGAACTCCCGAAAGTAAAACCAATTAAAAGAACCCACTTGCGACTCGCACTTCCCTCTCTCTCTCTCTCTCGCTCTCCTTTTGTCTGCCTCCCCCTTTGGCAGCTGTGAGTAGAGACCAGCTATTGTTGTATAGAGAGACAACATCAAAATAGCCAACTAGCCAGCTGACTCCGGTCACCCGCGGTCAACATTACCAGCGCAGTCGCTTTCGCCGCGAGGAGGGTGTTAAGGTTACCAAAACCACCACCAATGAGGAGAGAGACCGGAGGCCCCACGATGCCGCCGGTGAAGCTTAACGGCGGGGGAGGTCATCGGATCGCGAGGAGGCCTGGAGACAGATCGACAGCCCTCGGATGAATGCCGTCTCCTTCGGCTTTTTCGTCGCCACGCCATCCTCATCTCCATGTTCCTCGTCATGCGCCATCTTCGAGAGTTCCTCCGCCTAGGCCCGACGACGGCGACCGTCCCCCGGGACCCACGGGAGCGAGGGCCCGGGCGCTCGAAGCGCACGGCCGCCGGAAACCTAGCCGCGCCAAGCTCCATTACCCCGCCCAAGGTAACGGATCGGCCCAATTTTACGAAATTAGCCACTGATTTTGGGCATTTTTTCTGGTACCGTAAAAAAGTTTTCGGAATTTTCAAAGTTTGGTATTCTGAAGTTTTTTCCCCCGGCGATTGAATCGAACGAAGTGCTAAAATGTTCACGCTTGTTGTTGAGATATGACATTAGAGAAGTGGAGAAACAAAATCTTCTAGAAAAAATTCAGCTTTTTTGTAGGTCGGGGGGGGGGGGGGGGGACAAAGGTTGAGGATTTGGGGTACCAAATTGTCAAATTAACAG
Source organism: Asparagus officinalis (assembly GCF_001876935.1). NCBI lineage: Eukaryota > Viridiplantae > Streptophyta > Magnoliopsida > Asparagales > Asparagaceae > Asparagus > Asparagus officinalis. The sequence goes on from NC_033796.1 coordinate 59,437,194, forward strand.
CAATTTGAAAACTTTGGGTATTGAACTGTCAAAATTAGGCATTAAAGTCCGAATAGATTGGAATTTAGGGGTATTAAACTGCAAAAGGGATTTCTTTCTTTTTCTGTGCTACAAGAAAAGAACTATGTATGAGGATGCAGGCTCCTTTTTTGATAAAGTAAAGATTAAGAAAGCAGCAAGGGGCTCATATCTTTGTTCCTGTTTTCTTGCAAAATTATTGAATGCCTACTTTTCTTATCTTTTTGCCTTTTCTTCACACTCTACTGAGCCCCCACTCTCTGTTGTTCCCAAGCCCCAAGCTTTTTGTGTCCCTTATCTAACATTTTAGAGCCACTTGCTTACCATTGTACCCTTTTCATGGTATGGGCGTCACAATTAATTCCAAACAATCCGGGTACCAGCTAATTTGAACTGAGAGCTGAAAATGAACTTGATTCGGATTAGTCTGTACTAGTTCCAATCAGCTTATTCCAATCAACTGAATGGTTAGTCTCACACCTAAATTAGTGAGGGAATCCAACACGGGTTTGGCTATAATGATGAATTGCGCAATAGATACAGGTTTCTTGTTACTCATCAGTCAATCAATTCTTGTAAGCTGTCATAAATGTTGGTTGGAGATTAGTAGTTTCCTTCACACCAATGGGTATGAGTAACGCGAAACAATTACAAAGGATGTTTAGTTTTGTTTCACACTAATTATGTAACACCCGCTCCTTTATTTTCCGATTGAAAAAGAACTTTTTATACAATATGACGTTGGTGGCTTTTGTTGTGTTCTGTAAGTATGGCAATGTGCATTGATTTAAAAGCATAAACATGATCTGACCAGCAGTCTACTAGGTAATGCCAAGCAAACTTGGTAGTTATAGCTTCTGTTCCAAATTCTCATGCTTTTCGTGGAGTGTTGAAGTTGAGAGATTCAACTTCATGTGTCAAGTGTTTGTTTACCAATGTCAAGTATTTTGGATGTTACAATCCTGCAGAGCTCTGCGAAGTATTAGTTAGCATAGGTATGTGAATGAGCCTATATAACATTCCATTTACCGGATTGGACTCGTGCAGTATTGCAAATTAAGCATTCAGCGATAGTTGTAAATTTAACTGAAAACCTACTGAAAGGCCTGCCTGTTATGTATGCTGATGTTTAACAATCTTTTCTTTTATGAAAAACTTTTTCAGGGGTTTGTTCTTTTTTCGCCAAACATTGGCATTGTCATGAGAACCTTGCGTCTTGCCAACCTTCTTTTTCCTGTTCCGGGTTCTTTTCGTTTATTGTCTATTTGTGTTTAAATGTTTCTAAAATGTTGGAAGTTTACTTTGTTCTATTTCTGAACCACATTTTTTATACAGTCCTTGGTTATTTTAAAAATATAGAAAGTGAAATATAGGAATGCCAATGATTATGGATGTTAAATACCAACACATACAATATTGCCATCAATAGGAGATGGATTACTACTTGGTACGCTGCATCTGTGTGATGTATCTCACAGAGTGACCTTTGGAGGCTCACATTAAGGTTCCAAAACCTCTATACTTAAATGCTGAAACCATTACGGAAGTAGTGCATTCATTCACATGCAAAGACTTAGTCTATGTGAAATGTTAGTGTTCCCCTTAGCACGGGTATATTATTTTTTCAGACAGTATACGACTCGTTGCTTTGTTGTGTATCGTTTCTTGCACATGCAGTGTAAAACCAGTTTTAGTAGACTACTTCGCGGAGTTTTGTTCAAAGGAGGATGTTACACCTTCATCTTAAAAAATTAGCTCTAGCAAAATTCTTTGAATGCTGAAATATTAGTTTTATTGTACTGCATGATTTCTGCCTTAACATTTGACACCTAGAATAGAGTATGCAGACACATTCCTAGATGTATGCCAGCATGTTGCTTTTATATTACGCAAGAGTGTGTAACATATTCTAGCTCAGTTTTACCAATTTCTTAGATCCATATTTTATGATGCGGATTTTGACATTGCATCATCTGGGATACAGCTTGCAGACATGTTCCTGGATATATGCCAAATTGTCAACATGTTCCTAGATATATGCCGACATGTTCCTTTTATGTTATACATTATTGTAACAACTTCGTTTCCCAGTTTTGCTAGATCCCTATTTTATGAAGCAGATTTTGGCAGTACACAACTAGGTCTAACAGCCTAGCCCAAGGAAAATCAGTTTGGGAGTCATGCAAAAAGAAATTTTTTGAACGACCCTAGTTGGATCTCTTTAAGGCAGCATGGATAACTCTCTAGTTGATTACCTTGCTTACTGAATTGTGTCACATTTAGTTGAATATAGGAAGAACCGGAGTTGAAAATAGGGTGAATTTGATGATCAGTTTGGGAGTCATGCAAAAAGAAATTTTTGAACGACCCTAGTTGGATCTCTTTAAGGCAGCATGGATAACTCTCTAGTTGATTACCTTGCTTACTGAATTGTGTGTCACATTTAGTTGAATATAGGAAGAACCGGTGTTGAAAATAGGATGAATTTGATGATTTTGATTGAAAAAGAAATAAGGCATGAGATTAGTCAGATGGTGACTTCTACTAGGGAGATAATTTGATGCATTTTTAAACAGCGTTTAGACCCAGTAATCCACAAAGGTCTCTCCATTTAGATCAAATTATGTCAAGTTGTATTATCCAAATCTATTCATAAATCTTTCATTTGGACCGTAGTGAAATTTCTAAAAGTTGGCAGTGGGACCTATGATTCATTGTTTTTTTAATATTCTATTTGGTGATAGTGCAATTTAATTTTTTTAAATAAAAATCTCTGTTAAGAGAAATAGAAAACTAATATCATGTTTAGCAACCTACGTATTTTAACTTATGAGTAAGTTTTTTACTTTTAAGTACCTAAAATCATGTTAGGTAAAACTTACTTATTTTTTACTAATAAGTATGAAAAAAATAAGTTGGGATCTTCCAACTTATTTTTTTGGTTTTTTTAAGAATAGTTATTGATTGATGTTAAATGATTAGTTTACCTTTTTAAAAAATATAATAAAAATAAGTAATAAGTAACTTGTAATGTTTTTCAAAATAAGCCTTAGCCAAACATGCTCTAGATTAGATCTTGATCACCTTTGAGGGAAAGTGTAAGAGTATACTGGCTGAAATCAATCTTGCCTTGCTGATATATGAAGGAAACCGAAGGGATTCTAGGCTCATAGTCCACCTTGCAAAGATGTGAAGCTTGGCCTGATGCGAGCCATAGTGAATGCTCAGGCCTCGGCCAGTTATGAACAAAGATTTAGTTTGTTGGAACATATCCACATGGAAAACAAGCCGATTGGGGAACTCTTAAATTTAGCCGTGTTCCCTTAAATTTAGTCCCTCTAACCATTAGCTTGGGACTCACGTAGCGGTAACTATTTTTTTAGAATCCACATTAAATTTGTGGCTAGCAAGATTTGAACCTGGGTTGCTTGGATACCATCTTAAATTTAGTCCCTCTTAACTATTACACAAACTCTAAAGTTATGGTAAGAATCAAGAATTATAGTTTTATATTAATTCTAATAGGAACCAACTGATTTGATGAGTTCAGTTAAAAAGTAATATTCGGGTGTGAGTTAGTGAATTTAGTCACACATCAACTATGGACATGGTAGGTCCATTTTTAAAAAAGATTATCCAAGACTTTCCGAGGTGTTTCCTTTTGTATCAATTTTGGTTTTAAGTCTCATTGACCGAGTCACCTTTATGTACATAAGTTGAAGTCTCAGCCTATTTCCTAATTTTGCTCACCCAAATTACTTCCATGGACATAATGTGCAAGTGGTTCTTGGCAATCATGAGATTAATGAGAGCTTCTATTCTGCATAGTAAACTGTCATTGTTGTATATTTTTCCACTTGACTCCACTATATATGTGTGACAAGATGATTACCTGGTCAAGTTCCCAATATCCATTTTGCTATAGCATCAATAAGTTCTCTCCTATGGAAATTTTAACCGTAAAATTACCTCCCTTGGAATTTTTTCTTGTAAATCGTAGGCAATGAGCATGTTGTGACTTTAAGATACTCGCATGATTTGTCCACTGGTGGATCTATGATTTTATCCTAGTGATGTCTAACCTCATCTAATTTGTCATAATTGTATTTAGAATCTACGTTGACAATTATGCAATTTTATCCTCCTTAGTGGTGTCCTACCCTAATTCTAGCGGTTTCTTCTAAGTAGTAAATACACGTAAATAAAAATATGTTCAAAGTAAGTAATCCGTTCGTGTCCTGTGACACCAATAAATGCTATGTAGATTTGCCACTTATTAGTAATTGTTTCGCCACAATCCATCTGAACTTTAAGTAGTTTATAATGTGTTTTTCATTTTATTTGGTCATGTTGATCCATCAGATCGCATCACGACATTAAGCTCCCTCGTCAGCTGTCTATAAGATTTTTATATCATAATGTGGCTTAATATGCATTTTCTATCATATATCATAGCATCTTGAAAGGCTAGATAACTCTGTAATGCCTAGTTGTAGGAGAGTATGAACTTAAGCATCCATAAACAGAGGATCATGTTTTGAATGACTGCAAATTCTTATGTAGGTGTTTAATGTAATGCAGATGTCTATCTATGCAAAAGGTGTTTCAGTGTTGATGCCTGGAAACGACATACCTACCTACATTGCGCATCCTGCTCCTCCTCCTCTCCCATGCCCACCTGATCGAGTTATTTGGCCACCTCACCACCATATACCAATCGGCGATTCTCTGCCGAGTTCAAGTTAGAACTTTCTCACTTCCACCACAGATATTATTGACCACGTCTAATTCAACAGCGTAGAGATGTTCATCAATCCTGGAATTATATATGCGGCTGTGGCTAGTATTTGCTTCTTCAGGTAACTAGATCTTTTCAGGCGGTTGTAACTCTAATTTAAGCGGCTGCAATGATGAGTGCAGTCGAATGCTGTTGAAATGTGTATAAATCTATTTTCATGATGTAGAATTATTGCTGCCCCTGCTCCTGAGAGTAATTAGCGTGGTGGCATATCGATGTACAAGAATCTTTATTAATCTTTAGATTTCCTTCCAACTTGATGATTTGACTTCGTGTTAGGGACTTGGTTAGTATGAGATACGTAAGTCCTACATCGAGTAAAATGGAAAGCTTGATGGGGTATTTAAGTGACTTGGTTCTTCCCCCTTAATAGCTAGCTTTTAAGGGTGGGTTCCCCAAGTTACTCTGATACTAATTGTGAGGACCTTATTTCTCTATTGAGCCCTTTAGCCATATTTCTAGCCATGATAAACCTGTAAAGAACAGAGAAGGAAGAGTTGCTAGAGAGAAGTTTGAGGAAGACTTGAGGAAGAGGGAGATTGAGATAGAGTTGAGGAGAAGAAATCAATCTAATTCATTCATTTCATGCCCTTTACTGATCATTACAACTCACTATTTTATACAACTCAACAATTCAATCCTCTCTTAAAGAAACGTGCACTATTTGTGCACGTGCACACAGTTTAACTGAAACAACAAAAACATAAAGTAGTTAATCTGTAAACAGAATTGAACTGAAACCTTATAACAAGGACCCTGTACTTAAAGTCTTTGCATATCAATCCAGTATGTTCTCAGGCTTGTTCTCCAGCTCCTCAGCTTGTTCAGCTTCTTCAGGCTTGCAAAGCTCTTGGCTCAATCGATTGATTTCGAGTCTAAGCAGCTTCAGCTCCTGACAATATGTTAGGGACTTGGGTAGTATGGGATACTTAAGTCCCACATCGAGTAAAATGGAAAGCTTGATGGGGTATTTAAGTGACTTGGTTCTTCCCCCTTAACAGCTAGCTTTTAAGGGTGGGTTCCCCAAGTTGTTTGGATCCTAACAATTGGTATCAGAGCTGGTTGTCGGCCTCACGAAAAGGCTTACCTGTGGAGGGGCTGACCGGAAAGACCGAGTAAAGCAACGCCGAGTGAAGCGTCACAGAGTGCAACCGCCGGGACGTTGGTTTTCAGGGGCGGTGCTATGTTAGGGACTTGGGTAGTATGGGATACCTAAGTCCCACATCGAGTAAAATGGAAAGCATGATGGGGTGTTTAAGTGACTTGGTTCTTCCCCCTTAACAACTAGCTTTTAAGGGTGGGTTCCCCAAGTTGCTTGGATCCTAACACTTAGTTAGCGTCTTGGTGCTGTTCTGTATTGATCTATCCGAGCATTTTGTGGAAAACTGAATAGAACAGGACTGAAGATTATCGGTTGATATTTATCGTCCCTTTTATGGTTCCTCTAGGTTGTGAGTTTCTTTTACATTTGAGACTCGTATCTACCGCACTAGAACTATATACGGCCTGTAGGTTTGTAGAGTTAATGTTAATGGGTATTGATTATAGATGCAATGATGCATCTGATGTGCGCTTTCAGCCTGCAGGTTTATGGTGTTGAACTTTTGGATTGATATGAGGCATAAATTTATCTATAATTTAAATTAGGCAATGATAACGTTTTATTTTGGATTGATGAACCTTTGGATTGCTTTTCTTCTGTTCTGCATGTTATTGGTGGTTTAGTAATTACTTGGGTAAGAGCACTTTGCGATGTTGCTGAGATCTGGGACACTTGAAACCGAAACGATGAGAAGTGATAAAGTTAATGGCAAGTGGAAAGCTGCTTCTTTGAAGGAAAGAAGGCACGGAAGACACGGGTTGCTTTTACCCATTCAGCTCTGCATCTCGACTCTCTACTAAAGCGCATGGGCACGCATGCATTGAATCACTAACTGATGCCAGAGAGACCACGTGTTTTTGATACACATGGGATTAGTAACTACGTGTTTTGGATAGCGAGTTTCCCACTTTGGTTGAGGCCGACTAGTAGTCTCGTGTTTGGGTAGAGTTTTTCGCATTTTGGTGGTTGCCCAGAACAATATACGTGGGAATAGTAGTCCCTTGTACTTTTTGGGCCAAGAATAAAATGCACGAGACTAATAGTACTAATAGTCTCGTGCAATACATATCGCGATAAAAACAACACAAACAACATGTGCATTTCCTGTATAATGACTCCACAAACTCATTTCGATATACAAATGATACGTATACTCCACACATAAACATTACAAACAATATATAACCCTCTTCTCAGGCCACCACATATCACATGAAATAACTTAGCACAAATAATTTCAATTGACCTGTACATACTAACTCGATACATATTGGAATAAAACCAAGACACAAATGATATACTCCGTAAAAAAACATTACAAACATGCTAAATATAGGTTTATAAAATAGATAATGTAAATGAATTTAGTTTACATACATCCTAGAACTCTTCTGCTCCCCCTCTGTCTTGTTTCCCAGACCTGTCCTCGTCCTCTTCCATCGATATCTTCACGATCCCGAGCTTGCACGAGCTTGTCATCCGGTTGCATTTGTGGTTGTGACGGGACATCTACAAATTGCGAAGGTCCAACTTCATCGTCATTCCTACAAGGTCCTCGTCTTTGTCATTGTGGTTGGCATGTGTATATGTTTGCCTCGGGAACAAATTTCTTTGCTGTTTCCATTAAAACGTTTTAACGAAACAAAGAATGAGCTTTACACGTGTAAATCTCTCCCTTTTTCAAAGAAATAAAAAAATGAATTCCCTAGAAACACACACAAAAACTCCTACGTAGTAGCTTCTACTTGCGTGGGATCTTTCCTTGTGTCAGGGATGCGTTATCCGTGGACCACCGAATCAACGTTCCGAGTCGGATACGAAGAAGTCTGAATGTTAATGTTTCGACGGGGAAACAAGAACAAAAGTAAATATATTAACAAGGTAAGATAAATACTCTTCTCAAGAACAAATCTAAGTTTGAACTCAAGGAAACACCAAAAGACTCTTGAGAATGCTTCAAAGTTCACCAAGCGTCAGCGTCTCTCTGCTATATGCTTGCCAATAATACCTTTTTCCGGTGCACAAGTGCGTAGGTGGGTATTTATAGCCATTGGAAGCCATAACCGTCGAATAGGAAGCAAATGATTTGGTGGTCACCGTCTCCTTTGAGCGAGATAGTGTCCACTGTCTCGGCTAAAGAAGATATTGGCAAAACCTTTGTAACCGCTGTCCTACTACCTTAATTTGTATTAAATGCAGCAATTTTCGTGGGTAGTGTGCGTATTTCATGGATATAACCGTCCATTAATGTTAATGAACATTCCAAGGCAGTTATGGATTCACGTGGACCTTGCAAAACTCAACAAAACTGACAGAAAATAAGGGAGACTGTCTCGCAATTAGTGAGATAGCTCTCACTGTCTCGCATATCCGAGACAATACACACTGTCTCAGATACACGAGACAGTGGAGACTGTCTTGTTAGCCTCATGGTTATGAGCCTACTCCCTAATCTTGTTTTGATGATTACAAACAATTCCTAACATTGTGCGTCGAGTGCTTGCATTTGTTTTGTTAGGTAATCTACACAAATATCATTGTTGGAGGTTGGATGAAATTGAGCATTCACGATCATATCCATTGGAGGATGAAAGGAATAGTAGAGTGAAGCAATACATATCAAATCAAGATCTAAGGTCAAACTTTATCCGCAAAGTTTACCAAGACGAGCTCAATTAAAGATCAAGATTGCTTGGGTAAATAGTTTAGGTATTATATTATGTGTATTTAATACTTCAAGTTCAATATCATACACACACAATTTATTGGTTTATCCGTTTTTTGGTTTATCCACAAACAAAGTTTTTACAAACAAATAGATATATATTCATATACATACATATTTGTTTTCATGTGGATAAGTTGTTTTGGTATTATAGATATGAAACAATAGTTATATTCATATACTCTTTCATATGTTTTATATACTATTGTATTTAGAAAAATATTATGTTTTTGGACTATATACTTAATAATAATATTTTATATCTTTTATCAAGTCTATTTTAATCATTTCATAAAGTTTCAAAACATGATTGAGTCAAAATGTCAAATTTCAAGTGTATTGAGTGTTCATATTTTGGACTAGTTTTGTAAAATGATAAGAAATATAATTTGAAAAATTCTTTTTATAACATGTTCATTTTCATGTTTATAACCATTTACCAAAGTTTTATATTTTTTAGAATTTATTTGCTATTTTTAAAGGCGGTTCAAAACTCAGTTTTCATACATGAACAATGCTTGTGCATGTTTATAAGTCGACTTATGTACTGTAGCAAGTCGACTTATGAACTGTTCTAGAAAATATAATTTTTATCTGCTAAGTAGACTTAAAATTATAGCAAGTCGACTTATAGCAAGTCGACTTATGAACTGTTTTCCTGTTTGTTGTTTTTATCTGCTAAGTCGACTTACAACAGAAACAAGTTGACTCATAAGACATAAGTCGACTTATGAACTAGCCGTTGCATAGTAACGACTATTTTTCAGTTTTTTTTTATTTTATTGTTTTATGGGTTTTTGGTGTTTTCTTGGGCTAGTTTCTTCTACCCTATATATACCCATTTTTTATAACTATTTTCAACCACCAAAAGAGTTTAAAAACAAGTTTAAGAAGTGTTTAAAGTTTAAGAAGTGTTTAAAGGGTGTTTAAAAGTTTGTTTACAAGTTTGGTTTATGAAGAAATTTTCACAAAAGGAAGAAGGGATCATCTTTAGTGTTTGAGCTTCAATCTCTCATCTCTCTCACTCTTGTTATCTTAGAGAAGTTTTACTAAACTCTATTCTAGCTTTATATTTATATTATTTGTTGATTATCATTTTCATTAAGCTAGATTTTACATTGAATTTAGTTTTTTATTTTGCTCATTGAACACACACAACCATTGAGCTTTTAGTATTTCATACATTGTATAATTTGGGTTGTGGTGAGTGGTTCTTACGTGTGAGCTTACATTGAGTTCTCATCCATTGTAGAGAACAAACAATTTGTATTTGTGCTTATTGTTAGATTATTTTGTAATACACTTATAAACTGGGAGGAGTGTGTGGTGAGAGACGCGGTTGATTCCAAGAGGAGTTGCGTCGGTAGTAAAGCCTAGGGAGAGGTTATAAATCCGAGCACTTGAGGAAGGTGACACGGGCTAGAGACCAACACTTAGAGGGTGTAAAGTGTGATTGCAAGAGTGTGAGTTGTGAAAGTTTTTGGTGAGTGTTTGTTGGAAAATTTGTAATAAGAAAATGATGAAAGATTCGTATTTGATTTTATTCTCTCTAACTGCTTAGAAAAAGAATGTTTACAACTCTCTCAAACTTACTTACAATTCGAATTTCCTGATTACAAAAGAGAAGAGAATTGACGGAGATCCTCCCTTTTGTTTAATTCTGGGTTCTTCACGGTGGCAATGGAGTGTCTCCCTCGAATTCTCGTGTTGAGTTTGCTCTCCGTTGACAATCCAACGTTTCGCTTCACTGGAACGATATATTCTCCTCACGATTTGACGCTATGGAGAACTTACAAAGCAAGTTTGAAATTAACTCCTGATGAGTTGATAACTCTGAACAAGTTTAAAACTCTATGAAAGAGTTGATTTAACCAAAATTGGTTTATAAGCTAAGGATGAAGAAAGCTCATGTTGTCAATCTCCAAAGTTCCAACAATTCCTCCCAAAAAGCCAGCCGAAGATCTCTTCTTTGCTGCCAAGCTGAAGGGTCCGAACCAAGCTGATTTCCCCGCTATGTATAGAAGATTAAGGGGTGTAACCGCCCCCTTAACTCTCTCCATAATGGGGTTGAGTGGGGTGTAACCACCCCCTTAATTTGCTCCTAAGTGGGGCATAAATCCATCAAATCGTGGGGAAAAAATGGTTTCTGAAACCGTTCAGTTCATGCTTTGAATGAGTCAAACGCTAAAAATAGTGTTCTAGGCCCAAACTCTACGTTTTAGTCTTGAAACGCAGAGTTGGGCCTTTTTGGTGGCTGAGAACGCACATGTCACTCTGGATTTTGAGTCTGAGACGTAGGAATGAACTCTGCGTTTGGATCCGGAACACAGAGTTGGGTTCTACGTTTTGGGCTGAAAACACAGCAATAAAGTCTGTGTTTAGATGTTGCAACACAGGTCTGACCCGTGCGTTTTGATGCTGCAACGCAGGTGTGACCCATGCGTTTTGATGTTGTAACGCAGGTCCGACCCGTGCGTTTTGATGTTGCAATGCAGGTCTGACCCGTGCGTTTGGACTTGAATGCTGGGGATGAACCCTGCATTTTGATTTGAAGAGACCGTCAATTTATAGTCTCTTGTAATCTTCGTCTTGGCTCTTTGAAAATATAAGAGTCGTCAGATTATAACTCCCGATGTTGATTGTGAAGACTATTGATTAGAGCTTTCATCAGTTATTACGAAGGTCGTCAAATTGTAACCTTCATTGATCTACGTGAAAATCTTCAAATTATAGCATTCTGAAAGTCATCAGATTATAACTTTCATCATTGGTGTTTGATGGGGGATCAACTATCTGTAGTGATTTTTAGACAGTCTACAGTGAGCTAGAAAACCGATTGTGAGGTGTAAACATTTTGGGTGAACGTTAAAAATCCATTGTGATAGTAGATTCTCCCCGGGAGTGGGGAACGGAGACGTAGGTCGGAAGGAACAAACTCCGTGATCATTTTCTTGTGTTTACATTGTTCATTTGTCCACTATTATGTTTATATTGTCTAATATTATTTCATGTTTATTTGCCCTTAGTTTACATATCCTTGCAAATAATTTATTATATATCAATCTTGCTAGGATATTTGTTAATAAGTTTTAATTGGCATTAATATCGGATTAGATTAGCATTAACCCTATTCACCCCTCTCCAGGGTACTTTCATGTCTCATCAACTATGAGACAGCTCCGAGTCCTTTTCTGAGTTGTTTTGTGTTCTCTTATGCTTCCTTTTGCATTGGATGCTCTCCCCTGACTTAGATGATGACGTTCTTTGCCTTCTCTCTGTCTTGAGCTGTGTTTAGGACCTATAGGTAATTTTTGATGCCTACAGTATAAGATATTAAAATTTTCTTGTGTCATGACCACTCATCCATCATGAAGATCCTCATGAGTTCGTCTTAAGACTTGGTGAGCCCTTCGCACTATCGATTGATATAGAGATGCATGTGCAGTATCAGTTCCTACGAAAGATAATGCTATGCCATAATTTGCAAGGGACTCAATATCATCTACAACTACTATATGCAATTAAGTAAAAAAAACATGTAAGTTATATCGAGGAATACCAAACAAATGGACTTGAAAATTGATATTTAATTGAGATTAAACTACTTACAAATTCTTTCTTATCTGTACTCCTGGGCATGTATCTTTTTGCAGGCCAATATTGATCGAACCTATAGTCGCATTTATTATCCATCTTCTAGTTATCTCCTAATACCAAGTAATGTAATCCGATTCCGGATGAATCATATCAATCTGTTCCACAATACTCAAATGCAGATCATTCCATCGATGTATATATTGCTAATATCTATTTGTCCAGTCTATCTGATGGCCCCTTTTCTTTGCGTTTCTCTCTATTCTTCAACATCCTTTGGAACGTGTTGTGCCTAACTGAATTGTCTAAGCACGTGATTAGGCAGATGCATCTCTATAATCTCGAAACATATAAGAGGAACTCTAGCTTTCCATATAAGTCAGTGTTCTGTGCAGTTTTGTGGTAGGTGGTTCAGAAAAAGTTTGTATGGATCCCATGAGAATTAGAAAACATTACACATATTAGCATCTTGTTAAAATTAAATTTCAATGTTAATTTAAGAGACCCATAAAAGAAAAAGCTCAATATTTAACATTGATCACCAATGTATTTATACATGTCAAGATATCTGAACAATCTTAATGCGATCAAGCTCATTTCTGTAAAATTCTAGTTGTCTAGCTAGGGTCTCATCGTAACATTTCTGGATGCTCCATTTGTGTTGTTTTCAAAATTTAGCATCTCTTACGATAACTATAATTATATTTGCTAGATTAAAAAATATTTAGCTTCTTCCCAATGACATTTGTCCATCTAATTGTAGCTGCTCACATAGTCTCAGCTTTAAAATAAGTCTCTCCCACGCCCGAACTTATAGTTGTTTGGTGGAAAATTTATAGTAAAAAGAATGAAAGAAATTTGATCCGTATTCTTTTAATCTCAATTACAATTTGGATTTCCGATTACAAAAGAGAGGAGAATGATCTGGATTCTCCTCTTTGTTTAATTCTGTGTTCTTCACAGTGGCGATGGAGTGCCTCCCTCGAATGCTCGCGTCGAGTTTGCTCTCCGTTGACGATCCGAACGTCTTGATTCACTGGAACATAGTCTTCTCCTCACGATTTGACGTTGTGGAGAACTTGCGTGGCAAGTTTTAGAACTCTGAACGAGTTTGAAACTCTATGAAAGAGTTGATTTAACAGAAATCGGTCTATAAGCCAAGGATGAAGAAAACTCCTGTTGCTGATCTCCAAAGCTCTAGGAATTCCCCCCAAGATCTCTTCTTTGCTGCCCCAGAGAAGGATAAGAGCTAAGCTGATTTCTTAATTATTTATAGGGGATTAAGGGGTGTAACCACCTCCTTAATTCGCTCCTAAGCGGGGCTTATGGGATGTAACCGCCCCTTAAATCACTTCTGAGTGGAGTTGTGATCCCCTCAGATCATGGGAAACGATTTTGAAACCATTTAGCTCGTGTTTGAACGAGTCAAACGCAAAATCCACATTCTGGCGTGAATTCTGCGTTCAAAAGCAGTGTCTGGAAGATTGAACGCAGCGTCTGGAAGCTCGGACGCAACGTCTGGAAGCTGTGTTTGCAGCGATTGGAAGCTGTGTTTGCAGCGATTTGGAAGCTGCGTTGGTAGCTTTCAGAGGCTGCGTTGGCGGTCGAATATGAGCTGCGTTGGCAGCTAGATCTGGGCTGCGTTTGCATCGTTTGGAGCTGAATGTGAGGTGCGTTTGCACCGTGTCAGCGGCTGTGAACGCGACGCATCTTGATGTTGGTACGCTGAGAAGACTTCCGCGTCTTGATTTGAAGAGACCGTCGATTTGTAGTCTCTTTCTGTCAAAGCATTGCAAAGATCGTCATTTTATAATCTTTGCTTTAGCTCTTTGATATGTGAGAGTCGTCAGATTGTAACTCCTATCATCGGTATTTGATGGGGATCTGCTATCTATAGTGATTTTTAGACAATCTACAATAGTATTGTTAGACACCTTTTGAGCTCTTTATTTTACATGAATGCCACTAGGGCTGGATTGGTAGGTATACCAATTACATTTTCCTAGTACCATGTACCAACCAATATATAATTGGGTAGGTATACCAATTACATTTTCCTAGTACCATGTACCAACCAATATATAATTGGTAGGAAAAATTCACCATTTCTACCAACCAATAACGTTGGTATACCAACTACTTGGTACGGTTGGTACTCGGTTGGTACGGTTGGTAATGGGCTTCTACCAAAAGAAACAATATCTTTCCCAATTCGCAGCCTTGTCCTAATCAAATCAAACAAATTTCTCTGATTTCATCACATAAAATCATCTCTCTACAAAGAACTTGGACTACATTGCAGAGAACGATGCTTAACATATCTTCTTGCTCTAAAATCCCTAAAATTGACTAAAATAAGCTAATTTCAGTGAAGCTGAGAACAATGGACACAGAAAACACAAGGAATCGAAGGAAAAAAAGAGAGTAGAAGATCCGAAAAGAACTGAAATAGAACCTGAAGAAGCGCTCATTGCCGCCTCTTATGTTCTTATCGCTGCTGATCAGAGAATTTTTGTCTTCACCGCTGCTCAGTTCGCTTTCACCGGAGCAATTTTTGTGCCCTAGAGAGCGAGCGGAGGAGAGAGAAACTTGGGCGGCTAATGGGGTTGAAGTGCGAGTTAGAAGTCGGGGTCACGGGTCGAAACCCAACTATTTAAGGATATATATATTTTTTATATATTAAATAATTTAATATAATATAAGTTGGTAGGTACGGTATACCACGGTAGAGGGAAAATGTGTACCACCTACCGTACCGTATTTTGAAGCTGGTACGGTATACTGTACCGTGTACCGATTTGATGGTATACCAACATATTTGGTACGGTTGGTACATGAATTGGTTGGAATGGAATTGTGTACCATTGCCAGCCCTAAATGTCACCTTGAACATTTCTCTCTACAGATTTGCTAAAATAGCACTACCTCATGATAACGTGCCGCAAGTGTCAACGTCCTCGAGGAGTGGTAACGACCTATCATTTTCATAAAATGTATTACAACGTATTCAAGAAGGTAATGCAATTATATAAAAATTAAAATTATAAATACATGTACCTCACATGCATTTTATCTTTACTTGAATTAGGAAATAAAAGCGAGCTGATCATATGCATAATATATGCATATGCATGTTGCTCAATCATGTTTTGTGATGCATCAATAGGCAATGGCTCCGAGAAGGCCTCTCTCAACCACTTCAATCTAAGATTCCCTCTGAGCATTAAGTCTGGAGCCACTTCTAACAGCTGCTCACATACTATCCACCATACACGTCTGTTGCTACCAGTAACACAAGGACCATCAACGCGGAGATCTAGTATGATGGACACACCTTGTAAAGCAATGGTCGACTCTCCAAGACGTAGATGGAATGTGTTAGTCTCTGGTCTACATCTATCCATCAAAGCAGTAAGAAGGGGCCACTCTAGATTCATTCATTGTAATTTGGAGCATGTGAAGAAATCGGACATCCTGGAACTGTAATAATACGCTCATCCTCTAGTGGTCAACGGGTATGTCCAAGGCTATGATTGTAGGTGTTAAAAATTATCTATAGGTTCCCGCATGTAGTTGGAGATAGAGAAAAGATGATGAACGTCATTATCTAAGTCAATGAGGATTATCTGATACTGTAACGAAGCTAACAAGCGCATGAAGCAAGTTGGCAAAGCATACGAGTCAACGGGATGATAAAATAACGAAGAAACGACTCGACCAGGAGTTATGTTTCACCCACAAAGAGCAAAGCACCACTCGTGTCTCACTCGCTCCATGTGTATTTTGCCCATGGGAGGTTGTGGATCTCTTCTCTGGCTTTCCAATGTATTTTGGATCACTTCATTCTGAGATCGGACGGGAGAGTTAGAGGCAAAATAACGAAAATACGCCAACGACATCTCGCCCAAATGGGAGAGACACCAGCAGTGTCTCACCCAATGGGCGAGACACCATTGGTGTCTCGGCCAATGGCCGAGACACCAATTGTGTCTCGGCCAAAGGGAGAGACACCAGCGGTGTCTCTCGTCCAGTAAAGCTATTTTCACCCGTTTTTCGATAAGATTTCATTCTAGAAACTCCCCAACTGATTTTAGGCTATCTTTGAATATGATAAAGAGGTTATAATTGAAGATGAGATTAAGGCACTGTTTGGCAATAAGAGATTATATCTTATCTAAGAGATTGTGTCTTATTGACTTGGTCAATAAGCTAGTAAAGCTGTTTGGTGACAAAAAATAGAAGGAGATTATTTTGGAGATTGTTTCTTTTGCAAGTAGCTTTTCGAAAGCTTTCTCAAGTAGCGTTTGTCTTTGGGAAGGAGCTGTTAATTTTTTTCTTCCGTTTTTGTCCCTAATAATTCTAATTTATATCAATAATATTGCATGTTCTTTTTAATCATTTAACAAATTTAAGCTAGTTGTACAGCTACTTTTGCCAAACAGCTCTAGTCAATCATCTAGCTACATAACTATCAACTTTCGGCTACAATTTCACAGCTTTCAGCTAGCTTATTAGTTTTCAGCTATAATCTTATAGCTTTCAACTAGTTTTGCCAAACAGAGCCTAAATCATCCGTTCTTATCTAAAAACAGAGCTTTTGAAGCCTATAAATACAACTATAGGGCCCCAATACATGAGAAATTGAGAATTTGGAGCTGTCGGCGAAGCCCTGTCATTTTGAACAGTAGGGGAGCATGAATTTCAGAGAGGAGGAAGAGAGAACTACGAGTCCTTCAGCATAAAGAGGAGGAGTTCAGCAGATTTGCAACCCTTCAGCACCTGTTATCTGCTTCCTTTGAGATTAAACATTGATTTGATCTCGAGAAGAGTGTTTGCCTCACCTTGCTGAGTCATTCACTTCAAATTCTTGTTTTCTTTGTGAGACAACGGAATCAACCGGATCTGATCTGCGGTGATCCAAGGATAAACCCCAGTATTAGCAAAGACCCCACACAAGCAGCGGGTGATAAACGTCCTCTGCGTGTGTTTTTAAGGGAATTATTGATCTATTTTTTGTGTGTAAAGAAGTCTTATAAAAAGACTCATATTTTTTGAATCTGTAAAAGTCGATAAACGATTGTAATGGATTCTACTAAGAAATCAATTTCTGACGCAAACACACCGGCGACCATAGTGGGTGGTAACAGTCTCGCTGTCGAGACTGTCATGTCATAACCGAAGATCAAGATCCCGATTAACTCAGCGGTCGAGTATGAGTTCGACGAAGACAAGTTCAAGGAATATTTCTCCTCGTCTTCATCAAAATCATCCTCTCTTTGCAAATACAGAAAGATATTATCTTTGAAGGAGGCGTATTCACTGATGAAGGCTACAAGTGACTCCTCTCCAATCAAGGAGTTATCCAATCAAAGGACGCCAACTCTAACAAAGAGGGCTCGTCAGAGGCGACATCAACGTCAAGCTCGTCAAATCGCTAAGGCATTAGAACAAGTCGACATGGTTCAATATTACACAAACTTGGAGTCCAGGAGGTGTCAAGCAACCGAATCACTTCAACAGCGTGTTACTGACAAATCCTCCAAGCCATCGGCGGAAGAATGGATCATTGTCAAAAGGAATCATTTAACCCGGAAGGAGCGTGTCCAAAGACGCCGTGCACATGCCACACATGATCGCATCCTTTTGCAAAAAGCACAAGGCATGAAGAAGGATGAGGTGGCCAAAAAACCACCAAAACTACGCCAAGTCTAGAGGCCAAAGTCCAAAACGGCATAAAAAACAACTCCGACAGCGGCCGAAAAGATCAGAAATCCCGAGTCACTTCAGGGTGACTTGGCCAAGCGTTGGTCACCCTAGGTTGACTCGGCCAAGTGCGGGTCACTCCAGGGTGACTCGCGCTAAGCCCGAGTCACCTCAAGGTGTCCTGTGCCTAATTCACATCCCGTAGCCATTTCTCCGCTTCCGTCAAGCCTCGTTCCTATTCCAATTGATCCTGTACCTCCGGAGAAGTCTCATGATAGTGTTGACTTGTTGAAATTCAAGGTTGCGATGGTGGACCGTCTTGGTCATTCGCACGAAGATCAAGGTAAAGCTCCGGTGAACAAAACCCAAGTAGTTCCTCGGGCTAGGGGTCATACAAACACTCCCGTCAAGTCGAAGGCCGCTCAAAGGTGTCCCGACGCCTCCAAACAAACCGGGGTACCTCATTGTACATGTTCATGCGTCGTGCACAAGAGGACTCCTGGCATCGATCACTTGGGGGTTCGTATTGAAACCCAGGAGTCCGTTAAGGTTCCACGCTCGTAAGGGGGTGGTCCTAAACGTGCAACTCCTAATACGACCTCGGATCATTTAAAGGCAATAACAAATCGTCCCGAGAATATCAACAAGGTTCTTCATCCCCAAAAGAAGACGTGTCCGTCAAAAGATAACGTTATACATAGGGCATTATACCAATAAGCGATGGATTACTCTAATGAGCTGCACCATCAGCCTGGAGGTGTGAACAAATCCCAAAAGGAGGGTGTCTAAGAAACCAGCTCTCACTGTCCATGTGGGAGATCTATCAAGGCAATATTATCGAAATGTACCTACCCTAGGACCATTTCACAAATGGTCTCTATATTCGAGAAACTTTCCATTGAAGCGTCGAAGCCCAAGCCAAGATGTTTTCATGAGAGAAAATCCACTATCCAGGATGATGAATTCCCTGAAGTCACCATCAATATAATTGACAAAGGAAAGTCTGTGATTGCTTCAAATGGCTCTAATCCTGACTTTTCTCCCAAAAGAAAAGTCAATCCAGGGATAGCTCAACGAATGTCTCGGCTCCAGCTAGAAGCCATCGGACATAAGGATTACCCGAGGATGCACGAAGGACTATCTTTAAAAGATGAACTATCAAATACTTGCTTTGTAATCGCCTCCAACGATACAATATCCGGCATGGGGAAAGCAAGAGAGTCGTTCACAATCACTCCCGACCTAGTGGCTCAAATGCTTCAAGAGGCTTTAGCTTGACAGCGAGAGGAACTCAGAGCTGAAATGAAGATGGAAATGAAGTTGACCATATGACGAAAAAGAGGGCAACATGATCAACAACTCCAGACTGTGTAAAATCAGTAAGCTGAATCTAACCGTCGTACTCAGAACGTCACAGATGACAGTGATCCAGAAGTGGATGAAGGCATCATGGCTGATAAACCCTTGAATAATACTGGGGGTGGTTCAAATGCACCCCCTAAAGATAAAAACGCTAGGGGTGGTCCAACTCATTCTCCTCAACGTCCTTCAAAGAAAGATGTAGACAATGACGAGATGATGAAAGAGCTGGAGAATAAGGTCAATGCCTTAATCTCCGCTCAAGAAGTGAGGAAAACAGGTATTCCGTGCCCATATCCAAGAAAGTAGGATTCAATCCCGAACCTAACGAAGTTCAATCTAATTAACTTCATGCCGTTTGAAGAAAAATGTTCACCCACTCAGCACCTAATTTACTTCAAGTCCCACCTAGGAGTAATCTACGGGAATGAACCCCCGATGATTCGGTCATTTGTGGGTACTCTTCGTGGGGTGGCCTTCGATTAGTTTTGACGTCTTAAGCCGGAGAGCATCAACTGCTGGAACGACATGGAAAACTCGTTCCTTAAAAACTTCTTCGACAATGACACCAAAGTGTCGATCAGAGCTCTTCTGGATGAGAAGCAGAAGGATAGTGAGTCTGTTAATAGTTTTGTCAAATGCTTCTGTAACAAGGCAATGAATTGCAGGGATCATGTCACAGAGGAGTTCATCTTGTAGACATACCACAATAATCTTTCCATCGATGTCCTAGAAGCCCAGGGGATTGTACCATCCAAAACTTGGAAAGAGTTAAAACTGCACAGTGAATTGGCCGAAAGCTTTCTCAAAAGGAAGAAAGCCGAGAAAGGCCAACCGACAGCTAAGGCACCTACAATTGCTGTCAACATTCATCAACAACAACCTTGGAGGCAACAAGGGACTCTTAATCCGAAGTTCCTGGAGGAGTATTCTTTCAAAGATGATGAAGTTACAGCCATCTTCAAGTACATCCTCGCCAACAACAAAATCAAGTTGCCACCTATTAAAAATCATGAGGAAGCAAACAAGACCTCGGATCCGAAGTACTGTGCATGTCATAGGAGGGTTCATCACCCCACCAAGGCTTGTATTACTCTAAAAAATAGCATTCAAGCTTTAGTTGATGTTAGTATCATGATGGCAAAATAAGCCAAATGAGAACGACATCCTCCGACTAGTATATGAGGCTAAATTGCTCCTTAACCTGCAATGGATATACGAGTTTAAGCTGCTTCCCTTATTTCTGATAGGAAGTTCCTAGAGAACATTACACATAATATTCTTAAGGATAATCCAATGACATGGCTAAAAATAATACGCTCCCTATCGGGCTTAGTTTCACCAAAGAGCTAGGGGTCGATACGAAGTTCGAGAGAAATACAAAGTCAGGAACCAAGACCTGATTCTGTATCAAGAATAACAATATTGTAGGATCTGAAATAGATACACTTGAACACTAGAGTAGGGTGAATAGTGTTCTTTTAAAATTAATACAAAGTATATTATAAATTGTAAAGAAAAATGGCAATCTCAGAAATTCACAATCACAAACACAAGGATTTTATACTGGTTCCACCAATCCGGTGTACAACCAGTCCCCAAGCAAATCCCGCTTGAGAGTTTCCACTATGATTTTGAATAAACTTACAAAATTAAACGCAAACCTGACCAATTTGCAAGTCCCTGCAAATTGCAACACCAATTGACAAACACCTTGCCAATTTGAATACCAATCTCTAAACCAAGAGATCAACCCTCTTAAACCCGAGAGAAATCCTTGTTGAAGAAAGAACACAATTGATCCTATAAGCCTTGAATGTGTAGTGAAGTACAGCAGTGGCTTAGGATTCTTTTAACCTCTGTAAATTGCCTAAATGATATGTATTTGATCAATGTTTAGAGGCAATTTCAGAAATTTCTCTTTTTCACAAAATCTGAATATATTTCACTTGAAAAATTGCACAAAGATCAAAGCTTATGGGTATTTAAGTCTCTGCAATTTTTCTGAACAAATAACCTATTTATAGCCCTTAAAAAGACAATTTTTTAAACTTTAAAAACGTTTAAAAACGGCTATAAACTGTCAGATATTCAAACTTTGAAAACTGGAAAAACTGTATCTGTAGTCGACTACTGTTGACATTAGTCGACTACACTGAGTTCAAACAGACTCTGTGTTTTCGAAAAATTTTCTCAGTAGTCGACTATAATGCTCATTAGTCGACTACACTGTATTTTGACAGAAACTGATAAATTGAAATTTGAGTTCAGTAGTCGACTACTGTTGACATTAGTCGACTATACTGTAAAATAACAGAAACTTATGTTTCTGTCAAACACCTGAGTAGTCGACTATAATCACTATTAGTCGACTATACTGTAAATTGACAGAAACGTGTATTTGAGTTTTATACATGAGTAGTCGACTACTATTCTAATTAATCGACTACTAAGAGTAAAAATCTGCTATATGGAGTTTTTATAATCAAGTTTTAACTATAATTCTAATGGTTAACATAGGGGATTTCTATATCTTCTTCACTTCATAATGCCTTGAAATCAACTTGCACTTGTTCATATTCTGATATTGAAATCTGCATATAAAAGTTAGTGCACACACTGTATAAATTGTTATTATCAAAATACTATCATGGAGATATGATATTCAACATTCTCCCCCTTTTTGATGATAACAAATAATTTATGCAGGTTAAAACATAATGAAATAATCATACTTACTCCCCCTGCATATAATACTTACCCCCCTGCATATATGCAAATTTGAGTCTATAACATACATAACTAAACTATAACCGTACATAACAAAACATAGCTATTTCTCCCCCTTTGTTATCAACAAAAAGAGGAAGCTAAACATGACATTATTTCTTCAACATGAGCTAAAATTTCAAACAAATCATCAAGGTTATGAACATAGTCCATAACTTCACCCATCCAAATAGGTAGGCAAAGACTTGTCATAAAGACCAAAAGTTCCATAATGTTCATCACCATGATCTGTTTAAAATATGTAGCACATGCATTACTAACCAAACATTATCATGGATAATAAAAACACATAATTAACATAAGTAACATAGTAGCAACATAAGAAACATATTACATAAGTCCTAACAACACACAACCACATAGTTTTTGAAACTTAAACAGAATAACATAATTGTTTTGACACTTAATATAAAAACATCTTAAGGTGCTGGAGGAGGTTGCTGTCCTTGAAAATACGTATTAAGCTTTGTGTCCAAGTCTTCAAACTTCTTGATTAGCTCTTCTTGATTACTAATGATGTATGAATTCTGTGCATATAGAGCTCTTTGACCAGTTTCAAGTTCAAGGATACGTGCACTTAAAGTGTTGTATTGCACGTCTGAAAAGCATGAGGGTTCTTTAGGAAATGATGGTGGTTGACTTGAAGAAGCTCCTGCTTGAGTTGAGGATTGTAGAATATCTTCTTGATGAGGTTCAGGTGGTTCAGGTTCATTTTGAGGATTTTGTTCTTGAATTTCAAAGTTTGTCAATTTCATCTAGTTAGGGCATTTGAATCAAAAAATTCAATTGAACGGACAACAGAATTTTCAGATTGAAGATCGACATGGAATTTGTCAAAGATTTTAGTTAGGAATGCACCATAAGGAAGAAATCCTCTTGGAATAGTCAGAAGATTGTCAAAGTAAACTTCAGCCCAATTAACTTGAATATTTTCCATTATAGCATATAGAGCTTTTGCTAATTCTAGGGAAATGAAATGAAAACTTCCAGTTTTTGGAAACAAGTTATAGGCTAGGATTTGAGCAATGAACCTAGGAATTGGACGAAGTTTGTTTGAGTTATTTAAAGGTTTGCCATATCCAGGAAGAAATATATGATTAGATAACAGATCTGAATCATTCATCCTAACAGACTTAAGAGAAACTCCTTGATAAGGAATATTGAAAATTTTACCAATTGACTTTGTAGTTAAGTCAATTTCTATTCCTTTAACAAGAGTTTTGAGTTTTTCAGAACTACTAATAGTTCCCACACGTTCTATATTAGTATAGAACAGTTGCACAAGAAATGGATATGTGGGTTTTTTATTTTCAGCAGAGAACAATTCAAGCAAACCTACATTTTCAAAATATGAACTAAAATTCCAGGGTATAAAATCATCAAATTTCACAAATCGTCCTGGAAGAACTTCAAAAGATGATAATTTGTTAAATTCTTCTAATAAATCAGGACTTTTTAAATAGATGATGATTTCATCATTGATAGAGGTATGGGTTTGCTTAGCTTTCTTAGATCTAGACATGATTAGATAGATAAATAACAAAAGATGTAAAGATCAAGTTTAGAAGCAATACCCCAAACTGTAGAAACCCTAGAATAGTCGACTATTGCTTGGATTAGTCGACTACAGATCTTGGATACTTGTCAGATTTGAAAGATAATTGTAGAAATTGATGAAAAAACTGAGTAAAATGAGATGCCCTAACCTGGATTCGATGACTCTAAAGTGGGGAAGATGGGGTTTCGGTTTTGGGTGTAGTTAGAGGGTAGTTTTTGTTTTTAACTTTATCTTTTAAGAATAAAAAATAATGTATGGTTGAGATTTGATAGTAAATTGAGTGTAGGGTTAAGATTTGATCTTAAATGTATGGTTAGGATTGATGGAGTTGAAAAAGAATGGTTGAGATGAATTTTACTTAAGTGAAACGGGTATGGGTATTGGGTTTTTGGTTTGAATCCAAAAAAAAATCCACTAGGATTAAAAACTGTAAAACTGTAAGTTCAGAATCATTAGTCGACTAATAGTGAGAGTAGTCGACTACACTGTGAACGACAGAAAGATGAGTTTCAGTTTTTAACTCAGAGTAGTCGACTAATCTGTATTGTAGTCGACTACACTGTAAACAACAGAAAGTTGATT
Source organism: Asparagus officinalis (assembly GCF_001876935.1). Taxonomy (NCBI): domain Eukaryota; kingdom Viridiplantae; phylum Streptophyta; class Magnoliopsida; order Asparagales; family Asparagaceae; genus Asparagus; species Asparagus officinalis. The sequence continues at coordinate 59,461,423 of NC_033796.1, forward strand.
TTAAGATTTTAACATTGAGTAGTCAACTATAAAGGTAAGTAGTCGACTATAATGTGATTTTTCAGAAAAAAATATTTGTAAGACTTGTGCATGTAGTCGACTATAAGTCACATTAGTCGACTATTTAGGGTATAAATTTATATATGTTTGTTTTAAAAATTAATTTAAATCTTCAATTGAACATATACCTAATTCCCTTCTTAATTTAACATAAATTTCTTCTTTTAGGGGTTTTGTTAATATATCTGCTATTTGTTTACTTTAAGAACATGATCACGTAAAAAATGATGTAATATCAATGTGTTTTGTACGTGAGTGTTGAATAGGATTTTTAGATAAATTAATTGCACTAGAATTATCACACATAATAGATGATATGGGACAATTTATGCCATAATCAGTTAAAGTTTGTTTCATCCATAATATTTGTGCACATGCAAGACTTGCAACAATATATTCAGTTTCAGTTGTTGATAATGACACTGAATTTTTTTTTACTAAACCAAGATACAAGTGAATGTCCTAAGAAATGACATGTTCCACTTGTACTTTTTCTATCAGATTTACATCCGGTAAAATCAGCATCACTATATGATATTAAATCAAAAGAACTATGTTTAGGATAAAATAAACCATAATTTGTAGTATCTTTAATATATCTAAATATTCTTTTTACTGCTTTAAGATGTGAAACTTTAGGATTTGATTGAAATCTTGCACATAAACATACACTAAACATAATATCAGGTCTACTAGCAGTAATGTAAAGAAGTGATCCAATCATACCTCGATAGAGCTTTTGATCAACATTCTTACCATTTTCATCTTTGTCAAGAGATGTTGTAGTGCTCATAGGTGTTGGTTTGCTTGTTGAATTTTCCAATCCGAATCTTTTAAGTAAATCTTTTGCGTACTTGCTTTGATTGATGAAAATTCCTTCTTTCAATTGTTTAATTTGAAGTCCAAGAAAGAAATTTAGTTCACCCATGTGACTCATTTCAAATTCATCCTGCATATTCTTAGCAAATTCTTGACAAAGATTATTGTTAGTAGAACCAAAAATAATATCATCTACATATATTTGAATTAGTAAAATATCTTTATTTATTTTCTTAATAAACAATGTTGAATCAACTTTTCCAATATCAAAACCTGAAGTTAAAAGAAATTTCTTTAATCTATCATACCATGCACGAGGTGCTTGTTTAAGACCATATAATGCTTTCTTAAGTTTAAAAACATGATTTGGAAAACTTTCATGTTCAAAACCTGGAGGTTGTTCTACAAAAACTTCTTCATTTATAAAACCATTTAAAAAAGCACTTTTAACATCCATTTGAAATAATTTAAAATTCATAAAACATGCAAATGCAAGTAAAATCCTAATTGATTCTAATCGTGCAACTGGTGCATAAGTTTCATCATAATCAATTCCTTCTTCTTGATTATAACCTTGAGCAACTAATCTAGCTTTGTTTCTAACAACTTGACCAAATTCATCTAATTTGTTTCTAAAAATCCATTTTGTTCCAATAATGGATTTATTTTGAGGTCTAGGTATAAGATCCCAAACATTATTTCTAGTAAATTGATTAAGTTCATCTTGCATAGCTATTATCCATGAATCATCAAGAAGTGCTTCTTTTATATTTTTAGGTTCAATAGTTGAAATAAAAGCATTATGAGCAATCAAATTAAAATGAGATCTAGTAGTTACTTTGTCAGAAATATTTCCTATAACTAAATCATGTGGATGATTTTTAACTTCTACAAAATCTTTAGGTAAATTATTTTGTAGATTATCATCATTTGTTATATCTATCATAGGAGTATTATGTACAGTATCAATTACATCATCATCATTATTTAATATAATAGGTGTTTTTGAAAAGATTTCATCAAAGGAAACATGTAAAGATTCTTCAATAACTAGTGTTCTTTTGTTATATATTCTATTTGCTTTACTATGATTAGAATATCCAACAAAATTTTCTTCATCAGATTTAGAATCAAATTTATCTAAGTTATCCTTTGTGTTTAAGATAAAACATTTACAACCAAAAACTTTAAAGTAAGATACTTTAGGAATTTTGTTATAAAATAATTCATAAGAAGTTTTCTTTAAAATAGGTCTTAATAAAACTCTATTTAATACATAACAAGCTGTTGATACAGCTTCTGCCCAAAAATATTTAGGTAAATTACTATCATACAACATGGTTCTAGCACATTCTTGTAAAGTTCTATTTTTTCTTTCTACAACTCCATTTTGTGGAACAGCACGAGGAAAAGAAAAAGTATGTGATATACCATGTTTGTCACAATAATTTGCAAATAATTCATTTTCAAATTCACCTCCATGATCACTACGTATAGAGATAATAGAAGTAGATTTTTGACTTTGAATTCTTTTGCAAAATATAGAAAACTCATTAAAAGCATCATTTTTATGTTTAAGAAAAATTACCCATGTGAATCTAGAATAATCATCAACAAGAACAAATGCATATCTACTTCCATTTAAAGATGCTACTCTAGATGGACCAAAAAGATATATATGAATTAATTCTAATGGTCTATTTGTGGATATTATATTTTTAGATTTGAAAGAAGATTTGTGCATTTTTCCTTGTTGACATGCATCACAAAAATTATTTTTAAAGGACATCTTGGGTAAACCATTTACTGGATCATTTTTAGAAATCTTAGGCATATGTTTAAAGTTAACATGTCCAAAACGTTTATGCCATAAAATAGAATTATTAGATGATGCAATAAGACAATGTTCATTTGAAATATTATTCATAGATAACACATATATGTTATTCTTTCTATAACCTTTAAAAATAATAGTTATTAAATCAATATCATAAATTAAGCATGATTCTTTTTCAAAAACAATTTTATAACCTTTATCACAAAGTTGACTAATACTTAGTAAATTATGTTTAAGACCATTAACTAATAAAACATTATCAATGATAGGTTTGTTTGGATTACCTACGGAACCAATACCGATGACTTTTCCTTTGTTGTTATCTCCAAAAGTAACGGTACCTCCATCCTTGTTTTGAAAAGATGACAACAATTGAATGTTTCCAGTCATATGTTTGGAGCAACCACTATCCAAAATCCACCTATCTTTCTTGGGTACCTGAAATAATAAACATTTACATTTTGGTACCCATACTATGTTGGGTCCTTTAAATTAGCCTTTAGGAAACCAAACCCATAAAGAGTTTGATTTGCCTAAATAGTTAGGTGATAAACAAATATTTTTAATAAAATCAGAAATATAAAAATTCTTATGTAAAGAAGATAATTCTTTTGGAACCCAAATAGAAAATAATTTTGATTTCTTTTTACACAAATTTTTAGTTCTATAATCATACAAATCACAAGAAGGTTTTACAAATATTGTATTCTTTGATTTGTTTTTATTAATTTGAAAACCTAATCCTTTTGTCTTTTGTGATTCTCTTTGAAAAGAAAGAATATTATTAAGATTTTCTTTTCCTTTATTAAATTTGCTTACATTTAAACATATATCTTCATATCTTGATTTAAAAGAAGAAATATCTTTATCTAAGATATTAATTCGAATATTTAAATCATTACATTCTGATTTTAAATAATTATTCTCATTAGATAAACATTCATTTTCTTTAAGTAAAGAAAAATTTTCTTCTTTTAATTCATTTATTTGAGAATTAGAAAAAATAGAGGAATTTAAATCAAATATTTCTTCAAGTAATCTTTTATTTTCACCTTTAAGAAAATTATGTGATGTTTTAATCTTACAAAAGTTTTATATAATTCATTGAAAGCATCTAAAAGTTCTTTATTGTCACTTACTTCATCTTGTGCCATAAAACACATGTGAGCACTTTCCTTTTCTTCATTTTCTTCATCTGAAGATGACTCATCACTATCATCCAAAGTGACTGCCATTGCTTTCATTTTCTTGTTATTTTGAATGTTGTTGAAGTTGTTGAAATAACTTAATTTTTACTTATTCTTAAACATTGGACAATCTTTCTTCATATGCCCTAGTTTATTACACTTAAAACAAAGAGGGTTATTTGAAATTGAACTCTTAGATTTAAAATTACCTTGTTTTATAAATTTTCGAAATTTTCGTGCAAACATGCCCATTTCTTCATCATCATCATCTGAATCTTCTTTATCGGAAGTAGTGTTGAATGCAAGAACTTTCTTGTTCTTTGATTCTTCATCATTCTTTCTATCTTCAATTTGTACTTCATATGCCATAAGATTACCAATAAGATTTTCAACCATAAGAGTTGACAAATCATTGGCTTCTTCAATTGCGGTAACTTTTTTTTCCATTGTGGAGTAAGTGAACGAAGTATCTTTCTTACCATCTCCACTTGAGTATATATTTTTCCAAGACCAATGAGAGAATTTGTGATGTCAGTGAATCTTGTGAACATTTCTCCAATAGTCTCATTTTCCTTAATCTTGAATAATTCAAATCTGTGCACAAGAACAGAAATTTTAGATTCTTTAACTTTATTTGTACCTTCATGAGTTACCTCGAGTGTGTGTCAAATATCATATGCGGATGTGGCCGTTGACACCCTATTGAACTCATTCTTGTCAAGTGCACAAAATAAGGCATTCATTGCTTTAGAATCCAAATTTGCATTGTTCCTTTGAGATGTAGTCCATTCCGCGAAAGGAGTGGTTGGATTCTCATATTTCGTTTCCACGACATTCCAAAGTTCGTAGCCAATTGATTGAAGGTAAATCTTCATTCGGTACTTCCAATAGTTGTAGTTCAAACCATTGAACATTGGAGGACGATTTGTAGAGTGACCTTCCTTGAATTGTGATGTATTTGATGATGCTATCTTTCACCTTGCTCTGATACCAAATGTAGGATCTGAAATAGATACACTTGAACACTAGAGGGGGGTGAATAGTATTCTTTTAAAATTAATGCAAAGTATTATAAATTATAAAAAAAATGGCAATCTCAGAAATTCACAATCACAAACACAAGGATTTTATACTGGTTCCACCAATCCGGTGTACATCCAGTCCCCAAGCAAATCCCGCTTGAGAGTTTCCACTATGATTTTGAATAAACTTACAAAATCAAACGCAAACCTGATCAATTTGCAAGTCCCTGTAAATTGCAACACCAATTGACAAACACATTGCCAATTTGAACACCAATCTCTAAACCAAGATATCAACCCTCTCAAACCCGAGAGAAATCCTTGTTGAAGAAAGAACACAATTGATCCTATAAGCCTTGAATGTGTAGTGAAGTGCAGCAGTGGCTTAGGATTCTTTTAACCTCTGTAAATTGCCTAAATGATATGTATTTGATCAATGTTTAGAGGCAATTTCAGAAACTTCTCTTTTTCACAAAATCTGAATATATTTCACTTGAAAAATTGCACAAAGATCAAAGCTTATGGGTATTTAAGTCTCTGTAATTTTTCTGAACAAATAACTTATTTATAGCCCTTGAAAAGACAATTTTTTAAACTTTAAAAACGTTTAAAAACGGCTATAAACTGTCAGATATTCAAACTTTGAAAATTGGAAAAACTGTATCTGTAGTCGACTACTGTTGACATTAGTCGACTACACTGAGTTCAAACAGACTCTGTGTTTACGGAAAATTTTCTCAGTAGTCGACTACAATGCTCATTAGTCGACTATACTGTATTTTGACAGAAATTGATAAATTGAAATTTGAGTTAAGTAGTCGACTACTGTTGACATTAGTCGACTATACTGTAAAATAACAGAAACTTATGTTTCTGTCAAACACCTGAGTAGTCGACTATAATCACTATTAGTCGACTATACTGTAAATTGACAGAAACGTGTATTTGAGTTTTACACATGAGAAGTCGACTACTATTCTAATTAGTCGACTACTAAGAGTAAAAATTCTGCTATATGGAGTTTTTATAATCAAGTTTTAACTATAATTCTAATGGTTAACATAGGGGATTTCTATAGTTAACCAACACACTAAGCCTGTGTTAGTGTGTTCTAAAATTGTGTGTGTGCGTGTGTGTGATCAAGACTTGTACAATTATTCTAAGTAAAGAAAATATAAAATACATTATCTCTTTTGTTCTTCATTTTCTTCACTTCAAAATGCCTTGAAATTAACTTGCACTTGTACATATTCTGATATTAAAATCTGCATATAAAAGTTAGTGCACACACTGTATAAATTGTTATCATCAAAACACTATCATGGAGATATGATATTCAACAAATATTGCCCACAAACGAGAAATTCCTAAAAAAGTACTATCCCTAATACGTTCGGGATAACCTATTTAACAGGAAGTTCCTGAAGAATGCTATGTATGATATTCTTAAGGATAACCCGAAACCAATTTATTATTCAAGGAGAAAACCAACCATTTGAATAATCCATTCTTAATCATGATAAAAATGATTAAGAACCTCCTGCTGTGGCTATTCAATCATGTTCAAAATGATTAAAACCCTTCCACTGTGATTTTCAGAGTACTCTTTCCTTGAGATAAGATTCAATAACTTCATCAAGTCAATCTTCCCTCACGAAACTCTGAAATCCTTCAAGGATGAAGCATGTCTCATTTTCTTTTCTTTCATCCGATTCTTGGTTGGTTTCAATTGTCGGGATCAATTCCGCCAACTCCCACTGTGACTTTCCAAGCACTCTTTTGTTGAGATGAGATTCAATGACCTTATCAGACCAGTCTTTCCTCACGAAACTCCCACAGTCTAATTATAGAGTGCTTAATGATTCACAGTCCTCCACAATAAAATCCCTTACCGATCAAATCAACTAACGGTGGGTCCACAAAAATTTTTCGTGGTTAAATCCACCCAAACTCCCACCGTTTCCGAACCTTTAACACTCCCACTGTTGAGCTCTGACACAACACCTAAAATTTCAATCCATGTGATTGCCAAACCCCTTTTCGTGTCAGGGTTTTGTCACTTGATACCGAAAACCCCCTCTAAGTGATTTGTGCAAATTAACATTCCCAGTGTTATTTGTACCTTCACTCCCTTTGTTTGCTTGGTCAAACCTTTAAACAGTTAGGGCCAAAGCCAAAATCCTCTCTTAATTCTTTCCATGAATGAGTAATTCACAAATTGAACGATCCAACCTTTAAACAGTTAGGATCGTCTCAAACTCCCTTCAGTCAAACCTTTAAACAGTTAGAGCCAAAGTCAAAACCCCTCTCGATTCTTTCTATGAACGAGAGGTCCACAAATTGAACGATTAAACTTTTAAACAGTTAGGATCGTCTAAAAATCTATCTTGGTCAAACCTTTAAACAGTTAGGACCAAAACCTGAATCCCCTTTCGACAAACAAGAGGCTTCCACCCACATCGAGCGATCAAACCTTTAAACAGTTAGGATCATCTTAATCTTTCATTTGGTCAAACCTTTAAATAATTAGGACTAAAGTTAGAATTTCATCTCGATAAACAGGAAATTTATTTTTAGATTGGATAACTAAACCTTTAAATAGTTAGGGTTATCTAAATCTTTTCGATTCTCAGAATAGAGATCACACTCTTAGTTTCATCCTTTAGATTCTCGAAGTGGAGATCCCACTTTGAGTTTCTTTTGTACCTGAAGATAGAATATAAAATTCTTCCTCTCTAGTACAAGGTTCGTCTTTGTCCCAAGAGAAGACACAATACAGCTCTTCAACACCAAAATCCATGCGTTTCATGCATGGAGAACTTTATCTTGACTCCTAAATAGAGATAAGTCTATACCTAACACACGTTGCTGGTTAGTCTTTTATCATGAAAAGGATAAAAGCCCACGTATTCAACATCGTGGAAGACCGTTATTAATAACGCCAAAAAATCCGTACCATATACGCACGGGGAATTTTATCTCGAATCCTAAGTAGAGATAAGTCAACGTCTAACACACATTGCCGGTTAATCTTTTATGGTAAAAAAGACGCTAGGATCCTTGTCTGGGGGAGATTGTCTCAATCCCTAAATAGAGATAAGTCTGTATCTAACACATGCTGCTGGATAGCCTATTCCTGTAATAATGGTAAAGTCTATGTATTCAATGTCATAGCACTAAGAGAGTTAACTCTCTTAGCATAATGTTACATGTGAAACGGACTTAGACAATTCACATGCAAGCCCGATTCAAACGGTAATCAGTAAATACACATTAAATCCGTTAAAGGTTGAAGGTTAGCTAAAAACTCTAAGTCTACGTCTAACACGCGTTGTCGGGTAGCATATTCCTGTGACAATGGCGAAGTCTACGTATTTAATATTATAGCACTAAGAGAGTTAACTCTCTTAGCACAACGTTACATGTAGAATGAACTTAGACAATCTACATACTAATACGACTCAAACGGTAGTCGGTAAAGGCTCATTAAATCCGTTGATGGCTGAGGGTTTGCCAAAAATCCTATAATGCTTAGATAAATAGCTTGCAACGATGGATTCTTTCTCCTAGGTCGGAGAGCTTCTCTTCACAAAACACGTACAAGCTTCTTCTTCAATCAGCTTTAATAGTCATTGATGCGCTAGCTTCATTAGTTGGTCTCATGACTCGAGCAAACTAGGGTAGCTTCAACGATAGTAGCTGTATCAGTACCAATGACTAGTCCTACAATCAAATCTCACACAACGAGCTCAACCTAATGAGCGTCCGATGCATTCACAGCTTGTTCTCGCCACACTCCGATTAGTATATGAGTATAAACTGTATCTCCTTGAACCTCCGATGGGTACACGAGGTTAAACTGATTCCCGAAACTCCAGTTAACATATGAGTATAAACTATGATCAACACTGGTTAACGTATAGTCATGAGTCAATGCTAGTCAACGCAAGCCATGAGTCAACGCCGACCAACACGCTACGATGTGAGTCAACACCGGTCAACGCGTAGCCATGAGTCAACATCGGTCAACGCGTTGTGATAAAAGTCAACACCGGCCAACACATAGCCATGAGTCAACACCGGTCAACGTGTAGTCATGAGTCAACACCGGTAAACACTAGTCAACGTATAGCCATGAGTCCACGCTAGTCAACATGTTGATGATTTTCGCCGAAACAAGGCTCAGGATGAAATTCCAGGTCAAATAATACTTCTGGGACTTCAATCGCAGTTCAGATACGCGTCACTGACAAAGATAATCAGTTCAACATTAATTCAACAACACAAGCTATAATTAGAAACCAAAACACCGGTTTTAATTTAAGACTTCGACAACGGTCAGACGATAAACGCAGCACCGAAAGAATTTTAGCAATTCGACAAAATACTGAATAGACTGAGAATTGAAGAAATCAAGAACTGAAGCCAATTACAGGTCCTTCTACGTAGATCTCTTCAACAAAATACTGAAGAGATTGAAGGTTGGACCTATCACATTCAAAGTATTTCAGGCTCTTCTATAAAAGAACGAGACTGAAACACTTTAGAGGGGGTATCTGTAGGTGTCAAAAATTACCTATAGGTTCCTGTACGTAACTCGAGATAAAGAAAAGACAATGAGCATTATTATCCAAGTGAAGGAGGATTATCAGATACTGTAGTGAAGTTAACAAGAGCATGAAGCGAGTTAGCAAAGCATACGAGTCAACGGGATGACAAACTAATGTAGAAACGACTCGACCAGGAGTTATGTTTCACCCACAAAGAGTGAAGCACCACTCATGTCTCTCTCACTTCATGCATATTTCACCCATGGGAGGCTATAGATCTCTTCTCCAGCTTTCCAACGTATTTTGGATCACTTCATTCTGAGATCGGACGAAAGAGTTAGAGGCAAAACAACGAAAATATGCCAACGACGTCTCTCCAAAATAGGAGAGACACCAGCGGTGTCTCACCTAATAGGCGAGACACTATTGGTGTCTCGTCCTATGGCCAAGTCACCATCAATGTCTCTCGCACAATAAAGCTGTTTTCATCCATTTTCTGATAAAATTTCATCCCAAAACCTTCCTAATTGATTTGAGGTTATCTTTGGACGGAGTAAAGTGGTTATAATTGAAGATGAGATCAAATCATCCGTTCTTATCCAAAAATAGAGCTTATGAAACCTATAAATACAGCCCTAGGGCCCCTATACACGAGACATCGGGAATTTTGGAGCTGTCAGTGAAGCCTTGTTATTTTGAACAGTAGAGGAGCACGAATTTCAGAGAGGAGGAAGAGAGATCTGCAAGTTTTTCAGTATAAAGAGGAGGAGTTCGACAGATCTGCAACCCTTCAACACCCGTTATCTACGTCCCTTGAGATCAAACTTTGATTTGATCTCGAGAAGAGTGTTTGTCTCACCTTGCTGAGTCATTCACTTCAATTTCTTGTTTACTTTGCAAGACAACGAAATTAACCGGATCTGATCCGCGATGGTCCACGGATAAACCCCGGCACAGGCAAAGACTCCATGCAAGCAGTGAGTGATAAACGTCCTCTGTGTGTGTTTTTAGGGAATTGTTGATCTATTTCTTTTGTGTAAAGAAGTCTTATAAAAATACTCATCTTTTTTAAATCTGTAAAAGTCGATAAATGATTGTAATTGATTCCACTAAGAAATCAATTTTCGACGCAAATAATGATCAACTATGCCAAGATCCGGGCCTCTCTATAGAACAAAGAAATAAAGTATAAGAATACAATATGTAAACAATAGAGAAATTAACAATATGTATCAAACAAAATTGATTACCTCTACAAATGATATAATCTCAGAACAGTGTCAGGACTGGTCATAAAGAACCTTATCACTATCTAGCCCAGGATGCATGGTGTAGATACCTACACATACAATTTATTACACATATTAATAAAACAATATACAAATTAAATTCCTTATTTAATATGCATTAAAATTATAAAACTTATTTATTACTAATTAATTGCTATCTAATGGTTCTTGATGGACAACGAGGTTTATTATGTCCCGGTTGTTTGCAATGACTACACCTATTTTGCTTCACAACTTCTTCTCGCTCTTGATACATAGTTCCTCTAATGTGTATAGATCATGGTCGGCCTGCTTGTCCCTTGTATTGAGGTGGTGGTAAATGTGGTCCGTCATATTCAAGCCAATACTGACTTTCATCTGGAGGATGAAAACTCTCATTGTATGCCTTTTTGTAGTGAGTTGTTGAATACCATGGTGAGCAATAACAATTATAGGGAATTCTAGCACTCCAATTTGATTAGAAGAAGCCACTAGAACATGTGCACAAGGTATTAGCTATTGTATGTTACAAGTGCAACTAGAATCAATGTCAAAAAGTTTAACGGTTTAAGTACCGTCATAATCTTGTACCTCCCATTCATTGCCATTGAATACAATAATATTACATGATCTTACGATCATAATCTTTTTCTACAAAATGGACTCGATTTTTCGGTGTGTAACCTATCGTCCAGTCTTCGCCATTACCACGTCTCTTGTTGAAGTACACATTTAGCATATAGAATGTTCACGTAATCAAGGATTGAATGGCATAGCTCATGCTCCTTTAAGTATGTCATTAAAGCACTTGGAGTAATTAGCTGTCATCATGTAAAATCACATCCCACCATCCTTACATGATACCCACTAATGCTCATATTGCTGCTTCTAGTTATTTTCAATCCAGTTATAGGCATCTACTAACCAAGACTTGATTTCTCCTTATAGTATGCATACACCAATGTGTCCGCTGCACACCCAGCTTGCCACAAAGATTTTGTAAATGAACCTCACCATGTTTTTTTCTTAGAAATTATCTCTGATATGCCTTAAGCAATATCGATGATGATGTGTTGTACCAAAACCCTCATGCAACACCCTTATAATTCCTTTCATTCTGTCTGAGATAAAAGTAATTGTTTTCGGCATTTGGATGCTAGGAATTAACCTGTACATTAGTTGAAAGAACAATTTCCAACTCAATGTATTCTCTACCTCCACAATTATAAAGGCCAAAGGAAATAAACCACCATTCACATCTACGCCGGTTCTAACAAGGAGCATGCCTTTGTACTTGCCACATAAATGCTTGCCATCAATGTGTAAAAGCGGATGACAAAACCTAAAATCCTTGATAATAGGACCAAATGCTCAAAATACTTGAGTGAATCTCTCCAACCCCTATGCAATCTCTTCAGACATTACTTTATATTTTGTACCCGTATTCTTTCTGTTAATTGCTTAAAGATATTATGGAAGTAATTCACAATATTTCTCTCAATCTCTAAATATTTTAGATAATGTTTTCCTCCTTGCATCATATGCATTATATTTAGATATCTTAATCTTTTGCATGTCATATACTCTTTGAAATATCTGACTTGGATTTAGATCAAGTTCTGCCTTGACTTTAGGCATAATTAGCTTATATAAATAAGATAAAAATGCTACCTTATGATTGATATCCACCAACGGATTGCAACATATATGAAGTCCGCAATATCTAGAAATTGCAAATTGCCCATTTAATAAATTTTTTAACAACTGGATTTAGCTTCCAAAGAGATTTCACATTTTTTTCATCTTGCGCACTTGCATGCTCTCCTTCAATCTTTTTGTCATTAAAGTAGCATTTTACTTGGTAGTTTATTGTATTAATTTTTACCAGCTTGACTTTGACCCAATGCTTGATGAACCATTCACGAATAACATAAACTAATACCTTCTTGTTCTCAAATAGATCTCTTTTTTTAAAAGTAAAGTCCTCAGGCCGTTGAAAATTTAAACCAACATTGATAAATTTAGCTCGTTTAGCATTTTTTTATCCAATCCTCATTTTAAAACTCGTCAGACAATGTATATTTAGACTCTACATAATCGTTGTTAACACAAAATTCATCCATCCAACGGGAGTCCTCATTAATACCAGTAGTAGCCAACTGCATGCTATCAATTTACAAGCCATCTTCTTCAATATCTTCATAGTCATCATTTGCTTTTTCTTCTACAATCAATCTGGTCGGTAAATTAGTTGTAATGTGGCCTGAAGCACTATTAAACTCATCACTTTACATCCCACCAAGGGAAGACCCACTTAAATATTGTAGTTGAGTCCATGGATCTTTACTTGTGTTTGGGTAAAAAGTTATTTTCATTGCTGAATTTATTACAACTTTAGGCGTTACAATAAATTCAAAACAAAGATAGCCTTTTTATAAGACTTTTAATACAACAAAAGTAAATTACAACTCTCTTTCAAACAACACACAGATCCTATCTATTAGTCTCTATTTTGCGTGGGATCTTTGCATGTGCCAGGGACGTTGATATCCGTGGACCGCCATAGATCAGATCTGGTTGTCGAAAAATTAACAGAGCTCCTACTTCACTAAGAAAGTATTCACTTGAAGCACTAAAATCGATCAAGCGAAATTAGTAGCTCTTCTCGAGATTAAAACTAAGCCTAATCTCAAGGAACAGACCGGGGATACGGGTTTAGATCCTTCAAAAGCCTTCCTCTTTATGCTGAAGTTCGTCGGGATCTGGTTAACCTTCGCTAAAATTTCATGCTCCTTGACTCTTCACTCCAGCAGCCCTCGCCCTCTTGATAATAATTCGTCTTCTCAGAAAGAAGGCCTAAGGCTTGTATTTATAGGGCACCGGATGTGAAGGTATTTAGATAAGAATGAGTGATTTGGCCTTATCTTCAGTTAATAATGACCTAACCACATTTGTAGATGATATCTAGGCAGTTAGAAACTTCTGGAACAGAAGAAACCGATCGAAACAGCCTAAAAACACGTTTTGAAGGTTAGAGGCAGTTCTGGGCACGAGACGGACCGTACTGACCCGTAGGGGTGCGGGTCAGCCAAGTCTGAATTGCCCTGGCATGGGTCGGACAGTTCCGACCCGTGCTGGCGTGGGTCAGATAGATCCGACCCGCGCTGGCGCGGGTCGGCTAGCTCCGT